>NC_079407.1:23810507-24125507 GCF_029220125.1 Pseudoliparis swirei
GCTAATGCGTGAAAACACACACACACACACAGACACACATAAAAAATGCTTGATTCAATATCTTTGTTTTTGTTTCTTATTCATATTTCTCGCTTTACCAACACACACACACACACACACACACACACACACACACAGACAGACAAGTACACGCGTTGAACATTTAGTCACCTCGCATTTTCCAAATTATTACGACCAAAGAATTAGAGACTAAACTGCCACTTAACGCTATAATATATAATCTCTACTCTCATTTGTTTCTTTTTTGGGAAAATGGGATGTTTGTTGTCTTTGTCTCCTTAAACTCGCCCACAGAACAACTTATCATAGGAAAGGTCACGCTAAAGGTCACGCTAAAGGTCACGCTAAAGGTCACGCGAAACAAATTCACATTTGAGCTCAGGCAGATGTGACAAACACAGTCAGACTAAATGGTGAATGCTTGCTTGCTAATTTATACACATGTGCACTCATGCAGACACACAGACACACACACACACACACACTTCTCCACCATGGTTGTAATGCACCGTCAAACAACTTTAGATTGCGAGGTGGTGTCAGAGGGACAATTAGAATAACACATCCTCTGTATTTCTTCATTATGTGTGTCATCTTCACTTCATGGCTGTGCTTTCTTACTGCCACTACCAACCCCTGACACACACACACACACACACACACACACACTCTCTCTCTCATCCCACCCTAAAAGTCATGATCCCCATTAGGAACGGCCTCAAGTATAGATCTGATTATCTGAAGCCCCATCGTGGACGTTTCCCTGATGACGTTCTCGGGCTGGAGGCGGAGCCACAGCGTGACTGCTTGACGGAGATGGGTGTTGGTGAGGAGACCGCGTTGGGCGATGAGTAACGCTCCGACAAAAATATCTGACATCGATTCTGTCGTGCCGGCATGCGACGACACGACTGATTCAAGTACATATGCAGGAGGAATCAGACACGGGCACTCGGTAGAGCGCATACCTTCGCATATCACAAGATTGGGCATTGAATTATGAACATGTTGACATTAGTTGCATGCCAATTGGACAAAAATGTATCGTGCTATGGTAAAAAAAAGATGTTGACCTTTTCATGACCTTGACCTTTGACCCGATTGATCCCAAAATCTAATCAAATGGTCCTCGGATAATAACCAATCATCCCACCAAATGTCATGCGATTCAAGAAGATTTTGACCTGTTCATGACCTTTGACCTTGACCTTTGACCCGATCGATCCCAAAATCTCATCAACTGGTCCCCGGATAATAAACAATCATCCCACCAAATTTCATGCGATTCGGTTCAATACTTTTTGAGTTTTGCGAATAACACGCATACAAATAAATAAATAAATAAATACACGGCGATCAAAACATAACCTTCTGCATTTTCAATGCGAAGGTAATCAGAGAAGGTACACATCCATCCATCCAGGAAAAGAGACGTAAACGCACAGCGAGCGATGATGTCACGCAGCGACGACAAAGTCCGTATTACAAAAGCATAGAAACACGCACCTTCGTCGAGTGCGGTGACGGAATAACTAATAAAAGACTGGCGGAGAGGAAGAGGAGCCATCTTCTCTGAGTAAGTATGAATTTGCCGAGGCGCTATGCAAATTCTCCGTGGGCTAACGAGGCTGCCTGCATGATTGGAGTGCCATTGAAATTCTTCTCGTGCGCAGCCCTCTCTCACTTCCTACCTTCCTCCCTCCTTTAAAAAAATATATTTTTATATTTAATTTAATTTCACACTGCAGTCATTAGTATTGCATTGTGTATGCATATATGTTGTATATATACATATATATTTTATTTTATATTTTACTTTGTATACTTCTTGGACACATCTATATCTTTCACTTGTATACATCTCTATCTTTCATCCCTGTATTTTATATTTCATTTTTTATTCTCGTGTGTTTAGTTTATTGGTGCTGCTACTGTGACGACAAATTTCCCCTTGGGGATTAATAAAGTATATATCTATCTATCTATCTTCAATCTCCCTCCATCTCTTCCGCCATTTCAATCTCTCTACACACGGGAACGCCCGTACGTGTGTGCAGTGTCTCTCCGTCCGTCCGGCCTTCTAACGGTCCACAAAATATAACCCGCAAATTTATTTCTCGGTGGATCTTCAACAAAAAAAAGCTGCAAATCAGCGTTTTCAAACGTCATGTCAACCACTTAGATACACACTGCGGCCCCTATCAGTGACCGGACCGCAGTGAATGCCCCTGTGTCCTCTTATACGCTCTCTGTCTGTCTCACACACACACACACACACACACACACACACACAGTCCGCTCACACAGAGCGCGCTCAGAGTCGCTCTGCACCTGTTCTCTCTGTAAAACATCCAAACACGAGTGCTGAATAAATAACCCAACCTAACACAAATAGCTGCCAGGTTCACACACACACACACACACACACACACACACACACACACACACACACACACACACACACACACACACACACACACACACAGACACACCACAGCCCATAAACACACATCAATAAGTAAACAGCACCTATTTCCCCTCCACAGCTCTACCCCCCCTGCCCTCTTCCTCCCTCCACTCACACAGAGGCACAACCTGCGACCATTGCAAAGACACACACACACACACACACAGACACACACGATGTGTGTGATAGTTAATGGTCAGAACGAGGGTAGGTGGGTGGGTGGGCATTAAGCACTTGTCAGATGCATCTTTAATGGATGGACACGGCAGCTTTAGAGCCCCTGGCCTCCTCTTCCTCCCTGGGGTGATGGGGACAACAAGAAACCCGAGCACACACACACACACACACCTCTCTCTTTGTCCATCTGCCTTTATCCTCCCGTACGTCTCTCGTACCTACCCTCATCATCCCACCATCCTGTGCCCACTTTTCCATCTGCATAATTTAGATGCTTTTTGTGCCACTTTGTCTTTCGTTTTCCGCCTATTCTGCATTTTTTTTCTCGTGTTTGTTTGTCCCTATCTGTTGTTCACGTTCAGGTGTGATGGAGTGGAAGGAAAAGACGATGCTTTGTCACTTCGTCCCCTAATATGTGTCTCTGAAAAGGAAGCGAGAGAGAGAGAGAGATAGAGAGAAATAAAGTTAAGAGAAGAGTGGATTGGCGGAGGGGAAGAGGGGTAGAGAGAGTGTCTGGCCTCCGCAGAGTGGCCACAAAATGGAGACTGGGACAGAAGCTGCAGCAGCTGTGGTGACGCTAAGCTTCACAGAGAGAGAGAGAGAGAGAGAGAGAGAGAGAGAGAGAGAGAGAGAGAGAGAGGCAGTGTGTGTGATGGAGAAGGGGGATTAAACAACCTCTGTCAATGAATGCAGAACCTCATCGTCACACCTCAACACCTCCCTCTCTCTCTCCCACCGTATCAACCAATCGATGTTCCAATAAGCAGATCAATATGTCACTACTTATGGTTTACTGCTGTACTATCTCATCCACGGGAGCTTTTGAACAAGTTTTTATTCACATAATTGTCATTTTCTATAAAAATCTCGTAATAGAAAGATAAAATAGAAACAGCATTTTTTTTTAAGTAGCCAATTGGAGGAAATTTAAAGCTGATTTATTAATGCGATATAACTCCAATATTTACAGTAATAAAACTACTATCAGGGTGTGTGATGTGTGTGATGTGTGTGATGTGTGTGATGTGTGTGATGTGTGTGATGTGTGATGTGTGTGATGTGTGTGATGTGTGTGATGTGTGTGATATGTGTGATGTGTGATGTGTGTGATGTGTGTGATGTGTGTGATGTGTGTGATGTGTGTGATGTGTGTGATGTGTGTGATGTGTGTGATGTGTGTGATGTGTGATGTGTGTGATGTGTGTGATGTATGTGATATATGTGATGTGTGTGATGTGTGTGATATGCGATGTGTGTGATGTGTGTGATGTGTGTGATGTGTGTGATGTGTATGATGCGTGTGATGTGTGTGATATATGTGATGTGTGTGATGTGTGTGATGTGTGTATCATATGTGATGTGATTCACATAAACGTGTGCATTTGAGGAATGTAAGAACACAGTGTACAATTTTTACATTATTTGTCCAATTTCTTCATTAAATAGATAAAATAAAACATATAAAAAGCTGGAGCTTAACGCTTTAACTCCCGAGGGACTGAATGGTGAATTTAAGCAACATAGGGAAAGGTTTTCTTCTTGTGTTGATGCACCTTTTGATCTTTTGAATTTGAATATAAGCCCACCGGGTGTGACCAACCAACTAAAATATCTGTTGTGTTTAGTTTGGGATTTCCTGTATTGGTGAAACCACAATTTGTATTGTAAGTAAAGCCTGGTTATTATGTTTGGGTATTTTTATGTAAATTATTTGAAACAAAAACAAGTAATCAAGAATGGGACGCAAACGAAGGAAGCTACCTCCTCGACTGGTGGCTACCAGCAGAGCGATGCTAAACACATGTCTGGCACCATTATAGATACCAATACTGATACTTAGGAGTTAAAAACATATCAGCTAATAGTCATGTTTATGTTTGTTTTAAAACGATGTGACAATGTCACTTGCTAAATGCCTTTAGGTATACAAAATATTTGGCAAGATTGTAATGTGATGTATTTTTCTAACTAACATATGCAAATATCTATACAAATGCCCAAGAAGATATTTGAGAGAAAAGAGTTAAAATCCCTGGAGATAAAAAAAGATAAATTCTCCTGACAATGTTGACATATGCACTGAAGTGTACATAAGTATGTCATCTGTGTGTGTGTGTGTGTGTGTGCGTGTGCAGAGCCCGTTGTGATGCACTAATAAAACTCAGCCAGCGATGCGTCCTCACACCTTCCTCATTCCGCACGCCGGTTCGCACCCGTTACCATGGCGACCAGATAAAACTCACACTGTTTTAAGCTCCAACTGGAGGAGGAGATGGATACCAACAAAGTGACACACACACACACACACACACACACACACACAGAGGAAGTTTCTTCATACACACACATCCATCAACAGAGCGTCCTCCTCTCTCAGTTCCCCAACTGACAAGCAAACAAATGGTAATTTTTTTCAACCAACGGCAAACAATTAAAGGGCCAGACACGACCAGATAGAGATAGCACGGGAAGAGGGGAGGTATGTGACAGGGGAGGAGAAAACAGGAGAGCCAGTCGACACACAAAGCCCACCTCGGTGTGCCTGTCTGTCTGTCTGTCTGTCTGCCTGCCTGTCTGTCTGCCTGTCTGTCTGTCTGTCTATCCCCCCCCCCTCCAACTCCCCCACCCCTCCGTGAACGGGCCTCAACGAAAAACAGATTTGGCTGTCAAATAGTGACACGACACCCAGGCGGGGTCGTCTCGCATGCGAGGCCAGCTGTCAGCAAACACCCTCCTGCCTCTCCATCAAAGCCCCATTCAAACTGAAGCTTTATTGACCAACACAGCCGGGTGCGTGACATGTGTCATCCTGTCGAGCCGATACCTCGGCGTACGTACGCCGGGCCTTATAGACAGGCAAAGCACCGGAGCTCCCCGAGAGAGAGACAGCTGCACGGGGCATGATGGATGGATGGATGGATGGATGAGAGGAGGAGGAGGGGGGGGGGACACAGTGGCCATGATGCTGACACAGGCCACCAGTCTGTACCAGGGATGGGGAAAGAGGTGAGAGGAGGCTTGGATGGAAAGAAGAAGAACAACAACAACAACAACAAAAAGAACAAAAAGAAGGATGAGAAAGAGGTTAAGAAGAAGAAGAAGAAGAACAAACAGAAAAAGAAAAAGAAGAAGAAGGAGGAGGTGGAGGAGAAGGAGAAGAAGATGAATGAGGAGGAGGAGGAGAAGAACAAGAAGAAAAAGACAGAAAAAAAGAAGGAGGAGAAGAAGAAGAAGAAGAAGAAGAAGAAGAAGAAGAAGAAGAAGAAGAAGAAGAAGAAGGAGGAGGAGGAGGGCAGAAGAAGAAGAAGGAGGGAAGAAGAAGAAGAAGGAGGAGGAGGGCAGAAGAAGAAGGAGGGAAGAAGAAGAAGGAGGAGGGCAGAAGAAGAAGGAGGGAAGAAGAAGAAGAAGAAGAAGAAGGAGGAGGGCAGAAGAAGAAGAAGAAGAAGAAGAAGGAGGAGGAGGAGGGCAGAAGAAGAAGAAGGAGGGAAGAAGAAGAAGAAGGAGGGAAGAAGAAGAAGAAGGAGGAGGGCAGAAGAAGAAGAAGGAGGGAAGAAGAAGAAGAAGAAGAAGAAGGAGGAGGGCAGAAGAAGAAGAAGAAGAAGGAGGAGGGCAGAAGAAGAAGAAGAAGAAGGAGGAGGAGGGCAGAAGAAGAAGAAGAAGAAGAAGAGCACTGTGTTACTAGAAGATATATTCACCAGAGAGAAAGATGGAGAACAAAGATCTCTCAGATCTTTTCAGATGTTCAGGTCCATGTGAATATTTTCATCGTGTGATGACCTCATATTTATTGATGGGTTATTGATCGATCCCTCTGGCCGCCGCCACACGTCCCGATCAACAATCCATCACCAAAACATATTCAGTGAGCATCGATATGAACAAGAGAAGAGCAGCAACTCCACACACTGAAGAAGTGGAAACAAGGGAGCGTGACACGGTGTCGCTGTGAATAAATATACATAGTAATGTAAATAATAATACACATAATACATTTATTAAAAAACACTTAAAGACTCTTGAGCCTGACAATATTTCACATTAAAATCACAAGTCAAATGATGTAACAGCTTTTCCTCTTGAAGCATATGGATGACTTGTCCTGATCCGCTTAGTCACAGAAAGCTGCTTGTGTGTGTGTGTGTGTGTGTGTGTGTGTGCCCGTGTGTGTTCATACACACACACACACACACACACACACGCTCTGGCTTGTTCACATGAGCGTGTTTTACCTTCAAACAGACCGGCCACACTCACACTGAGGGATGTGTGACGAAGAGAGGGGGACTCCGGCAGCAAGCTCAATCGATCCAGACTGGAAACCCCCCTCAGGCCACACACACACACACACACACACACACACACACACACACACACACACGCACACACACACGCACACACACACGCACACACACACACACCTCTATTCACACACTATTTAAAGAGATGAAAGGGGGGGTGCTCGATATCGGAGACCAAGAGATAAGGGGAGGGGGCAGCGATACGTATCATGTGACCTAAACAGTCTCATCTGACAGCCTGCAATTTGCCATTGCGCCACGGAGCAAATGTTAACACACACACACACACACACACACACACTCACACACAGCAACGTGTAGGAGGCTCGGTTTCCAAACCGATTCGAGTGTTCCTCACTCACACATGGAATGATTTGAACGGCGGATCAGACGAGAGCCGAGAGAACAGCTCAGAGCCCACGAGGTGTGGCTGCTCTCTCTTTTGGGTGACTGTGACGAGCTCAACAGATCCATCACTCATCAAATTAGATCGCCCGCAGCACACACACACACACACACACACACACACATCCCATGTCTACTAATGCCTGATTTATCCCTGTAACACAGCGATTAACCACAGCGGTGTCATTTAGTGAGTGAGGAGCCAGAGATGCCATTTCATCAGACTTGTTTTTAAAAGATTGGACCTTTTTTTAATTAATAACCATCCTCCGCCTAGTCTCGATTACAAAGTACAATTACATCGTGTAGTATTGATTAATAACGGGTGTGAACCATCACAAACCAGGAAGAAATCTTGATAGAAAATCCAATTATTTTTTTTAACTGACAGAATTCTTAGATTTTGTTAAAAAATAACAGAAAATATTTAGAATTTCTCTCAGGGGAAAATATTCTTTGAGTTCATGGACATATTCGGATGACATTTGAGAATTAGCTTTTCCATTCTGAGCACGCACACACATACACACACACACACACACCCACACACACACGCACGCAAGGCCAAATATGGTCGTACAAACGGAGTTGGCGGCTGCAGTGATGTAACACAACGTGGCTGCGTGGCCCTTTGGGTCCACGATGAGCGTTCGGTGACTCTCGTTCCTCACCTGTGACGATGGAGACTGTGTCTTTCTCCCAAGAGACCACGCTGACGTACTCCTGGACGGCGGAGTGGATGAGGCACTTGAACACGGCAACATTACCCCGCATGGAGCGCTGGTCGGCCACGCGGACGGTGTAGGGCTCCCTGAACACTGAGGCGGGGACGAGAGAGCCCGAGTTAGTCAAAAGTGGCTGAAGTGAGACGTGAGTTTGTTGTGTGATAATAATAAAAAAAGCGGCCCTGGAAGTTACTTTGTAATCCCCACAATAGTTTAAAAAAAAATCAACAACAAAAAATCAAATGATAAATGATAAAAATGCTTTTTCGGTCAAACATAAGAAATATAAAACACAGAAAATCAAATTTTCAATAGCTTGAACCAGCAAATGTTAGAATGCATTTGAGGCCTTTGGGATGCCATACCGTTGGAGGTAAATAATAATAATAAAAATAAAAATAATCATACAAATAACTTTGATTATAAAGCACCTTTTAAAAAGTTAAAAATATATATATATTTCTGATCTGCAGCTGTAGGAGTACTGACACACACAGGGTTAGGGTTAGGGTTAGACAAAGTCTGTAAAGCAATTAAACAGACAGCTCAAAAACTCTCAGAAATAAAACAGAGAAAATAAAGAAAACTATTTCGTAAAATAAAATATTAATAACACTCGTAAAATAATGCAGTAAAGCTTCTATAAAAATAGGTTTTAAGAAGTCATTTAAAAAATATGATACTGATTCTGCAAGTGTCATCTCCTCAGGCCCAAAGCCTGAAGGACCCCGATGGCGTTAAACAGCCAGAATGGCTCCTAATGTCCGAGCTGGCTCATGAGGGGGTCAAAATATCTTCTATATATTTTGGGGGCCAAACCAAATGGTTGATTATGATGCTTATGATGTCATCACGGAACATTGTACTTCATCCAAATGAACCCGAAGGAGAAACTCGTCTCCCTCGCCCTAGAGACAACGCGTCATATTATCAAACAAAATGTTACATTCATGACGCCGAATCAAGCAAATATGAGTGGTAAATAAATGATACACGCAATTTACTAATCGTGTATCAATAAATTAATGGATTCATTCACATTTAAGCATGAGTTCCGTCGTCTTTGCAGCGTTGACGTGCTCGTGTTGTAGCGTGACCCCCGGGGCAGCTCTCGTAAACAAGCTGGTGTCCTGTTGAACCCCATTAGGCCGGCGCTGCTCTCCTCAGCCCCACGGTGGATGTCACACTCGGATTGTAAAAGAGGGTTGACACGGAGGCGTGTTAAAGGCGATGCACGGCGAGCGGCCCTTGGCCTTTTAAAGAGCAACGCGGGAGGGGCGGCCGACGGACCTGTCACATGCAGGCGCCGGGCGTCAGAAACACTCGGCCCTGGCCGGCGAGTCCGCGATCGAGACGACGGGCTTAACGACGAAAACGGTAGCGCCTGTAGCTACGGCAGATTATCTGTGCAGTTTAACTCCGTCACATTTAGATGAGCGGGAACATGTGAAATGCTGAGTCATGACTACACGTTCTCATTAAAATAAATCAAGTGATGGGGACATTTTAATTAATGGATTATTTTGGAGAGACGGGTAGTTTAAGGGCATGTCGGCATGAGTAAACACTGGCCCGTACTTGGCTTACTCTTTACCCCGATTTACTTTTTTGTTGTTGACATACACTACCGTTCAAAAGTTTGGGGTCACTTAGAAATGTCTTTATTTTTCAAAGAAAAGCACTGCTTTTTCAATAAAGATAACATGAATCAAAAATACACACTATACATTGTTAATGTGGTAAATGACTATTCTAGGTGGAAACATCTGGTTTCTAATGAAATATCTCCAGAGGTGTATAGAGGCCCATTTCCATCAACTATCACTCCAGTGTTCTAATGGTACATTGTGTTTGCTCATCGCCTTAGAAGACTAATGTCTGATTAGAAAACCCGTGCAATTATGTTAGCACAGCTGAAAACAGTTATGCTGGTGATATAAGCTATACAACTCGCCTTCCTTTGAGCTTGAAGTTTGAAGAACAAAATTAATACTTCAAATATTAATCATTATTTCTAACCTTGTCAATGTCTTGACTATATGTTCAATGAAATGTTCAATTCATTTGATAAATAAAAGTGTGAGTTTTCATGGAAGACACGAAATTGTCTGGGTGACCCCAAACTTTTGAACGGTAGTGTATACTGGATTAAAATGAGACTATATGAGTAAGATGAGAGCAAAATAACAGAAATTAGAGGCTGGTGTTGGGAGTGTTTCTGGCATGACACAATCTATCACCGCTATTCAGGCTTCCCTCCCGAGGACAGTAATGGCGTAACAATGTAAAACACACACACACACACACACACACAACACAGGGAGCGGCCCCCACCCTCCTGTGTTTTTGCTCCGCAGTGATATAATTAACGCCTCGCCCGAAGGCCAGTTTTCTCGGTCATTAATAATGCTTTATGCCGGCAGCCGATGTCCTTGTCCAAAATGGTGGGGAGTCTTTCACCTTAAAGTCCGTGGGTTTAATCTCCAAAAGTCTTTCTTATTTTTTCATAATTGGCTGAACCTTGGACCCTTTCTTTCTTCTTCCCTGACTCGTGATGAGCCGGAGTAGAGCGGGGACTATCCTTAACGTTGTTAAAATTTGACATCGCATCAAATGCCAAATGTAGATAATGAGGTTTATAACACTGGATTTAGGGGGTTAGAGAAAATCCATGTCGGTGTTACTCTGGCTACTTAGACCAAAAGCTAAATTAATGGTCGCAATAAGGAATCCTCAGGGGAGCATTTCACTTCACAATATAACCCCGGGGGACAGCTAACGTGGGCCGGGGTCTCATTTGTAAATGAGTCAAAGCTAAAGAAAAAGGACATAATTCCAATCAAGTCTTCATTTCAATATCTTCAGTCACACGGCTCCCGCTTCTCCTCGGCGCCGTCCGCCTACGGATCAATAGCCGCGATCGACTGAGTGGCCTCGGCTATCGAGGCCGAAGCCAATTCTCTCAATCATTTATTTACTCTCCGATTGACCCCGCTGCCTCTCGTCAATAGCGGGGGGATAATCCCCAATCGCCCGCTGTGCCTCGCATAGTGTTTAAAAAACCAGTTATAACACGGTAATAGTCGTCGCATGACATCGTCTTCTGTCCATCCTGGAGAGGGATCCTCCTCTGTTGCTCTCCTGAAGGGTTCTTCCCTTTTTTCCCCCGTGAAAGGTTATTTTTTTCCGTTTTTTTTCCGTTTTTCCTCATCCGATGTGAGGTCAAAGGTCAGGGATGTCGTAAGTGTACAGATTGTAAAGCCCTCTGAGGCAAATTCATATTTTATACACCCCGATATCACAAATTGGGCAATATAAAAAAAATGGAATTGTTTCCTGTATTTTGACCTCAGCTTATCCGACACCTACTGACCTCTAAACCCGTTAAAACAATGAATAAACCCTGCATGGCAACCGGCCTTATGTAATTATGTAACCAGCTTCAGCAACAACTGTTTATTGATCGCGGCGTCGTGTAACACACGTCACTTCTTCCGAGATATGAAAGAGAACACGACGCGTTCATGCTCTTGAGCCGTCGGGTACACGACGCAAACGGTAGCTCGACTGATTTGTGTGTAGATTGCACTCCCCCTCATCGCATGCGCGGCAGAATCATTAGGATGTTACTGATGCCTGACTATATGCAGCCCGGTTGCCTAGAAACGAGCTAAAAACACGGGTCTGGTGCACTGGGTGCACTGGGAGGCGAGTCTTGTATCACTGTCGCTTCAATAATTAACGACGGGGAAACCAAATACTGCATTTACTTATTCATAAAGAGAGCAGAGGAAGAAAAAAAACAGAGGAGGAATAAGAGGAGGGGGGGGATAATGTCGTACTGGAGAAATGAATGGACGCAGGTTTTTATTATTGAATGAAAAGGATAAGAAAGGTAGTCGTTTTGTATCAGGTTCAGGGGTCCTAATTATTATATTATTAAAATGATGAAAACACGAGGAGCTCAGAGGGAGGAAAGTGTCCCGGCCCAGGCCGACTCAGCGGCGTGTGTTTTTCGTCGGGCGAAAGGGGAGCCGAGGTGAGGTCGCTGAACAGGTGTCCTCATTTCATTTCGTTCAAGGCGGTGTGAAGAGGATCTGGGCGGAGAAATGATGAAGAACCTCAGACTCGGGAGGAATGTTGTTGTTTTTTGCAGCAATGACGATCCGTGGATGTGCAAAAGCTGTGCTTTCATTTATTTTTTAGAGTAAGTTCACACTGTTTGTCATCGGGTCCTTTAACTTGTTACATCAAGTGAAAATGATGTGTGTGTCCTGAAAAAGAGAAAGTTAAAAAACAAAATGTTTTGGGAAGATGTGCTGAGACGCAAGAGGACAAGAGAGAGATTCTTAAAATACAGCGAGGCCTTATTCTTGAGGCTGTAAATGATTCCAACGGTGGATCCAACTCACAAAAATGGATAAATAGGCAATTATATTTGTTTAGTTGTTTAGCTTTTGACGGCAGACGGCTGGTTGAGCAATACCAAGTCTTCTTCCTTCTGAAGGGAAGAACAGGGGAAGACGGTGTGCGGTGAAAGATACATTTCTCAGAAATAATTCTGTTTATAATTACAGATAACGTATTACTTTATGTAATAAAACCTTGTATTCATGTTTTATCTATGTATCTATGAATGTTTTTTGTAAATATTACTTTAATGGTTCAGCCTGCCAAGTAACTGTGATATTAAAAAATAACTAATGAATTATGTTTATTAGCAATTACAATGGTCCAAAAATATATATATATATATATATATATATATATATATATATATAAAATCCTTCATAAAATATAACTTTAATTATTTTTAATCTCAATGAGGCAAAAAATAAAATTATCTTTAAAAAAATCAGAAATTCTACAACGTACTTTAAAAAAAAGATCAGCAGTAAGTACACGTCATTTGTAGATATTGAGCTAAAACCTGCACAATAATAAATGTGTGTCGTCTGAGAATGAACCAGTCCGAAGATTAAGACGATGCTTGAAGTGCAAGACACACTTTATGGGGATGCTTGGCGGAAATTTATTTTTGTCCCAAAAAACATATATTATTCAATAATTGATTGGCCGATTCTTGAACCTCATTCTCCTTTCCTTTAAAAAAAATAAGAAAAAAACTCAACGTTTGCCGATCGGGATTTAGAAAGACGCCACGATAAAACATTCATAAAACTACGTCGTCGCAATGGGGAACCCAAATAAAAAACACATCCAGAGCAGGATAACTGGCGACCGACATTGTCATTTTCAAAAATGTAAATCTATCCAGACAGGTGCTCGTGCTATTATTGGCCCACAATCAGCATGCATGGGAGAGGGTGAGAAAGAAGGGGAAGGATAGATAGAGATAGAGAGAGAGAGAGAGTGAAAACATGAAGAGAAGGGAGAGAGGGAGGGGCTGGGAGGACGAGTCGGATAGCGAGGGGGAGCGGGGGGGGGGGGGGGGTCACACTGTGAGCTGTCAGCTGCCATCATTCTCCCGCGCCACCTGAGACGGGGCATGCCACACCCTAGCGCTCCCGCCTCTGTCGCCCATGGCAACTGCATGGGTTGTGCATGTGCGAGTGAGCATGTGTGTGTGTGTTGAGTGGGACTCTAGGAGGTAATGAGGTACACACACATGCACATGAGCCCTGGGTATGTAGCCGTGGAGTTGTGGTTGCCTCAGCATTTAATTGATTAATTGTTGTAATTATTTGGACGGGAAGGTCATTCCATCATCCCAACACTGAGGCTGGCGAGAAGGTCACTCTCACGCTGGAGGGAGTGTCCTTCCCTAGGTACCACGCCGGCCATATGGGTGGTTGTGTGTGTGTGTGTGTGTGTGTCTTGGTAAAGGGAGACAATCTGGCAGAGGCGTTGTGTTCGTATCCGTGGAATGAGGAACCGCCGACTTGTCTTTTCATGCAGAATTGATCAACACAATCAAAATGTCTGCCGCTGCTATGACCATGACCCGAAATGTTGTTGTTTTGTTATGATATGTTCAAATCTTTCCACGTCTGGAGCCGACTCTCCAAAGTATTTTCTGCCAACACACCCTAACAAAGAGCTGGCAACTAAACACCGAGAGCCAGCTTGACAGAAATGGCTCTCGATGTGTGTGTGTGTGTGTGTGTGTATATGTGTGTGTGTGTGTGTGTTTGTTTGTGTGTGGTTAGGGGAATTTCCAGTCCATGGACAGATGGAGAGACTGGGAGACAGGAGGCTTGCTGGCATCGGCTACGCACAGGCTGGTGTGCATGGAAGTGTGTATGCGCGTGTGTGTATGCGCGTGTGTGTGTGTGCGTGCGTGTGTGTATGTGTGTGTGCACGTGTGTGTGTGTGTGTGTATGTATGTGTGTGTGTGTGTGTGTGTGTCCGGGTGAGGCGTGCATGTGTATCTGCACGTGAACATCTATGCATGCATACGTCCATCCGGTGCACGTCGCATTGGGTCCATGTGCGTGTGTGTGTGTGTGTGCGTGTGTGTGTGTGTGTGTGTGATGTTTTCGCGTGTGTGTCCGATGAGAGCGGTAACACCGTCCCGCGGCGTGCTCGCCGCCTCCGCTCTGCAGCGCCGACCTTGGACAGGAAGTGAGGACGGGGGTCACCGAGCCAACTGTCTACGTGGCTGCATGGTGATTTTTTTTTAAATACACAGGGTCATGACGCTACACTCTAAGACAACTGACCCCGCCCCCAACCCCCCGCCCCCCCCTGCTGAGAGAAGCTTTTGGTTCAGGGTATGTAGACCGTTGTGTTTATTTCAGATGAAGGTGGAGGCTTCGCATCTTTTTTGGGAGAAATCTATAGATTTCTCCCAAAATTATGTGGAGTTTCAAAGAATGAGAACAAAAAGTTCGGAAATCCAAAAAAGGCGCCGGTGTGACACGACATTTTCATAAACGCTGAATTTGAAGAATTATATATAATAGTGTAAAGGTTTCGGGTATCCGGGGTTCCATTTGGTTGATTTTTTAAATATATACATTTATTGTTTTGTACTATCTGGACCTTGAGTCTGAAATAAAAGTTGTATTGATTTAAAAAAATAAAAAATCATTCGTAGTTCTGTTTATTTTACTTGTGATTTTGCGTGTATTCTATTTAATGTTTTGTACTATCTGGACTGTGAGTCTGAAATAATAATAATAATAATAATAATACATTTTATTTGGAGGCGCCTTTCACGTCACCTTACAATAAAATAAAACAGGATAAAAGATAAAAGCATGAAAGATAGAAACAACATTAAAACAGAACATCAACATAAAGACAAGTGAAGAAATACAAGTTGTATTGATTGATTGATTGATACGTCGAAGGCTGGGGACGAGCTGATAAGGCATGAGCGTTTAGTTCACAGTTCTGGGCGCAGTACTTATTTCAAGCTTTAGTAATGTCACTATTCAAAAGTAATGCAGAGAGCTAAACACAAGCATAAGAGAGTGATGATGTAGGACACAGGTACGGTAAGAAAAATGAGAAACAAATCCCCTGAACCATCGGCTTAGCGTGTGCATGGCGTGTCGAGCGTCCAGCCCTCACCTGCTTTGATGTGGATGCTGGGGCTCCGGATCTTGCCCGCCTGGTTCTCGGCGGTGCAGAAGTACTCGTTGTCGTGGATGATGCTGTTGTAGGCGGAGGGCGAGAACGGGTAGAGCTGCAGGGTTCCGTTGGCGTGCACGTGGCGGATGTGGGGCACGTCGTAAATGTCGTCTCCGGCGGCCAGGTACCAGCGCAGGACGGCGTGGGGGGCGCCGCCCGCGGGGCAGGGCAGGAACACCCCCACCGAGCTGGAGAAGGTCACCCGCTGCAGGGAGGCGTTCACAAAGTACAGCCGCGTAGAGGCAACATCCTCACCGTTGACTGTTGAGAGAAACAAGGGGGACAAGTCGTTAGGAAGTGTCAGACAGACGGGAGACAGTCACACGTCAGATGGATTTTATTTTTTTAAAGGAGCAGGTGCACTTAAACTGACAATGACATGTAATAACACTGTAATGCTTCACTGTTTTACGATCTGAAAACTAATGTAGGAACATGAAATCTTTACCTGCCACCGATGCAGTCATTATTTACGAATAGAAGTGCTTGGGGAAAAGTATTGCTGAACAATGTTGAATGTTTCTGCCTCTATTCTGGACTAAAATGATTTTGAGATTACTGAGAAAATATGTTGTAAGAAAAGTTATAATTATATATATAATATACAGGACTGTCTCAGAAAATTAGAATATTGTGATAAAGTTCTTTATTTTCTGTAATGCAATTAAAAAAACAAAAATGTCATGCATTCTGGATTCATTACAAATCAACTGAAATATTGCAAGCCTTTTATTCTTTTAATATTGCTGATTATGGCTTACAGCTTAAGAAAACTCTAAAATCCTATCTCATAAAATTTTAATATTTCCTCAGACCAAGTTAAAAAAAAGATTTATAACAGCTGAGTGTTTGTCAAGGCTCAGGAAACCCTTGCAGGTGTTTCGAGTTAATTAGACAATTCAAGTGATTTGTTTAATACCCTACTAGTATACTTTTTCATGATATTCTAATATTTAGAGATAGGATATTTGAGTTTTCTTAAGCTGTAAGCCATAATCAGCAATAAATCAGAATAAAAGGCTTGCAATATTTCAGTTGATTTGTAATGAATCCAGAATGCATGACATTTTTGTTTTTTTAATTGCATTACAGAAAATAAAGAACTTCATCACAATATTCTAATTTTGTGAGACAGTCCTGTATATATATTATATATATTTATAAAAATATAATATATGTATATATATCAATATAATATATGTAATAAATATATATAGTATATATAAATAATATATATTTATATATTATATTTCTGTAATATAGTATAGTATAATATAATATATGTATATATATACATATACATATACAGTATATTATATATATTAAATAATTATAAATACATATAATACATATATATTATATATATATATATTATATTATCTTAAATTGATATATATATATACAGTATATTTATTATATTTTTTGTATTATAATATATAATATAAGTTATTGGATCAGGATCTGATTTTTATTCTTTCTTTCATATTTTCCCATCTAACTGGTTGACGAAACATTTTCAAACATATTTTTTGTATCCTGTTCACGGTTCCTTCCAGAAATTAAGTTCCATCCCGTCAAAGCACATGCACTGTTCATCATGAAATAAAAGTAAGCGTTCATTGCAATAACACCGGTTAAACCCGCTCTCTGTAAACGGCAAACCCAGAGTTCTGACCGGACTCTCTCACTCACCGCACGACATGTTCACTATTGTTCAGCTTCACTGGAGTGAGAATATCTTTAAAGCGAGCAAATATTAATGAAGATAAAAACCTGATCTGACACCCACATGAAGTATACATGCTGGATCCAGAGGCTTTCAGGTCACCTCAGCCCAAACAAACTTCCTCCCTCCCTGCGTGCCAAACTGCAGCCATCCATCTAATCCCATATGCATTACCCTAACATCTCTAATCTAATATATGTATCCACAGAGCCCTTTAGAAAACCTGCCTCTCAATAGAAAGGAAAAAGCGGGTCACACAACTTGACTCCACCACCACTCTCATCCTTTATGTTAATATCCGTCCTCATTATGAGCGCGATAGCAAGCCGCTGCTATTCTTAGGCCCCTTCCACACACTCATATCCGCTGTGTGCCGTTCGCTATCTGCGGCTGCATCCGTCTGAGTGCCTGGAAAACACAAATGTTTGCTGTAAAAACAAAGGTGTCGTGGCACCGATGAAGAGCTACCGCCACAGAAGTTGTCTTCGGGGAGATAGACCACCGTATATTCTCTCTCTCAAACGCCCTCTTCCAGTTTAGAGCGAGGCAGCGAGGGGATCTTTTAAGATGTGTGTGTTGTGTGTGTATGTGTGGGTGTGTGTGTGTGTTGGGGGGGGGGAGTGTAAAGGAGTGTAAAGAAGTGCTGAGCTCAGCTTGGCTCGAGGCCAGGGGGAAGATGCTGTGCCCGGAGCCAGAGAAGTTTATTCTCAGACAATGATACCTAATTAATCCCCTTTTTTTTCTTTTTTTCCTGGATTGTGTCAACAGTGCCCGGATTAGCCCTTTTATCTCTTTCAATTCTCTCCGCGGTGGGAGAAAACAGGGTGTCTGCTAAGACGCATCAATGGAAACATGAAGACGCTATCAGATGTCATTTAGGCTCGGCTCCTCGACATCAATGGATTCAATTAGTAACGATAAAATGAGACAGAAGGCCCACTGGCGATCTTTTTTAAAGCTCTTAACGCAAGAACACAGACGACTGGTTGATACAAAAGACCATTTTCATATCTGCCCTGTTCCGTATGAACGGTAATGCGACGACACGACGCTAACAACGAAGGAGACGATTCGCACGAGAGAAAAGGTCAAAAGGTCAAACGCGGAGATGAGGGATTGAATTGAAATCTGACATTCGCTCATTCTCCACTCTCTCCTCCGTTATCTGTGCTCTGACACTTTGAGCATCTGTCCGCATCCTCTTATCTTTTCCAAGTTACTTGTCTGTTTCTTTGTGTCTCTCACCCTCCAACGACACGCTCTCTTGTCTTTTCCTTCCACAACTACGCACGAGGCAATGTTATGCGATCGGAATTTGTATGCCAGACGTAGAGCGTTAAACCCACATAATCTCCTTTCGCATTTAACACACGCACACACACACACGCACACGCGGTCTATCGGCAGTGTAATCGCACCGCCGTGGGAGGCCGGTGTCCGACTTCCCTGATTCTCGTGTAAAATGTGGGCGTACAACGGAAAGGAGAGTTCAGGGAGTCAGGGAGGAGCGCCGTATTGTAGACTTGGACATGGGGGTGGCCGGTCTGCAGGGGGGAAAGGTGCTCAAGCGCAAAGGCGTGAGTAAGCGAGTGTGTGTGTGTGTGTGTGTGTGTGGTAAGGTCAAAGCGATAGAGAGGATAATGTTAAACGACTACCTCAGTTCCTTGATGTCAAACTCAGCCACCGGCGGAGGCGCAGCGGAGATGCCGAGGAGATAGAGAGCTAAAATTGGAGCGGATCTTTTGTGGTAAAAAAATAAATAATAATAATCTGAATTCAGGTCAAGTTCAATCTATCCCATCGTTCTAATCCGTGTCGATCACTTTCAGCAGCACGGAGAGCGCCGCGACATAGCGCCGGATGAGGAACGCGTGGACGCGTTTCCATAGCGAGCAAATAAGGAAGGAAGCTATTATCAGATGATAATGTGACAGCGATCTGCTTCCCTCTGTGGACAGATGCTATTTTTAGTCGTGGAATATGTTCATGACAAAAACAGTTTTTTTTTTACTCTATAGCTGCAGAAGCACCGTTTGAAAGACACGAAATCACCGGAAAAGAATTTGTGTTCAGAATACGCAAATTATTTTTTGCACTATTTTTTACGAAATAATGTTATCCTCCAGACTAACGGTTCTCAACGTTTTGGTGTCAAATGCGTCCTCAAGTATCCCTTCATTAAACATCTTTAATAGATGGGATGGTCTTCATGGAATTGATTGATTGGAGGGAAAAGGTGGTTGTGGTGGATCAGTGGGTTTTGGGCTGTAGACATGTTGTATTTTTGGAGTTGTAAGCGGTGACACGAGAGGCCGGAGCTCTCCAACCAACGCATCCAAAATGTTACAATGACCTTATATGACCTGAGAACACGTTGTGAAAGTTCACAGACAAAAACATGGACAACTCCGTGGCAGCGACCTGTCAATCACAAGATAACCACGCCCTAAAGCATATCCTTTTTAACTTCGCATTGAAAATGCGGAAGGTTATGTTTTGATCGCCGTGTATTTATTTATTTATTTGTATGCGTGTTACTCGCATAACTCAAAAAGTATTAAACCAAATTGCATGACATTTGGTGGGATGATTGGTTATTATCCATGGACCATTCGATTAGATTTTGGGATCGATCGGGTCAAAGGTCAAGGTCAAGGTCATGAAAAGGTCAAAATCTTCTTTTTACCATAGCGCGGTCAATTTTTATCCAATTGGCATGCAACTAATGCCAACATGTTCATAATGCAATGCCCAATCTTGTGATATGCGAAGGTATGCGCTCTACCGAGTGCCCGTTCTAGTTATCTTCTATTTTACTCTACATGGGACAATAATTTACAGAAATGAACATCATATTGCCTTGTAGAAGACTTGAAACTAGCAATTGAGACTTATAATGTATGATTACAATGTTTCCTGAGATAAACAGAGTGAGAAGTAGAGTTGTTTCAACATGAACTTTAACACAATCGGACTTCTTTTTGCAATCAGAGAAGTCGCCCCCTGATAGCCAATAGAAAGAGGGCAAATTTAAGCAACTTCCTCATTGGTTTTACTTTTTAGAAGCATCTATTTTGATTGTTGTAGGGTTTCCATATACATGTTGAACATCAGCATCTGATTAGATATGGATATACATTATATTACTTTCTTTTATCAAAACATAATCTATTTTTTGGTGTTTGTTTGAAATACTTGTTTTACTCTCCAGTAAAAGCAGGATAAAGGGTCAAAGTATTTTCTATCGTGAATCAATGCTTTTGGTTGCCAAACATTTATCTTTTACCCCCTTTAAAATTAAACAATGTCTACTTACTACCCCTCGTGAAACGCTGGAATATTTTTTTAAGAGTGGAAGATGGGAAACTTTCCATTGATTCAAAGATTAAAGGGAAATAAACATAATTTGCGTTTAATCCTCTCGATACTCCTCATATTTGTTATTCGACCCCTTTTAGGGGTCGTAATCCACTGCACGTTCCCAATATGTTTTAAAACTGGATAATCTGTTGTGAAATAAACAAACCTTAAACCATATTGTGATATTATCAATCGCCTCAAACATCTGGATGCAACAACTCAAAGTCAGATGGAAAAACCTCTGGGAAAGCAGCAGCTTATGATGCCATGGCTAATCGCTTTGTCCTATGATATTTAGGCCACTGACACAGACACTAATTCACACTAAAACACGCGTGTGCAACCACGCAGTCGAGTCTACACCGCGCGGATTAACGCAGTAGTGGTTTAGAGTTTCATAAACATCGAAATGTAATGAGCATAAAAGGAAAGTGTGAAAGAATCGTTAAAAAAAGGGAAGCATCTGCCTGAACACGTTGTCGTCTGTGATATGACGTAGGCGTGGAGAACTGTAATTAGTTTTTGGACATTAGTTGAACTCTTATTTGTGTCTTCCATGGAGACCGGACCTCTTTAGGATATCTGACAAGTTGAGGCGTGCAGATGGGACAACAATCATGAGCAATATTTTCAAAAAAATATAGTAAGCATCATCACAGGCATGGTTAGGGACTCATATTTCATGACTCCTCCATGAAATTGGAATAAAAATGTATAGATGACCACAGGGGAAACTAAACGATTCAATGTCATCATAATCGACTGTAAACATCTCATGTAATAAAACATGGAGTACAATAACCTATTTGTTCCTCTTTATTTGGGCAACACTAACCTCAGATGGTTATCAGAGGCCTTTCATAACCCCCAGGCTCACTTTCCCCAGCAGAGACAGCAGCAGCACTCATCCCATCGTGAACTGTATTTTGATTTCCTTCTTCAAGCCTGAATACGTTGATTACAATAATAAAAATAAAAAGGTCAAAGTAATTTAAGCTGAACAACCCAATCTTGTTCCTTTTTTTTAACGTTTTAACTCTTTATTTATTTGCTTTACACTCAAATACATTCACACTTTCTTTTTCCCCCCCTGTTTTTGCAGTGGAAAATGAAGTATGAATATGTATGCTGGAGAAGCAAGGATATTGCCTATGGTGAACCGCTATGCATAATGCAGCTTTTTCTGTCTCATCTACATTCATTGAGACTCACACACACACACACACACACACACACTCTGAGATTCATACCATCACATGCATAGAGAAACAGGGCTATAAATCCCACTCCTCCCGCCCGCCCGCTCACACTCTCTCTCTCCTTCAAACACACACACAAACTCACATAAATACATTTCAGATTGCATATTTATATATATACACGTTCATAATAGCCAATAGATGTTTCTCGGTGGTGAACCGTGTCGCGCTACAGATAACGGCGCACAAAACACATTCTGCCCAAATAACACATGAAGCATTGAAGTCAGTGGCGATGCAGTCTTTGCAACGATGCCACAGAAATATGGCAGAACATAAAAAGGCAAAAGATACGATCATATTTTACAGAAAGTGCTGCTTATTTACTACACAATGGCTCCAGATTGAGATATGCATCAGGGTTGCATGACAATGTGTCTCTCTCTGCATTTGTGTGCAGTCAGAAAGGGAAATCATTTACACCGTGGTGTCATTTCACTGGTGAGAAACGCTGTAGTAAATAAAGAAAAGACTGCATGGCATGGTGTAGGGGTGTGAAGACAATATGCACACACATACGCACAGACAAGGGGAGGGGTGAGGCTGGTAAATAACCCCTATACACCGTTTATGCAGTGTCAGTCAAATAGGCGGCCATTTCAGCATTTGGAAAATTCGCATCTCCCACTTCAAAAGGATGATTTCCTGTCGTTGAAGTGAGTGTCAGATTTATTGAGATGTGTTTTTCTTTTTTCTTTTTTATGCCTATTCTCTCCCTCAGAGACAGAGCACACATTGTTTGATAGTAAGCAGAACAGGAGAGAGCGAAAGACAAGAGTCGATTGCAAGATGTTAAAGCGAGATTGTCGGAATCGTTTGTCATTCAAGACGTGGCCATCCATCTTCCTTTCTTTCCTCCGTGCGTAATGGAGAGAGGGCATCGGGCTACCGGACACGACTGTCATCCTGCAAAAACCTGTTGAGTGGGCGGTCCAGATCCAATTCTCTAAGTGCGGGATTAGAGCAATTATGAAGTTGTTGCTATTGGCTTTTAAGATCTACAGCCGCGTGATGATATTTGGGAACGTTGGGAATATTGAATGAGTGCGTGACAACAGAATAGGCTAAAAGAAAGATTATCTATGTCAGTGTGTGCGCTGTTGTTCGCTTGTAAAATCTTTGAAAACAAAAAATAATCTCCATATCGGTTTAGTAGGAGAAATTACATAATATAATGCGGTATAATGCGCCTTCAAGACAATACATCGAGTAGAAATTATCATCTCACATCAATTATCAGATGTGTTTGTGTCACGGATGTGATGAGGCGAGAGCTCAGGCGCAGAGGAAGCAAGTAGGAGTCCAGGTAAAGTGGATAAAAAACTCTATTTTACTGAGGAAAAGGTCAAACATAGAACTGAGGTTAAAGGCAACACTAGAGACTAATAACACAAGGAATTTATAAAAGGTAACAAGGACAGGAATCGACAACAATCTGGCAGGGCACAAGGGAAAGAATGGGAGAATATATAAGGGGGGAAACCACAGGTGTAGGGAATGAGCAATCAGTGAGGCAGAGGAGTGGCTGAGAGCAGGTGAAGGGAATGAGCAATCAAGAGACAGGAGTGGCTGAGAGCAGGTGAAGGGAATGAACAATCAAGAGACAGGATCGGCTGTGAGCAGGTGAAGGGAATGACCAATCAAAGAGACAGGAGTGGCTGATAGCAGGTGAAGGGAATGAGCAATCTGGAGACAATAGTGGCTGAGAGCAGGTGAAGGGAATGAGAAATCTGGAGACAAGAGTGGCTGAGAGCAGGTGAAGGGAATGACCAATCAAGAGACAGGAGTGGCTGAGAGCAGGTGAAGGGAATGAACAATCAAGAGACAGGATCGGCTGTGAGCAGGTGAAGGGAATGACCAATCAAAGAGACAGGAGTGGCTGATAGCAGGTGAAGGGAATGAGAAATCAGGAGACAGGCGTGGCTGAGAGCAGGTGAAGGGAATGAGCAATCAGGAGACAGGAGTGGCTGAGAGCAGGTGATTGGAATGAACAATCAAGAGACAGGAGCAGCTGAGTGCAGGTGAAGGGAATGAACAATCAGGAGACAGGCGTGGCTGAGAGCAGGTGAAGGGAATGAGCAATCAGGAGACAGGCGTGGCTGAGGGCAGGTGAAGGGAATGAGCAATCAAGAGACAGGAGTGGCTGAGTGCAGGTGAAGGGAATGAACAATCAAGAGACAGGAGTAGCTGAGTGCAGGTGAAGGGAATGAACAATCAAGAGACACTGGAGACACACACAGAACAGGGTGTTACAGGTTGTGTATTCCAAAGACAAAAAAAGAAATAAAAAAAGACTGAATATGTGAGAGAGTGATGTGTTTTGGATAGTTCGCTTTTGGGTCAACCGGCAAACGCAGAGACATGCCGGAGCACGGTGAGGTGAGTTAACCTGAGAGTGACGTGAGGTTATAGCGGAACTCAGATCATAGAGAAACAAAAATACTTGAACCGAGTTTGAATACCGAATGTGGCTGTATGGCAATGGCCGTGCTTCTTTTGACGCGTGCACCGCGGAAAAGTTGGAGGTGAATTCCATCCAATTGATTGATCTCAGTGCAGCATGACTGTAAATGTATCAGTAAGTAACTCTTCTTTAACATGTCAGAGTTTTAGCACGCATTGGATGAAACTATATGCTAAGTGCATTTATAAACATTCCTACTGTAGTATCCTCCTTGTTCGCCATATTCACCTGAACAAATCAATTTGACTTGGTTTCCATCAAACACACCAACACATTGACTCTTGAACTATACATCACACAGCGTATCAACCTGCAGCAACAAAATAACAAGTTGTTTTTCTTTTAAACGTTGACTTTGTCGTTGCACTACTTCGATCCACCACTAAAGGCGCACTTCACACTGGCGACATCTCTGAGTGCATCTTGAGGGTGTAGCCTTGTGGCAATACCGTCTGACTCGTACCGCGATGACTGGGATCCCCCTCCCGAGCACTTCTAAAGTTGCGATCTGTTTTGATTCCACATGTACACACAGCCCGGAGTCTCCAAGCTGCCATGGATATACACAAGAGCCCCTCACGGTGATCCTAAAGCATGATGAGATGTACAAACCCTTCATACGTCACATACATTTCAATCCTCGTAATTTACAGAAATAAAGAGTAAAAAGAAAGAAAATAAATGGCTTTAAGTGACAACATTTCTGGTCAGATTGCTTTTGGACAGACACAGATGGGTGTAAATAAACAAATAATAAAGGGAAATAATGTTTGCTTCATTAAATGCACAAATTAAAATTAAGTGCATCGACAACATAGGAGCCAAAGTGTTTTTACGCATGTGCAGGAACTGTGTGTGTGTAATATATATATGTGCGTGTCTGCGTGTGTGTGTTGCAGGAGGGCCTGTCGACCGAAACTGGATAAAACCGAAATCACATTAATTGATGAAATAATTATAGAAAGTAGAAAGAGCTCTCACTCCATCTTGATCAATCCGAGGCTTTTTTTTCTGGAACTTTATACAATTACTGATTGAATCCACTTAAATCCCATGCCAAAAGCGACTGATTTAGAAATATATTCATTAGAATAATTATTTAAGCATTTTTCTATGTTTCTCAGGCCACGGTGTTCATGGCCTATCGGGCCTGGAAGTAGATTCACACACATGCCCTCAGCTGAGTTTGTCTCCATTTTATTTCCATAAATGACAAGCAGCTTCCCCAAATCATGCAAAGAAGAATGAGTGTATACCCCCCCCCCCCCCCTCTCTCCTCTTCTTCTCCCTCTATCTATCTATCCATCTACCCATCCTTCTCCCCCCTCCTCTGGGTGCAGGTGTGCTGTTGTGCAGCCAAACCGCAGCAACAAACTGTAATAACCTAATGAATGTCAAATTAATGAGCGAAAAAAAGGACAAAGGAAAAATACTAAATTGTCTTAAAACGGTGTACGAGTGTGATCTGAAACATATCTCCCATAGCTGATGAAAATAAGCAGACTTGTGTGCCACTCTGAGAGGCGTGGCCGAGCCGGGAAAATACGCAGTACTAATGCATATGCATGTGTGATAATAGCCTTGCTTCCACCCCCCCCCCCCTTAAAAATAAAGTTTATTACAAATTACACATGTGTGAAATTCACAGCAGCCATGAGATAAAACACCGATGTATATTCGTGCCAAATTATCGTAACGTGGCGGTGAAAAAAAAAATGGAAGTTTGTTTTCCACTGCGTTATCTACATATCTCCCATCTCAAGCACTCTTTCCGCTCCAGTGGTTGTTTGCAGCCCACAACCCTCCCCCCCTTCAACACACACACGCACACAACAACACACACGCACACACAATACATCTCGTTCGGTCACGGGACAGGGTGATGTACAGTGTATAATCGAAATAGACCCTGTAATCCAATTACATACAACAAAAACAGCACAAAAGCCCCTCACCGCAGCTGCAGCCTGACAGAGGGCACTGCCAAGGCCACTGTGGGAGACCCACGACCACGACGCACGCCAAGTGCCCACGATTACAACCAAATACACCCGACATTTAAAAAGATATGTGCACTAAAAACATTTATAGTCATGCTTTTTCACCTTTACACAGACCCCGTGCGTAAAGGACACGGATGAATATTGAAGGGAAAACCTTTCTTTTTTTTTCCACACAGTGTGTGGTTGTTATGAAGTGAAATAAATGCATTGACGTCAAACTAACGGGTCGTGGTAAAAAAAAAAGAAAAGAAGAAGAAAAAAGGTACAAGTGAATCACTCTCTTCCATCTGCAGTATTAATATAGAGCGAAGCCAATCAGTGGAATCTGGTGCCACAGAAAATGGTGGATGAATAATTAGACCATGGCATGATAACAACTGAGTCTGCATTCAAAGAAAACAAACTGCAATATATTTATATATATATATATATATATATATATATATATATGGCCTTGTGTGTTAAAACATCCAACACGGGCACATTATCCACAAATTAAAGGCCAGCGCTCGATATACTCCCAGCGTTAGTTCACACTTCGCTCATAAAATATAAATGTACCCTTGTTGCCACGCCGCCGTACACACACACACACACACACACACACACGCACGCACACACGCACACAGGGGCAACATGGTGTGCATAATGCACTATTTGAATGTTTACCACAAAAGAAATAGCTAATAAAAATAATCTGTGTCCCCTCCACCCCCCATCTTTCTCTCTCTCTCTCTTCCTCCCCACAAGCACGCGCGCACACTTACACACATATGCACACACACACACGAACATCTCATTTGTGTTGGGGCAGGGCAGAACAAGTCAGAATATACATTCAACTTGTTTGCCCCCTTTGGACTGTGCCAGTGAACAGCCTGCAGCTGTGGACAGCATCGTGCGCTCGAGGTCGCCCGCCTACCCGTGCGTGCGCGCGCGCCTGAAGATCCTTATCAGCCTCTCCTCCATATTCACGACACCTCCACACATACAGCATGCAAAAAATGCAAATGCAGTTGTCTTTTTCTATTTTTTTTTACCATCATAACGAACTAAATTTGCATTTTTTTCTGATCTGTCGCTAGTCCAAATGAAGTGCTTATTCATTTTACGCTCACGCTTTTTTGTTCCTTTTTAATCACATCATCAGCTGATCATAATCATACGAGGACACCAGATAAATCCAAACACTATATGGCCACGAGCAAAAGCGAAAGCTGACCAGGAAAACAGCTTTTTAAAACAATTAAAAAAGTTACCACACCTGCTGTTAAGATGATTTACGGTTTTGATTTGACATATCCGTCTCGTCCTTTGTGAATATAATCCAATCACAACATCAGTTATTTAACTGATAACATCATAAATACGCACAGCCAAACTATGGAGAGACGAGCAATGCAAATCATAAGCAATACTTGAAGAAACAGATTCCCAAACCTTACCTTCTTGCAAAGAATACAGCAGAAGTAAAGTTACAAGCCACATGCCATTAAAAGCAGTTATATTTCACAGGAATGTTGTGCAGTCCCCCCGAGAAGAGTGCACGGCGCATGTGGTCGGCCAGGCGAGGCTCGCGTGCTGGACTGGTTCTGCTTGATACTACCCCCGTGCGGTCTCTCCAGCCCTGGGTCCCGCGCACTCTCCAGCGCCGAGAAACGAGCCGCGGAGAGAAAGTACCGCCTCTGCTCCTCCGTTCTCTCCTCCCCTTGCCGGGACAGGCGGCTGTCGCCCCACCCCCGGTATCCTAATGAAGCGCGGCGATGGAGAGGTGAGCCATGCGCACCAATGGAAGACCAAAAGGAGATATTACGCGCACTCTTTATGCGCGTTTATCCAACAGTACGACAAAGTTCACTCAACATGTATCGGCGTACAGGTCATGTAAATGTTGTTTCCCAGGAAGTTTTAAAAAAATAAGACAGCCCTTTGACGGGAAAATGCCTGCGCGTATTTCCCATGCAAATCTACTCAAGAATTTCCATTAATCAGTTGCCGTCGCAGTGAGTTGCGCATAGGAACACAATATATTAAAAAGCAACACAGTGTGTCTGTGAAGTGAGAAAAGAACCTGGTGGGAACTAAGGAGTGTGAAGGGGATCAGCTGAGCCTGTTTCAGGTGGAACTGCGCTGTGCGCTGCGCACCTGCGCGCTCCGACACGTCATAACAGAGGGAATAGTGTTGATATTAAAACAGGGTGCCTTATCTACAATCAGCCTCATATAAAAGTTGTCTATGGTGATCGATATGGTCATAATAAATTCATTAGATTCAACTCATTAGTCATCTTTGTTGATTTGATTATACCAAAACGTCATATATATATATATATATATATATATAAATAAATAATATATTTATATTATAAATATATATATATATTTATATGTATATATTATAAATATATATATAGTTATATTATCAATAAATAAATAAATATATATTATATTTGTATATATATATTATAAATATATAAATATATATATATTATAAATATATATATATATGTATATATTTATATACATATATATATTTATAATATATATATATAATATAAGTATATATAAATATATATTTATTTCCCCCTTTTTTAAGCATTTATTACAACCACAACATACATATGACCCAATAAATAGTAATATAATCTTTAAGAATACTGTAAACAAAAGACTTTAAACAAGAGGAGTGAATAAGAATGACATCTGCATGTCACGTGAGCCTGTTTGTGTTTAAACTGCAGCCTATAGCACCTGACATGCAGTATACAGTCTACACATCTGACTTCAGTACAAGGGTTAATAACCCTGTGCGTGCTTTAAATATTAAATCATCATCATCATAATCTGGATCTATACATATTAGCATCAGCAGCCCCAGTGGAGTGGATGTCCATGAAGCAGTGTCAGTCCATTGACTGATCTACTGGCTCCCAGACAAGTTGTGGGCTGTCATATTACACTCTAAATCAATTATTAAAGAAAAACAATATACGAACCCAACACGACCTCGGAGATCTATACGCTGCTTAAAGCTGTCTCATTCAATCCTCTCGTCTTTACGGCCATTCATTCAGTTCAACTCCTGAATAATCAACACGCGATAAATACCAAAGCAAAGCTGCACGTTGTTTACAACACCTTAAAGATAAAAGATGAAGAGGTTTTTATTGTCATTGTTGTGATACAACGCACATGTCCTTTGGTGGCCCACAGCCAGCCAGGAGCAGCAAGTACAAGATAAAAAATACACAAGGATAAAAATGTACAGATAAAAATACACGAGAGGAATAATAGAAAATAAAAAAGTTGAACTGTTACCGAGTAGAATAAGATAGAATGTGTACGTCTGTTTTATAGGGCAGTTGTGTCAAATGTCACATGAAACTCGATCGTCACTCTGCTTGTCTCTCACTCCTCTGGGTTGAGTGGCGTGACCAAAAGTAGCCCCGGTTGTGGATTGGCTTTGATGTCGCCTCTCACTGAAGAGCCAAGACGACACACTCGGGCCTCCACTCTCTTATTATGCAACAGGTGGAAACACACACACCCACGCACCTCCATCTCTCTTTCAAACAGCGCCCCAAACCTGCACACACACACAAATCCACACAAGTGTGCACAGAAGCACCTCCATTACGTCCAGATGTGGACTCAAAATGATTATATAGATGAACACTTACGTCATACCCAAGCCACTAACCACCCAGGTTTTAAAAGTGCAGCCCGTAGTGTATGACGAGTGGAACTCTTGTGCAGAATATAATCAGCTTCGAGTATGAATATCCTCTCCCGATGACAAACCGGTCATATAACAGCACCCAACACCTTGGCACTCGCACCAAACTCCTCGCCCACAGAGGTGCCGCCCTGCTGCCGTGTATTTGTAACACTTGAAGGACTCGCATCAAGACTTCCAAAAGGCAGCAGGGCCAAGCTGGTTACGGGGCTGATGTGAGTCAGCCTGACAGCACCAAGCAGGTTGTGCTGTAATGTCAGCCGGTGATCATCATGGAGCCTGACAGGCTGAGCTGGGCCAGCCCAGGCCGTGAGGAAGAGAAAAAAAGGCACGCAGCTCCCAGACAGCCGAAGCAACATGTCTGTCAGGACAGAACCCAGGACAAGCTGCCACCACACACACATAGAAAACACACACACTCAGCACGATGCGACTCAGATCCATCACTCTGCTCTGGCGTTGCCTGGAGATGGGAAATGAAGGGGAGTGAGAGTTTGTTGACGGTGGGGGAAGGAAAAAAAATGGGCGAGCGGGGCAGGAGACTAACAGAAAGCAGAGGGAGGGGTGAGGGGGCAAAGAGAGAGAGAGTGATGAGGCGGATAAGTTAATGTGGATGTGAATGTTAATGCTCAGACAATCAAAGCTGCCCCTCAGGCACCCACCGACGACACACTATAGGATCATATTAGCGCTAATGTATCCAGTGTTAATGCACGGCACCGCCAGCCCAATGAAGCCCTTTGCAAGGTCGGACTCGGGAGAGGAGAGGGGGCTCGCGGTGCTACCGCTTAGCTCTGTGCAAGGTCACAGGGGTCAAGCAGGAGAGTGGTGGAGCGAGCTGCGGGAATCGGGGGGGCCGATTGTGGTTGGGAGGAGGTGGAAGATGAGTCAAACGGAGGCGTGGCGTTCCTTTAAAACCCGAGGCGTGGCGGTGAAAACAGACTTGAACTCCGGTGTGTGCCGGTCACTGTCCCGCAGGACTCCTCTTTCCCTCCGCGGGGCCACCTGGCTATCGCTCTGTGATCCCAGCGTCGATGAACGAGCCACCGCATTAGGCTAATGTGAATCACACCGCACGTTGCCGCAGTACATTAACAGGAAGGGGGCCGACCAATGGAGTGTGTGTGTGTTTGCCTTTAAACCAAGCATGCGTGATTGTTGTGGCAGATGTGTGAGAGTGTATCAGCACCATCAGAGGATGTGTGTGTGTGTCTGTGTGTGTGTGTGATGCATGTGTCTACAACAGAGACAAAGCACACATGTATTTGGGAGTGCATGTTTGCTTGTGTGTGTGTGTGTGTGTTTTTGTGCATGCAAGCGCGTGTGTGAACATGAGACATCAAGGGGTGCTAATTTATTTAAATGAGCTGGGGAGGATAACGAGAGGACGGGGTGAGGGGCGGAGGTGGTGCGAGGAAGAAGGGGGCACCTTCCTTTTTCGTCGAGGAGGTTCATCTTTTCTTTTCTCTTTTTTTTCCCCCCCCTCCCGTACTTTTTTTTTTTTTTTTTTCAACGTTCGCAAATGAGGCTATTTGCATGGCTGAGAAGGGGCTCGGCGAGAGAGATGGAGGGAGGAAGAGACAGTTAGATCGAGAAGAGAAAGAGAAACGTCGGAGATGAGGAAGGGTGGGATTCTGACACGGACAGAAAACAAAAACACACAACCGTGCCATGGCGATACCACCACTTCCAAGATGGCTGCCGCTGGAGGCGTCCTCTGTGGGACCAACCCGGAGACGCCGTCGCGGGCGACACACAAAAACTCTTTTCTGAACTTGCATTGCTGCGTTCATCGAGCATAATGAGGGGAAACAAGGACATTTGAACAGCTGAGAAAAGGATTAACATTCATCTATTTCATTTGAATATGTTTAAAGACCCGAGTCCGATTAATATGGTTGTGTTCTGTACAGAGATATTGATCAGAGATATCTAGTGACACCCAGTGGTCACAATTAAAGACGTTATCATTAAATCATACATTGCTGAACCCTGCATATGCTGATTTTAACATTTTAAGTGGGTCTAACTAATCGGTTACTCCAAATGAAGGTGTCGGTCCAAGAATCAATAATGCCACAAGACTCGCCTGCCAATCAATTATTTCTCTCATTCAAGAAATGTGGGTTTTTAAACAAATTGCAGTGTGTTATCTTGTCAAATTTGTTAAATTGTAAGTCAGTGACAAGACCAGACTGTCACAACCCGGGCCGCACGGCCATGACAACAAAGGGGGATACACACAAGTAGTAGTTAACAGAAAGGGTTTTATTTAACTTAGGTAGATTAAACAGTGGCGTGTGGAGTGTTGAGTGTTATGTGTGATATGTTGTGTAGTGACAGGTGACACCATACTTTCCAAACCGACCAGAGGGCCTTTTAAATGCACCGCTGGCACACACGGCACAGGTGTTGCTAATGCTGCTGATTACCTCAGGTGTTTCCACCCTTCTGATTACCCTTGGCCACGCCCACCTGCAGGGACAAGGCGGCAGTGAGGGCCGTCACGCCACCAACCAAACAAAGTGGGGCGATTGACCCGGGAGTCGGCCGCTCGCTGCTTTTTTCAGGCCGTTTTAGTGACGTGGCTGAATATCTGAATAACTGAATATTTCTACGGGAATTTGCACCATTAAAGTGAGGAGCGTCTTTTATTATGACACGCACTCATGGCACTCACGTGTGATCCTGAGAAAAAAAGTCACTTTTAGTCAAAATATTACAAACTAACTGACAAAGTCAAGTAGTATATACTATATACTTGAATAAAAACAGATTAGCACTTCAGGTTGGTTCAGTGGCACTTACTTATGGTACTAATCATGGTATTATTTATGGTATTACTCATGGTATTATTTATAGTATTACTTATAGTATTACTTATAGTATTACTTCAGGTATTACTCATGGTATTATTTATAGCATTACTTATAGTATTACTTCAGGTATTACTTATGGTATTACTTATAGTATTACTTATGGTATTACTTCTGGTATTACTTATATTATTATGTATAGTATTACTTCTGGTATTACTTCTGATATTACTCATGGTATTACTTATGGTATTACTTATGGTATTACTTTTGGTATTACTTATAATAGTATTTATAGTATTACTTATGGTATTACTTATAGTATTATTTATAGTATGACTTCTGATATTACTCATGGTATTACTTATGGTGTTACTTTTAGTATTACTTATGGTCTTTTTGTAGTTTGGCTTTCTTGAAGAAAAGTTACTTTCATGATTCTTGTTGCTCTGAGTTTTTCCTCGTGGTTGAATTCACTTATTGTGAGTCACTTTGGATAAAACCGTCTGATAAATGATATTTCATGTAATAATGTAATTTAATGATGTCATGTAATGTATTATTATTCCAGAACCGGAGTGGAGTAGTACTGGTTGGGAATAAAGAAGCAGTCATGTGCATTCTTCTGTGTTCATCATATAAACTTAAAAGCAACATGATACATTCACAACGCACAGAGTGCAGCAGGTATATTGAGGGCTCAATAGGGACAACATTATTAACTTTTGCCCTGGATATCACAAACAGGTTGATCTATAGCCATGGGACTCTGATATTGCATAATAAACATTGTACAGCTAGATTACTGCCATATTCCAGTTATTAGATTAGTTGGCATATCTTCCGCCAACACATTAAAAAGACCTCTATATGCATCTAGTCTAGTACCACGACATCGACCGGTGTGTTAATTCAATACACAACAAGATGGGTTTCATCTAGTCCTTCAAAGTCATTTACTGACACTGCACATGTAAACTAATCGACATCACACTGTAGCAAGCTTCGGGGCATTTTGAGGAGCAACGTGTACAAGTAAGGGATGAATAAACATAAATAAACTACTGTTTACACCCAAATATACACAGTTCTGGTTGGTTACATCTCATTAAGTCAACAAGTCGGCAGGTGTGTGTGGAGGTTGACTTTCCATCTTGACCCTGTGTGCTTTGATCTTATCTTATTTCCCACGCTTTAACACTTTTGCTGCCTAACGGGTTCCACAGACCGCCGTACATGAGCTCACACGCTAACAAGATGCACTGGCAACAAATATAATGGACATAAACGGAAAGGCTTCTTTAAATCTTATATTTTTCAGCTTCTGAACAGATTTTATAACATATATCCATGCTGACATTCATTTGGCTTTATTATATATCTTCCTTATCATTTAAAAATCCCATGAAAAGACAAAAATCAACAGTAAACCGATCCGACTGTACCTGCAGGTAAAGCCTGGTACTGCAGCTTAAAACTATTAAAGTCACATCAATAAGCCACAATCACCATGAACAGTCAAATGAGAGGCTAAAGAGTCGACAACAAAGATCCAACACATTCCTGTTTGAGTCAGGTTTGTTCAAAGTAACAGATTAAAAAATATGTATAACAATTTTTTTAAACCACGAATTCCTTAACAGTTTTTTAAGATGTCTGTCTCCAGGAAGATCCACTGTGGCTTGTAATAAGATTATATATTTCTATATATCTATATAGATAGTATAGATAATATCACAAAAAATGTTCACTTTATATATATATATATATATATGTATACTGTATAACCTACTGTATATATATATATATATAACAATATATATATATATGTAAAGATAGTATAGATAATATCACAAAAAATGTTTACTATATATATATACTGTATAACCTACTAATTAGTTGGTTATATATAAAACCTACTACTTACACTACATTTGTTTGATATTAACTAAATATTATCTATATATAATATAGATAATATCTACAAATATAGTGTAAGTAAGTATCTTTTAACTGAAACCTGCAGTATAAGAACAAATGAGAACATATTCATGAATATCTTCTAAACCCAAACAGCAGGAGCATAATTAAAATAGCAAAAACTATAGTCTATAGGGCCGAGCCCATTACAACTTCACACACTGCACTGGAAGAGCAGCTGTCACCAAAGTTCAGAACAACCAGGAGAGAAACACATCATCAGATCCGTCATCCTGAATGCTTGTGGGAACAATGAGTGCAACATGTGTTCCTGTGTTGTTCTCCACGACTCCTCCTGCTGCCGTGATGCTATCAGCTCAGTGAACGGTGTGACGCAGGGCTTCCCATGCTCACCCCAACTGAAGCCTGCATGGAAAGCAGGTGACTGGAGACCAACCGGTTGAACCGCTTAGGGAGGGAGAGGGAGAGAGAGAGGGGAGGGGGGGGGGAGAGAGAGAGACTGTACTTTCTTTCAATGATGTTATTTCTTTCATATTGTTATTATCCATATGAATTGTATATATGTTTCCACATGTATATGTATGTATATATATATATATATGTGTGTGTGGAAATACAACTGTACTTTATTTCAATGTAGTTATTTCTGTAATATTATTATTATCATCCATATGAATTATATATATATAATATATATATATACACTACCGTTCAAAAGTTTGGGATCACATAGAAATGTCCTTATTTTTCAAAGAAAAGCATTGTTTTTTCCAATGAAGATAACATTAAATCAATCAGAAATACACTCTATACATTGTTAATGTGGTAAATGACTATTCTAGGTGGAAACATCTGGTTTCTAATGAAATATCTCCATAGGTGTATAGAGGCCCATTTCCAGCAACTATCACTCCAGTGTTCTAATGGTACATTGTGTTTGCTTATCGCCTTAGAAGACTAATGGATGGTTAGAAAACCCTTGAAAACCCTTGTGCAATTATGTTAGCACAGCTGAAAACTGTTTTGCTGATGAGAGAAGCTATAAAACTGGCCTTCCTTTGAGCTAGTTGATTATCTGGAGCATTTGTGGGTTCGATAAGACTCTCAAAATGGCCAGAAAAAAAGAAGTTTCATGTGAAATTCGCCAGTCTATTCTTGTTCTTAGAAATGAAGGCTATTCCATGCGAGAAATTGCAAAGAAACTGAAAGTTTCCTACAGCGGTGTGTACTACTCCCTTCAGAGAACAGCACAAACGGGCTCTAACCAGAGCAGAAAGAGAAGTGGGAGGCCCCGGTGCACAACTCAGCAAGAAGACAAGTACATTAGAGTCTCTAGTTTGAGAAATAGACGCCTCACAGGTCCTCAACTGGCAGCTTCTTTAAATGGTACCCGCAAAACGCCAGTGTCAACGTCGACAGTGAAGAGGCGACTCCGGGATGCTGGCCTTCTAGGCAGAGTGGCAAAGAAAAAGCTATATCTGAGACTGGCCAATAAAAAGAAAAGATTGGTATGGGCAAAAGAACACAGGCATTGGACAGAGGAAGATTGGAAAAAGGTGTTATGGACAGATAAATCCAAGTTTGAGGTGTTTGGATCACACAGAAGAACATTTGTGAGACGCAGAACAGGTGAAAAGATGCTGGAAGAGTGCCTGACACGATCTGTCAAGCATGGTGGAGGTCATGTGATGGTCTGGGGCTGCTTTGGTGCTGGTAAAGTGGGAGATTTGTACCAGGTAAAAGGGATTTTAAATAAGGAAGGCTATCACTCCATTTTGCAACGCCATGTCATACCCTGTGGGAAGCGCTTGATTGGAGCCAATTTCCTCCTCCAACAGGACAATGACCCAAAGCACACCTCCACATTGTGCAAGAACTATTGAGGGAAGAAGCAGGCAGCTGGTATGCTGTCTGTAATGGAGTGGCCAGTCACCAGATCTCAACCCCATTGAGCTGTTGTGGGAGCAGCTTGACCGTATGGTCCGCAAGAAGTGCCCATCAAGCCAATCCAACTTGTGGTGCTTCAGGAAGCGTGGGGTGACATGTCAACAGATTACCTCAACAAATTAACAGCTAGAATGCCAAAGGTCTGCAATGCTGTAATTGCTGCAAAAGAAGCATTCTTTGACGAAAGCAAAGTTTGAAGAAAAAAATTAATACTTCAAATACAAACCATTATTTCTAACCTTGTCAATGTCTTGACTATATTTTCTATACATTTTGCAACTCATTTGATAAATACAAGTGTGAGTTTTCATGGAAAACACGAAATTGTCTGGGTGATCCCAAACTTTTGAACGGTAGTGTATGTGTGGAAATACAACTGTACTTTCTTTCAATGTAGTTATTTCTGTCACATTATTATTATCATCCATATGAAATATATATATATATATATATGTGTGTAACGACTCGTGTGTAGACCCAAATGCACCCTCGACTCCAGGGATCCTTCGAACTTATATTCCACACTCTGGAAACGGCAGGCAGAGTATCAACAGGACGAAGGGCTGGTAGGTTCTCGGGGAGTCGGACTAGCGGGTTAACCAGGGACAGGCAGGGTCGGCAACAGGAAATCTGTCTAGAAACAAGTGCTGGAGAGTCTGGCATAGAAAAGGAAGAACAATCTGGCAAGGTGTGTGTGTGAGGCAATTGACTATATAGGGATTTGATTAGTGATCAAAGACAGGTGTGTGAACAGGTGAAGGAAGTCAGACTGACGAGGTGGGAGTGACTGAACCACAGTGAGGAACTGAACTGTGACAATATGTGTGTGTGTGTGTGTGTGTGTGTGTGTGTGTAGAAACACAACTGTACTTTCTTTCAATGTAGTTATCTCTGTCCTATTATTATTACCCATATGAATTGTATATTTGTTGTGTTCTTTGTGCTTTGGCATTATTGTTGTTGCAACATTCATGCCAATAAAGCCACTTGAATTGAAGAAGAAAAAATTGAGAGAGAGAGAGAGAGAGCAGGGGGTCCTAGGGAATCACCCAGCTTACACCTCCTGTCTCTGCCTGTAATGACTTATTTATTCAGGGGATAATTAATCAGGCGCAGTTTTCTGGCGCTATGATTAATGCGCTGTGTCATCTGTGCCCCAGCGAGGAAAAATAAAACAAAAAATAAAGCAGCACGGGGATGGTGCACGTGCTCGGGCTTCAGGCGGCAACGCGGGACGTCCTGTTTGAATGTAACTCGATTCGTTACGGTGGTCTTCATCTGATGCCCGATACTTGGTGCGTCGATTAATGTATATAATACCCCCTGTTTATCTTTTTATTTAAACTGTATAACTTTAACATTCCTTACACCATTGTCACGTTTATAGCTCGTGATAATATCCATGTTGTTTGTTTCTCGCTTACCTGTTCTTTCCCACACTATTTGGAGAAGTTGCGGTTCTTCTGCCCGCATTCATGCCGGTCTCATGACGCCCCCTTGTGGGCGTTTTGGGTACCGCACGCCAATGGAACCATATCAACACGTATCGCTCACACAGATGAGACTCTATGCCGAGCTTGCTCCTTTACTTGTTTAGATGTGTTAGTTGGTATTTTGACAAACATGTAAGCTCTGCCATGAGTAAATAAAAATAATGAACGTGCTAATATTTACTGAAATTGGGGGAAAGTAATACAACTCAAACACGAGGCATTTACAGGAAGCATTCAACACGTGGCTTGAAGTCAAAGGGAAGGAGGCAACTCTCTTTAGAAGGAATGACTGCACCCTAGAGGGGCGGGGCCTTTCCAGACATGAGGTCACGTGGTACTTCTAATGAGGATTTCTAATTGGTTGGAATGCTTCAACAGTCCAACTATTGTTCTCCACTTCTTTATACTTCTTCTATTACTTCCGTAATGTAATTCATCTTAGTGAAGTGTCACCTCAGGTGCTGTTATTTTGTTGTCAGAGAAAATCATACAAATAAAACTCTTAAATATTGCAGGAAAATGTCAGGTGTTATTTGTATTTATGTATTCATGGTGGTCCAGAGCAAAAGTGATCCTCACAAACACAGCAAGGTTACACACACTTTATTAGTAGGCTACAAAAGCCTCATATCCTCCTTACACACATAACAGCATTGTAGCGCATCGCAGCACTCTCCTCGGTTTGGTCCAGTTTAAACAACTTCAGCGTGTTTTGGCTGGAGAAAATAAAAGACAGTTTTCGATTTGATCTATTACTTGTTTTTGGTTTCTACTGATTTTATATCATGCACATATAAACATGTCAAACACATCTTTTTACATTTAACCTGAAAAAAAGTTACAACATTGATATATTTTTTAATGATTTCTACAGCCAACAGATGTCACTCTAGAGCTGCATTTAATGTTCCTTACCTTTGATTTGGCACAGTTGGTGATCTTGTTTCCTTTAATGAAGAATACGATTAGATGAGTTCTAATAAAGCTCAAAACTATTGTGCTTTTCTTTCAACAAAGCTGCTCTAATGACAACCCTGATGGAAACAGAGCTGTAATATTGGAGCAATATATACATTGTATCCCCCATAATGCTGTATAATAATAAAATTAATAATAATAACAATAATAATAATAAGCGGTATTGATAATGGATGGATGGATAATAATAATAATAATAATAGTAATAATAATAATGCATTTAATTTATATAGCGCTTTTCAAGGTACACAAAGACACATTACAAAACATAATTAAAATTACCTTAAAATCTACAAAATGAAAATAACTAAATTTACAATTTCAAAAAATGAATTAAACTTACTCACACACACACAATCTAAGATAATGTTTTCTTTCACACGCGTCCTTGTATCAGACTCTTTAAATTCACATGTGTTGCTGTTGTTGTTTTTGTTGTTGTTGTTGACTCACCTGCCAACACAAGGATGGAGAAGAACACGAGCAGTCCGGCGACGACCAAACCTCCGACACGTAGTTTATAGTAGTCTACATATTCACAAAGAACAACGTCACACATTATATCGATCAGCTCTGTCTCTTTCCTTCAAAACCTTTTAAATAATTTTTTCCCACAATCGAGCTCCAGTCCCTTGTTTGTTCCTTTTCTATCTCTCACTCTATTGATCCATTTAAGAAGTATTTGCTGGTAGAAAACCCTCTTTATCCTGTTCGTGCTTTTCCACATTCTCTTTCTGCATAAATTAAATATTTAAACTATTAAAAAAGTGAATTAAAAGTAGTTAATTTACCGTATACAAAGCCTGCGTCAAGGTCGATGTCTGCACCTGGGGATGGACAGAGAGTGAACATGGGCTGAAGGAAATACAATAAACATGGAGTAATTCTACTGAAACGTATAGCTGCTGCAGATCAATATTCAAAAAATCTATTTTTTACACGTAATAAATTTTCCTATGTTTAATTTATCCAATTATTTTGTAGTACAACTGACACACAGCTGTGAATGGCTCGTTTTATATTTTTTAAAATAGGTCATAATCAGTAGTGGTAAATTTCCTGCAGTCTATTCTGGGCGAGTTTGAAAGAGGTGACACATGTTCCAAAGAATAAATGTAATAAGTTATTAACACCCACCACTGTTACTTAGTCACTATATTGCCACATGGACTCGACTTATGTTACTCCAAATACAGTGAGCGGTTAATAAGTCAACCTCTGTGGTGAAAAGACAAAAAATAAAGTGTTAAAATGAGTCTGGAATAATACATATACAGGACTGTCTCAGAAAATTAGAATATTGTGATAAAGTTTTTTCTTTTCTGTAATGCAATTAAAAAAACAAAAATGTCATGCATTCTGGATTCATTACAAATCAACTGAAATATTGCAAGCCTTTTATTCTTTTTTATTGCTGATTATGGCTTTACAGCTTAAAAAAACCTAAAATCCTATCTCATAAAATTTGAATATTTCCTCAGACCAAGTAAAAAAAAAGATTTATAACAGCAAAACAAAATCAAACATTTGAAAATGTGTTTCCAGGTGTTTCGAGTTAATTAGACGATTCAAGTGATTTGTTTAATACCCTACTAGTATACTTTTTCATGATATTCTGCAATATTTCAGTTGATTTGTAATGAATCCAGAATGCATGACATTTTTGTTTTTTTAATTGCATTACAGAAAATAAAGAACTTTATCACAATATTCTAATTTCTGAGACAGTCCTGTATATGTATATTTATATATATATACATTTATATATATATATATACATATATGTGGTGAATATATATATATACATATATTTCTGTGTATATATAAACATATATATATATACGTGTATATATATATATACATATATATATACATATATATATATATTATATATGTATATATATATGTGGTGAAAAGACAAAAACAATGTCTGTGACCTTGCAAACATGATGTCAGTCAAATGGTGTCATATTAAAGTGCCTCTGTCATAGATAATGATAAGTCATGGGGCAGTGTATATAACTTACCTTGAGAAGACATGCTGCCTGGTCTGTTTATGTTCAGTTGACAAAACTGGGGAGGGACATAATAACAGAAACAGTTCATAAAAGGCTGATGACACAAGGCAGGTAATAACAATAAAGGTATTCGCTGTCAAAACTGAGGTCTCAAAACTGTTGTTTGCAGGCAGGGATATTTGTGTGGATTTGGTTTCAACAGTCCCTCCATTTAAACTAGATGTAAGACTTGTAGAGGCTCCTTTAAATGGGCTTATTCACTTTACATGAGATGTACACTACCGGTAAAATGTTTTAGAACACCCCCATTTTTCCAGTTTTTTATTGAAATGTCAGCAGTCCAAGTCCAGTGAGTGAATAACTAGAAATGGTACAAAAGGTCAGCGGCAAACTGCCAGAGGTTAAACAAAAAAGTTGAGGTTACCAAAAACTGAAAAATAATGAACATTTGAGAGTAATACAAAAAGGCCTTTTTCAGAGAACAAGTAATTAAGGCTTAACGACTTGCAGCTGAAGCAAATTAAGCCTTGAAAGTTGATGCTGACAGTTCCTACAGGTGTCTCCACTTGTGTTGATTACTTCCCCAAACCTGTCTGTATCAAAGCAGTGTGGGAACAGACTGTGTCACTACACCCACTTAAGCGTTATTTGGACAGTACTGTACTGCAGGAAGTCGTATGTTGCTCTTATAATGGCAAGAAAAAGGCGATTAACAAAAGAGAGACCATTATAACCCTTAAAGATCTTTCCTTTAGAGAAATTGAGGTGTTGTAAAACTTTTGACCTGTAGTCTAGTTAAAAGCATGGAAACTCTATACGTCCTGATGAATTAGGAGCAAAATGATTGCGTTGCTCTTCACTGAGAACTTTAACGAGCTAATGGCACTAATATCGATCCTCGTTCCACCCCCCCGCCCTTTCTCTCACCATCCTTTACACACACACACACACACACACAGCTTCTCGTTTGATCTACACCTCCTGACCTATAATCATTAATTTACACAGATTAACGGACTAAAAAATGTCCCTCGCTGTCGTCTCCTTTGAGTCTAAGCATGCCACCGTGAATTGTGGACTTCGGCACTTTCATTTATTGTGTGTCTGCGCCTATTCAATGCACCAGTGGGCTTAAGAGGCATACCGGGACAGTTACTCATTAATATATTACAGCTCCGATAATCATTACCCTTGAACCTTGCACATTTTGATAGAGGTTATGGATGGGACAAGGGCGAGTATAGCGCTGTGGTGACACCTCCCAGCTAATAATGCTTTGGATTTGCTTCATGACTTTGGCAGAAAAATCCCACCACACCTGAATGCATCTATTATTAAATTATCTTAATTGGGTGCAATTAACATGAACAATGCAAACAGAGTATACTGTCCTTCTTAACCAACTCTCAAGACATATTGATTTTAATTGATGTGCTTTTATATTTTTGCCTCATTAAACATCGAGAACGTTTAAAAGTTAAACTTCTCAATACGTTCTATTCGACGTAGACTTACTCGTTCTAGACCATCTAACTCTTCTCAAACACCCGGATTAACATTGTAATCATCATTACATCAATTCATAGGCATCTATAAAAATGCACACAGCTGATTACTTTTTAGGACATGCACATCTAATTTAATATTTAGTTTTTGGAAATCAAGTTTTTTACTCACCTGAGCTGCTGAAGGCTGTCTTTCTTCTGCTGCCCAGGTGTGTGTGTGTGTGTGTCTCTGCAAGGGGTAGGTGCTCCCTCCCTAACAGATCCAACCTCTAACACACACACACACAAACCACTTTCAACATGCCCACAGCCATACGTCAGTCTAGCTGCTCATTTACACCGACACAAACACACACACACACACACAAACACACACACACACACATACACACTTACAAACCACCAGCCATACCTCAGTCTAGCTGCTCATTTACAACGACACACACACACACACACACTCATAAAGTGTGTACTCTCATGCCAATAAATAGCATATCAGCCCACCTTTGGAATCACAGCAGAAGTAGAGCAGCAGTGGCTCATGTTCAGTTGTATAGCAGCTCATAACCTTGACTGACATTGACAGGAAATTATCAGATTGATTCCAAGTGCCGTTAGAGAGCTGTCTGCAAAAAAAGCTTCTCTATTCTAAAATGTTCAGGCATAAAGATTCAGAAAAAAAAGATCCTGAAAGAAAAAAGGATTAGGATTTACACTTGAGTCTGCTCGTCATCCCAAAAACCCGAAAACACATTCGAGTGAATGGTCAGACAGCTTTTATTTTGTTTCAACAGGTGGCGACACGACAAGGCCTCATGCGTTAAAACAAACGAAGCGTTGAAGTGTACGCGGCGGTCGTCTTTAAAACACTCAGACGTAACATTTATGAAATTAAGTCCAGCAGATTCACAACAAGGACCGGTCATCTGTTCCCTCGCTGTGATTTGGCTTTACGCGAAGCTACGATACATTTAACATTTCACTTCTCTTAAACTCACACAGTTTTTTTGACATGTGTGGCCAATCGAAGGCATCAGAGAGAGTGAGCGAGCAATTTAACAGACAAACAAGAGACCACATGAGTAGATGTGCGGCACTATGCGAGTGTACACGCAGGCGAACTAATCATAGTGTGCTGAACGCTAGACGAGAGTTAATCCCGGCGGAGACAGGAAGTAGACGTGTGGACACGAAGGCAGTGAGACAGCTGGAGCAGGAGCTCTCTGAGCTCATGCAGATATACCTGCAGACCGTTACTGTGGCAGTTGAGATTGTCTTACATAAGGCTCATCACGTTAACATGTAGAGATACACATGCACTTATATATATAATATATATCTATTCACATGATATGCCCGCTATATACTCACGTGTGCACACAAACCAACCATTCAACAGTAGACTTAAATGAAGGATGTTTAATATCTCGTATAGGAACACAGGTACGAGTGGAATTATATTCTGAATTGAGCAAAATGGCTGTCGAGTTGTTTTAATTTTATGCTACGTAGAGTAAATTATCATCATGTAGAGTTAAATATAAACACTGAATATAATAAAAATGGAGGAAAGAGTAGCTTTTACTCTATTTAGACTTGGACCAAATTTTCAATTTTTTTAGAGTACATTTTCTTTCTTCAATTCGAGTAAAATTTACTCTGACAAATTTACTCTCTTATATATATATAGATATGTATTTATATATATCTATATATATGTATATGTATATATTTTATATATAGATATATATATTTATATATATTTTATATATATATATTTATATATATTTATATAAATATATATATATTTATTTATACATACATTTATATTTATTTATAGATGTATATATTTATATATATTTTATATATATATATATTTATACATACATTTATATTTATATATATATATATATATATATATATATTAGGGCTGTCAGCGTTAACGCGTTAATCTATGCGATTAATTTGGCCGCGTTAACGCACTAAAATATTGTAACGCAATTTTTTTTTTTTTTTAAACCGCGGCAGTACGGTTTGACACTGTTTCCGTTTTTAAAACAATTATTTATCCGCGAAAATAAGGAGCAGAAATCAGTTTAACTCGTGGATGAATCAGTCGGGTTTCCTCCTGCTCCTCCTTCCTCCCGTCTCCCCCTCTGATACACAGAGGAACGGAGGGGCGACGTGTCGGGTGACGCGGCGCGTAAAGAACTCGTCACACGAAACCTTCAACGTGATTGGTCAATCCGTTTGTCTGTCAACATTTCGGTAAAAAAACAACCAATGAACACTCAGTATATCACAAAGGACCTCCCACCTCACAGGTTAGGCTCATTTAGCAGCCTGTCAGTCAGAGAACCAGATAACACGGCGCGAGGACAATGAGCCTCATTACCTTCGAATTGAAAATGCGGAAGGTAATGTTTTGATCGCGTGTATTTATTTATTTATTTATTTGTATGCGTGTTATTCGCATAACTAAAAAAGTATTAAACCGAATCGCATGAAATTTGGTGGGATGATTGGTTATTATCCGGGGACCATTCGATTAAATTTTGGGATCGATCGGGTCAAAGGTCAAGGTCATGAAAAGGTCAAAATCTTCTTTTTACCATAGCGCGGTCAATTTTTATCCAATTGGCATGCAACTAATGCCAAAATGTTCATAATTCAATGCCCAATCTTGTGATATGCGAAGGTATGCGCTCTACCGAGTGCCCGTTCTAGTTTCAGAGCTGAGATTGTTCTGGAATGTTTGATGTATAACACGTGGGGGTGTGTCACATGCAAAAGACTTTAAACGGTGAATTTAATTTATTTTGTAAAATGTATAAAATGCCCCCAGCCTCCAGAGGGTTAACGTGACATATTTGAATGTCAGTCAGTTACCAAGGCCACTGGTTCTGCTGCTGTTCAATGTTAAAGATGACAGGACCAATGGGGTCTCAATATACTTTTTTTTAAATTACTAATCTGATGTTTCACTGAAGAAACAATTTATCATCCACGATATTAAATACCTCGCTGGCACTGTATATGTAGGAGCCTCTTTGAAAACACAGCTCTGTGTGAAGTTTTGTCTTTAAAAAGAAGGAAAACACTTTTAAACGCGATTAATCGCGATTAATTAATCGCAATTTCAAAATGTGCGATTAATTAGTTAATTTTTTTAAATCGATTGATAGCCCTAATATATATATATATTTATAGATGTATACGGTATTTATGCATATATGTTATAATCCAAAAATGACAAACGTTACGATTGACAAAATAAACAACACACGGACGTACAGTATTCTTAAAACCTTGAAATACAAAACATAGAACATTAACATTAACACTTGTTATCAGGCCTCGAAGACAATCGGGTGTCGAAAGTGTTACTGGTCAGGACGAAGCACCGGAGTGGGAGTCACAGAAAAGGCACCGGTAACGGACAAGAGAGCACTGAGAGGACTGGCACGGTCACAACGGAGCACGACAGGCTAAAGGTTCGGCTCGACCTTTTATACACAGTACATATTACACCTCTAAACACATAACTCCCCTCTTCACACTTCCACGTAACCAACTTCTAATGGTCGTTTCGGGAGGCGGCTCAGTCCGGTGGAGGCGCCTCTCAGTTCTCGGCCGGAGTCTCTGTGGCAGCAACTGCAGCTGAAAAGTTCAAGGATGAGCAATTAAGTTGAAAACTCAAAGTTTGTGACATACAGTATCTTTGTTTTCTAGGATCTTCACCTTTGAAAAAAGTTGAGTTCAACTCCCTCTTTTATATTTTACTATTCTATTGGGTCTCTAAACCAATGGGCTTCATGTTTCAACCACGTTGATGTCGCATTTGAAAGTTTCTTTCATTTGCATTACATTTAGATGACACTTTTATCATCGTCGACACAGCTACTGGGAGCAATTCAGGGTTAAATGTCTTGCTCAAGGACACATCGACTAGGGCGGGGATTGAACCACCAACCCTCTGATTGAACGACGGACCACTCACCCACAGTCGCCCGTATAAATTGCATATTTACTGTAAAAGGATTTAGCAACTGGGAAACTTTGGAGCATATAAAAATGGGAAAGCTAACCCCAACATTGGAAAATAAATATGTTTTTCTTAGGTGTATTTATCTCGATTGTTTGGGTTTAAGATGCCTAGTTTTGGAGAAGTCAGCTTTCTTTTGAATTTACATCTTGACCCATTTAATATAACATATATGTTATTGTAAACAGTTTAAGAAAATAGTTCTTCCGTGAAACATCAGCTTTGAGCGCCATGTGAGCCGAGGGCCGTATGGCCTGACTGTCCTCCAGAGACAGGAGACGTCTCTCCAGCCCATATCTCCGACAGCGGGAAAGTCACAGCAACGAGATCTAGGTTGAGCAATAGCACGACAGGTAGGAGGTGAGAAAAATAACTATTTTTATTTTGGGGTGAAATGTCAATTAAATGTTACTTTGATAGAACATTTAAAGGTGACAACTGTCGGCTGGTTGATTGTTGTCCTTTATTCAAGTGAATTTAAACCTCGGGAAGTCAAACGTGTGCTATGCCTCGGAGGAAAGGTCAGCAGTTACTGACAGTTGATGCATAACTTGTATGTTCTTTCACCCTGACAAATGGCCGCCCTGCTCCCCTCTGCAGGCACTCCGAAACTCAATGATGTGTGTGTGTGTGTGTGTGTGTGTGTGTGTGTGTGTGTTAAACATTTACTTTATATTTAATTGTTTTCTATACTTAAAAGGAAGTGCGGCTATAGTTTTACATACTGTGTGTGTGTTTGTGTGTGTGTGTCTGTGTGTGTATGTATGTGTGTGTGTCTGTGTCTGTGAGTGTATGTATGTGTGTATGTATGTGTGTGTGTCTGTGTGTGTGTGTGTCTGTGTCTGTGTGTGTGTGTATGTATGTGTGTGTGTCTGTGTGTATGTATGTGTGTGTCTGTGTGTCTGTGTCTGTGTGTGTATGAATGTGTGTATGTATGTGTGTGTGTCTGTGTGTGTGTATGTCTGTGTCTGTGTGTGTATGTATGTGTGTATGTATGTGTGTGTGTCTGTGTGTGTGTGTGTCTGTGTGTGTGTCTGTATGTGCGTGTGTGTGTGTGTGCGTGTGTGTGTGTCTGTGTGTATGTATGTGTCTGTGTGTATGTATGTGTGTGTGTCTGTGTCTGTGTGTGTGTGTCCGTGTGTCTGTGTCTGTGTGTGTGTATGTGCGTGTGTGTGTGTGTGTGTCTGTGTGTATGTATGTGTGTGTGTCTGTATGTGCGTGTGTGTGCGCGTGTGTGTGCGTGTGTGTGTCTGTGTGTATGTATGTGTGTGTCTGTATGTGCGTGTGTGTGTGCGTGTGTGTGTCTGTGTGTATGTATGTGTGTGTATGTATGTGTGTGTGTGTGTGTGTGTGTGTGTGTGTGTGTGTGTGTGTGTGTGTGTGTGTGTGTGTGTGTGTGTGTGTGTGTGTGTGTGTGTGTGTGTGTGTAAGCGTGCCGGAGCAGTTTCAAATGTGTATCTCTTACCCTTGGAGACGATCAGGTTCTCCTCCTGTGTCTCCTCATCTCGGGGCGCCCTGAAGAGAGGAGCCGCAGGTTGTCATAGCAACCACATCATGTTGAGTAAAAAAAAAGAGAAGACGTTGCGAAACCAAGCAACCGACATACCTGGGCTTCTGGTTGATGCTGCAGCGACATCGCCGACCTAAACGTTTGAGAAATCACGAGCTGAGCTGACCACTTTTTTTTTAAATGCATTGCATATTTGCATAATGTATTACGTTATAACCCTCATATTAAAACATACAAAATATGCATATGAAAGACATCCGGCAGTGGCTCTCAGTTAAATAATATAAAAGCTTCTATTGGGCGGCTCAATATTGTACACATTTTACAAGTACATCCTTGTATTATATAATATATTTTTTATTTCGTTGTCAAATACACAGAGTGCACGAACACAAAATGAGAAGTTGACTTACTGAGGATGAGGAGGATGCCCAGAGCGAACAACACCACGGCGAAGGCCAAGCCCCCGATCCTCAGGGTCTCGTAGTCTACAGAATGAGAAGGAAAACAAATTCATCAATGTACCACTGATGGGAAAGCGTATATATTAATGTGTATTATTCATTGGTCAGTGCTTATGGAAAACACATCAAACTTACCATAAATAAACGGGTTTTCAACTGTCTTCTTCTCCTCAACTGTAAAGATGTAATAGAAGACACACATTTAGGACTAGTGTGCAGATTGTTAAAAAAAAATAAAAAAATTATAATCCTGATTTTGTTACTTATTTCATTTTCCATACAGAATGTGTATTTTTTGTATTCATTTTTTTTTAGAACATAAGAACACCTCTCTTTCTTCCTGCTGTAAAAATGTAAAAAATGTTTTTTTAAGACAATTACACAAATGATCACATGGCAATGGTCACATGACATCTATTGTTCTGTCCATCCTGGAGAGGGATCCTCCTCTGTTGCTCTCCTGAAGAGTTCTTCCCTTTTTTCCCCGTGAAAGTTTTTTTCTTCTATTTTTTGTGAAGTTTTCCTGATCCGATGTGAGTTCAAAGGTCAGGGATGTCGTGTGTGTACCGATTGTAACATCCTCTGATGCACATTGGTAATTTGTGATATTGGACTGTACAAAATAAACTGGATTGAATGGAATAGAGACGACATTGAGCATCCTCACCTTGCCCACTGTCCTCTGATACAGCTGAGAGGCAGCGAGGGAAAGGAAGTGGTTCGAGTCGAGAGGGTGGAAGAAGAAGAAAAAGGAGAGAAAGAAGAAATACAGGAAATGAGGCAGAGTGGGAGACTGTGAGTGAGAAATACATCAACACGATTACACTATCATTGCACTGCGCATCATCACCTACGTGTAGTGTGCGACTGTGTGAGTGTGTGTGTGTGTTTTACATTTGATCATACACTGAAAGCAGACCACACACACACACAGTCAGTGACACAGCACACACACACACACACACACACACACACACACACACACACACACACACAGAGAGAAGCCCCGAAGCAGTAATTGATGTTTTGCGGTACGGCCCACACCCTAGAGACTGACTTCCCGCCCCGACAGCGCCTCCCTCTGGACAATTACGGGCAATTCAACGACTTACCAGCCACACACACCAGGAGCGAAGAGAAGAAGAGCAAAATAGTTTCCATGGCAACTGTTGACATGGAGTAAGAAAAGAGGGAGAAGGAATGAAAGAAGGATACACAACACGTATACACAAAACAGTGTATAGACGCACAACAATAGCACACGTTCACGTATATCTGACTTATCTGTTCACGGTCAACACAAACCGCTCTACCCCCCCTCCTCCTCCTCTTCCTCTTCCTATACTCCCCCCAGATATATTTAGAATGTGATTATATTAATATTGTGATGAAGTATACCAAAAGTATACTTTTGATATGCTATAATCACAATATTAATAGTTTTAGAATGTGATTATAGTATACCGGTATCCAATTAATATATACAAATAATAGCATGAATAGGTTTACTTACTAATTACAAGAAATGTGCTATATTTAAACTCTGTATTTATCAAATGTGATTTAAATACATTGTTTCAATGCTAATTTAGAGCATACATTTTGAAATATACAAAAAATGTGTTTGAAAACAAAGTACATTTAAGTAATTGCAAAGAACTTAGTAAGTATATTTTCCTTATATTATATTTCTTGAAAGTATACAACAGTACAATTTTTTTAAAGTGTTAAAAGTTTAATTTTAAAAACAGGTGAAAGCCTGACATTAGTATATTTGTTATATATTTGCAGAAAGTACATTTATTTGATAGTATATTTTAAATGTACTATTGCCATTTTAAGTATATTTTGAATACATCCAAGTATATATCTTTTTAGCCAGGGTGGGAACTAAACTGTGATAAAAGTGTCAAAGCACGACTTCTAAACAGAAGAAACATAGTGTAGAATAAGTAAATATGTATTCAACTTTTATGAAACTTTCTAAAAGACAGGTTTTTAAAAGTCAGGGACTGCAACAATTGTACAAATGCAGATTTGTAGTCATGAATCAACATCTATGCAGAGCAAACTAAGTATTTGGTGATGTAGTTATCATTAATCCACCTGTATGTCTCCATCCTGTCTTTTCTTAATGCATCTATGACACAGTGGTTATATATTATAAGATTTACAAAGGTAACATTTACTGCTGGGCTATCACATTGGATTTCATTATTATTATTATTATTATTATTAATAATAATATTATTTATAATATTATATATTATTATATTGTGTTAGATGTCCATATTATTGTCTCCACCTCCTGTTTAGGTTGTGGTATTTTTAAAATACACAATCATATGGACATCTAACACAATATAATAATATATATATATATATAATAATAATAATTTTTCTTTTTTATTATTATTATTATTATGTAATGTAAAAAATCCAACAAAAAGGTAAATGTTTTCTTTTTCTTTTTCCCCATGAGAGCCAGAAAGAAAATAGTGTGTTATTTAAAAAAAAAAGAGAGTGATGGTTCAATAAAGACAAATATACATGGGTTAAAAGATTTGACGGCGATATATCAGAAAGACACGCCTTCCTTAACTCAACTCAAAAGTCTTGTTCGACATCGCCATGGCATACCTGCCCATCTCTGTGATTATCAGTTAAGACATATAGCTGAATTAAATGAACAATATAGTCAATAGCGGAGCTAATGCTACCTGCCACAACAGGGCAGGTAGCATTCCTGCCCTGTTGTGGTTTTGTATGTCGTCACTTTGTATATTTGATTTGTTAGTCATCGAGCAACAGACATTTTGAAATAATGTGACACAAGATGTCACCCGAGGAACCTATAAGGCCTCCATTAGACCAGAGGCTCTCAACCTTTACTCAGCTATGTACCCTCTGTGGAAAAAAATATGTCAGCCAAGTAAACCCTAAGCAGCACGAAGCATTTTTGGTAGAACAAAAATATGTAATAGTTTCTCTATTTTATTTCATATTTGTGAAAAAACATACATTTCTATGGAAGCCCATTTCCGCCACTGTGAGAAAACAATTAGGATCCTGTAAGTCATAATTGTGACTCACTATCTCATAATAATGAGTTACTATCTCATTATAATGAGTTACTATCTCATAATAATGAGATATTATAACATAATAATGAGTTACTATCTCAATATAATGAGTTACTATCTCATAATAATGAGTTACTATCTCATAATAATGAGATATTATCACATAATAATGAGTTACTATCTCATAATAATAACATACTATCTCATAATAATGACTTACTATCCCATAATAATGACTCACTATCTCATAATAATGACTTACTATCTCATAATAATGACTTACTATCTCATTATAATGAGTTACTATCTAATTATAATGAGTTACTATCTCATAATAATTACATACTATCTCATAATAATGATATATCATAATATCATATATTCTCATTATTATGAGATAGTAAGTGATAATTATGAGATAGTGAGTCATTAATATGAGATAGAAAGTCATAATTATGAGATAGTATCACATAATAATGAGTTACTATCTCATAATAATTACTTTCTATCTCATAATAATTATGTATCATAATATCATAGTATCTCATTATTGTGAGATAGTAAGTGATAATTATGAGATAGTGAGTCATTATTATGAGATAGTGAGTCATTATTATGGGTTAGTAAGTCATAATTATGACTCTTATGATCCTGATTTGTGGCACAAACGGGCTTCTGTACATTTCTGACCCTCAAATAAGAAAAATAAGTGTGTGTGTGTCTTAAAATGCAAGCTCTTAAATGGCCCCATTGCACTATGTGTGTGTGTGCAATACATCTGAGGCTTCCATCGTGTTAACACTAATTAAATGCACACAAAAAAATCCCACTTTTAATTCAAAATAATGTATTTATTCAACATGAATATATAATGTATAGGGCACATATAGGGTCTCTATAACATGGGTGTGAAAACAACAATTTGGCCCCCTATATATCTGTCAACATAATGATGTTACCGTCACCATGACAACGACGTGCGTAGTGTCCAGATATCTCCATGGTAACAGTCTGCATCTGAGCCATATTCTGGCGCCCAATGAGAAAAAACGGAGAGTGACTGGAGTTTGCACCTAAACGGGAGGGAGGGGCGTGGCACGCGCGTAATAAGGAATTACGCTATAATTATTTTACTACACAATCTCTACACCATATATTAATAATGAAATACATCGGCTTTAACCTGAAGCACATACACCGACCACATTAGTATGCCGCCTTCATCGAGCTGTGCGTCAACCTGTGGATCCTGATGGAGCATTAAAAAATGAGCCTTGCGCTTTTCTTTTCTTGTGTGTGTGTATATCCGACACGACATCCGATCTTTTGCTTTTCATTTTACTATCTCGGCTCAAAGTGAATCGGCCAGGCTACTTTGAGGACTTTAATTTACATTTTTTTAAACATTTCTTTTATTTTTTTATTGCAGCGAACCTGTGGAACAGAGTGATCAGTGCCAGCGGACACACCCTCATTAGATGCTCTGTGTAGCACGTGATAAACAACAAGCACTCAAATGTCATCTGAATGCACACTGACGAGACCACGGACCACGTCCAGGGGCGTGGAGCCTCAATATTAATATGTAATATCACGTTGGCGTTGCGTTAGAAATGCGCGTGACTGCTATAACATGTTAATGACACGATAACGCACCGTGAGCTCCAGACTGTAGCTAATACTACATCTAATGCATTCCCTTTCAATACATTTAGTCGTGGCTATATTATCACGCCTCCTCATACAACACAAATAATAAGAATATAGACCCAAGACATCAACTTACCGCCTGTTTCTCTTTGGTTTAACAAACTGTGATCCACTCTCAAGAAATCAGATGGCTTGTCTCACGAGGCTTTTCCCAAAAATATGATCATCTGTCAACATGTGCTCACTGCTCACATCGAGTGGAAAAAATGATGTGATGGATAACAATGTGGCTCCTGAGAGAGTGTGACTGCACTCTCTCTCTCTCTCTCCTTCTCTCTCTCCTTCTCTCTCTATATATATATCTATATATCTCTCTCCAACTCCCCCTCTCTCCCTCTCTCCCCCTCTCTCTCTCTCCCTCCCCCCTCTCTCTCTCCCTCTCTCCCCTCTCTCCCCCCCCCTCTCTCTCCCTCCCCCCTCTCTCCCGTGTGATTGACAGCTTGTGGTGGATACAACTACATAGTAATAATGTTCCTTCAACTTTATTTTATGAGATAAATACTCAAGTATATCCCACACATTAGAAAACATTAAAAAATATATGGTAAACGACACATAAATACGACACACACACTTTGATATACAATACCAATTTCTGAAGAAACTTCACAGTGTGAGTAGAAGGCGAGGTTGAGTTGCACGGGCAGAGTCCCATGGCTCAATAAGAGGGACAAGGGTCGTACTTGGTTGCTTTCCCCATCACAAAGTGAATATAAAGTGTCCATTTTTTATTTTAATAGAAGTTACAATAGTCAGGATATAGCCTCAGATGCGTCGCTGAGGGAAAACCCACCTCACCACACACACCTATATTACTATTTCAATTATATATCTTTTTTTATGGATTATCATTTTCAAAAAACGAACCAAAAAGGATCACGTTATAGAGCGGACTGTGTTTCATTGGCACATAACACACACACACACACGAGAAGGGCCAGCCGTCTGTTAAAGCCTGCGTAAGAAGAAGGTAAACACAGGTATACTGTATATGGCTGTGACACCGAGAGGCGGAAGAAATGAAAAGAAATAAAAAATGCGAAGACTGGAAATCAGTGTATTGATTGTTGTGTGTCAAAAATCAGGTTCAGGTGACACACATCACGGGGATGGAGAGAATAGAGGATGCAGAGTCCCCCGTGTTCATGTTGTGCAATGTATCCCGCTGAGCCCCTAAATCTCCTTTCTATATCATCAATTAATTTTTTTTACATGTAAATCCTTCCATGTCTCATCTTTCATAGTGCAACGTTAAGTGGAGGGTGGCGAGGTGGACCGCCAGCGAGGAGACGAAGGGGACGTCACGCCATCTGATTCTGTAGGGGGGGGGGGGCACAGGAAGTGTGAAGATGGTGAACACCTGTAGCTTTATTCTAAATGCTTCATTTGGATGTCAAACACACCCTGTGACATTGTTCATTAGGTTGTGTTTTTTTTACCTGCATATTGCTGTAGATCCACGGCAGAACACTGTTGACTTTGGTGTAGACGCCAGGCTTGTTTCTTCCACCGCAGCCGGCCCCCCAGCTGGTGATGCCCATCAGGTACCAACGGTTCAGTGAGCTACACACCAGAGGGCCGCCGCTGTCGCCCTGGGACGATAGTTCATACAGAAGTTTTACTGGATGTTGAAGGCACAATGCAGATTTAATCTGATTGCCGTAAACCAGGGGCCCCTATTTTAGGAGGGCTTCAAAATGTCCTTCTTTTTTTGTGAAGTCATTAAATTAAACTATTGTTTCAAACATGGACTCGTTATTTATAACTCTAACATGCTACATATGTGCGTGCGTTCTGGTTTGTATTTTTTCTATCCCTTCAAATTACAGTCCAATAGCCTATCATCAAACTTAACGATAGAATCGCCGGGCACTAGGACCTTGGGGAGGCTGCTGCGCTGGCCAGGGTTACAGCCAATGAGGTTAACTCAGCCAGGATTACAGCCAATGAGGTTAACTCAAAGTCAATGATGCACTGAGTGAACCTGTAAATCCAGGTTAGAGAATGACTCTCGGTAGTTGTTTAAGATTTTAATCTGATTACATTTAGATTTATACTAGATGCAAATGAAAGGTACACTTAGAAACTGTCTTCATTGAGCGAGAGTGTGAACGAGCGAATTGGAAATAAAAGAAATACAGTATCTATCGACATCTCTCTATTATTTGCATTAATATATATTATTAGCATATTTTTTCCGTTGAATGGTTTATTTGACACTGAACTAGTTCATCTTTATCTCAGTGATAGAGTCCAAATGAGCATAACATATCACTAAGACCCTGACATTCTGTCTCTAACAATAGATAGCCACTCCCCTTGAGGCTTAGCCCCGCCTTTCTTTGAATCCTACATAAACTCCGTGTCCCGTGACTCACCTGGCAGGAGTCTTTGCCTCCCCTCAGGTCGCCGGCACACAACATGTGTTTGGTCACGGCGCCTCCGTACACGGTGGGGCCGTTACACACACGCGTGCTGATGATATCCACGCTCACTTCCATCAGGTCTCTGGAGACGACGCCTGTGTTGGATGAAAAACAAACGATCAATCATTTTGATCACGAGAAGAAGAAAAAGTCTGGCATATTGACTGAATAAATGGGAAACTAGAATGGGCACTCGGTAGAGCGCATACCTTCACATATCACAAGATTGGGCATTGAATTATGAACATGTTGGCATTAGTTGCATGCCAATTGGATAAAAATTGACCGCGCTATGGTAAAAAGAAGATTTTGACCTTTCCATGACCATGACCTTGACCTTTGACCCGATCGATCCCAAAATCTAATCAAATGGTCCCCGTATAATAACCAATCATCCCACCAAATTTCATGCGATTCGGTTTAAAAAATTTTTGTTATGCGAATAACACGCATACAAATAAATAAATAAATACACGGCGATCAAAACATAACCTTCCGCATTTTCAATGCGAAGGTAACTACAAATAAGAATTGATTGATTAATAAATACAGGCTCTGCCATGGCAACAGGTCATAATATCTTCCCTTCTATTGTCTCCGGCTCGTCTGATTAATCAGCTGTTGTGTGTTTTGTATTTCCTTTGTTGTTCAGTGTTGTCGTTCTGCAGCTGCTCATCAGCAAATATGAAGTTGTTGTTCCATCTTTCTCACTATCAGTCTCAGTGAATATAGAGTTACTCTGATAAATCATCCATGTTCCCTTATAGGCCAGTGGTTCCCAAACTTTTTCTGTCATACCCCAAAAAAACTATCACAAAATGGTCCATGCTGACTTGTGTGACTCCATTACTTTGCAATCACTTTCAATTGAACCAGATTGCTCCATCAGACAAAAAAAAGTCCCATCTGTGCAACAAATATCTAATATTTGCCCAAAAAATTGCTTATTGTAGCTGTTTTGCACTGAATATATTTTCAAGATAATAACAATAAAGTGCAACCTGTGAAAAACTGAACTAAAACAAGTTCAAATATTTTGCAATAAAGAGTTTTACTGAGTTTTTAAACTGTATATCTTTTCAAAACAACAATCATTTGCGACATTTGCAAGATATGTGTGAGCCATCAAGTTTCATCAGTGTGCTCTGATCTGGTTCTACTCATCCTAAGGTTATCTACAGCTCACCATGTCTGTTTGCCTATTTTCATAAGGAAAGTTATGTATATATATTTTTAATTACTTGAACCTTTTTTCAGCTTTATTTGGTTTTTTTCGGCTTAAGCTTACATATTTCAGTCAGTCCGGGGTGAGCAACAATTAGTTCTCACGAGGGCTTGTAGAATGGGACAATTAGAATAATTATAACTATAATAAATCCACAAGGGTCATACACTAAAGCAGACCGCATGACTATTACAGTCGAAGCCGATCCAATAAACTAAGTTCTAAACCTTATTATACACAATGTGTGTATAATATAAACTCGGCTCCATATTCCAGTTTTACCTGATCCGAACTCCGTGGTGCCGAAACCTGAGGTCCAGCATTCGGCTCCGTGGGGAGCTTCCTGGAAAGCAGCCGGCAGACACGCCGGCAGGACTTTAGCTGGAAAACACAACAACAACAACAAAAAGACGTGTTTAACTTAAGCAAACACTGCAGCAACCATGTGCTCTTTAAAATGATATAACGGTACACAGATACACAAACACAGAGGGCTGGGCAAGTCAGATTAACAGGATGACTCTGGACTCAGTACAGACTTAAAAAGATATTCGGCTGAACACCAAAATAAAAACATTTCCACGGCAGTTGCTCCATTTCTTTAACATATATATATATATATATATATATATACATGACACAATTTTGGAATAGATGTAAAAAAATGGTGACTTTGTCAAAGAAAATTTTTTATTTAAACTGCTGACCTTAAAAACTACTTCTAACCGCAGCCTCAGCAAACCTTTAAAACCTTAAATACTACCTTATTAAAACCTTTGTTTTACAGTAATAAAAGCTGGTCAGCGCTGTACTCATTGAGCAACATTATTATGGCTCGTATTACTTACTTTTAATGGTTTTTATTACTTACTTTTAATGTTTTGTGTTACTTCATTTTAATAGTATGTATTACTTACTTCTAATGTGCTGTACTGTAGCTTCACGTTGTGTGTATTTTGTTTTCTTCTCACCACATATACTGTTGTAGTGTGTCTTATCTTGTAGTGTTTGTTATTGTTTTATGTTTATTATGGTCTGTTAAGGGACTACATATGCAAATTAGCTGTATAGCTACAATCTGAGAACATAAAATGGTGACATTTATGTTTTAACTGCACATGGTGCCTTTTTAATAAAGATAGTAATAATAAAATGAAGACGTGACTAACCGTTGAAACTAACTGGAGATTTGAGTTTGAGCAGAGCGACGTCCTGGTCGTTAGTGTTGCTGTCGTAGTTCTCGTTGACGACGATCCTCTCGACCAGGTAGGGTTCAAGTCGCGCGTCCAGAGACACGAGTCCACCGTACACCTTCCAGTTCTTCTCCAGGAGAGCAGCCGGTCTGTTTCTGTGAACACAGAAAGAGACCGTTGGATGCAAACCGCTGGGATTATAGCGTTATGTAAATTGAGATTATATTTTCAACATTGGAAGACTTTGAATCTTTGCATTGTACATTTGAAATGTATCAGTTCAACACCGAGATCATTTTGTGTTTTCCGTGAAAACTCACACTTTTATGAATCAGATTAATTTTTTCATGAATAGAAAATATAGTCAAGAAATTCACAAGGTTAGAAATAATGATTCTTATTTGAAATATAAATTTTGTTCTTTAAACTTGTCGATCAAAGGAAGGCCAGTTTTATAGCTTCTCTCACCAGTGTAACTGTTTTCAGCTGCGCTCACATAAAAGGGTTTTCAAGGGTTTTCTACCCCTCTGTTAGTCTTTTAAGGCGATAACGCAATGTAGCATTAGAACACTGGAGATGGGCATCTATACACCTATGTACAGACTTCATTAAACACCAGAGAATAGTCATTTACCACATTAACTATGTATCGAGTGTATTTATGATTCATTAAATGTTATCTTCATTGAAAAAAACAATGCTTTTATTTGAACAATAAGGACATTTCTACGTGACCCCAAACTTTTGAACGATGGTGTAAGTAAATCTATGAAGTGCATTGTAGGAAATAAGCCAAGACGGTTACCTTGGGAAGCAGTGGGCAGCGGTCAGCACAAAGTCATGTGAGATCAGGACTCCTCCGCAGGTGTGCGATTCTTTGTAGTGCAGCGACATCTGCCAAGGCCACTCACCCACCTTGGCTGGGGCGCCCCCAATAATCCGGGATGTAGACGCCTGCCGGCCGCAATCTGCGAACGTAAGACGATGTTAAACACTGCACGATAACCAAAGAAACGGGCTGAAAACATCCTAAAATAAGAATGAGAGGTAATTCAATATTCTTGTTTTGTGAGTTTTAGTGAAATGGTGATGATAAAATTCAAGTTTCAAGTTTGTATTTGCCATTTGTGCCTATAGAGCACAGGTGTCAAACACAAGGCCCGCGGGCCAAATCCGGCCCGTCACGTCATTTTATGTGGCCACTGACAACTTGAAAGACATGTGAAGAAAAATATCCTGTGCTTTTATTTTGAAGGTTTCAAATTAAAATGGATGGATGTTATAATATTAGGGGCATTTTCTGATGTACACTATTTCTACAATCAAATAAACAATAATCAAATGCAAAGAGAGTTATTTAACAATATGTTCAGGAGTAGTTGTTACAGTGTTTCAGTACTGGCCCTTTAAGAGGCAACCGTGATGCTGATGTGGCCGAGTCGGACACCCCTGCTGTAGAGCAACAGTCCAGACACATTGGGAATCTAGTGCAGGGCTCTAAGAGTTAACAGTTAAGAAATAACACGATAATAAGAAAGAAAAAATATATTTTTTAAACACTATACAGAATGTGGTAATGTGTACAAGAACAAGAAACATGCTCGTATGTACAGTTTTGGATACAGTTTTAAAATACACATAGTTATAATATGTCACATATTGCACATGATAAGTGTAGTGAGGTTTAGTGTTGGGTACACATATTTCAATAGTTTTATTTTTCCATCAGTCAGACTAAATGATCTAAAAGCATAAATATAGCATATATAGCATGTAACAGCACACACACACACACACACACACACGAGGACTGTGGTGGACTCCCTGACTAGCGGACATGCTATACACTTCATATGTTTGCCATATTTTTGTGATGTGGAATCTCAATCTTATTTTTTTTCATTGTTGAAATTCAACCGAACATCCCCCCCCCCCCCCTATCAGTTTAATTCATATTTAAGATTTTGAAGAAGGCAAGTCGGGATTTCATAAATCTTTTGTTACATTAATGTCAAGTAATATTGACCAAGTACTGACGTTTTCAGATGGTTGGATTTGTCATAATTATGCTGTGTGTGTGAGACGGGGACATAGAGAGAGAGAGAGAGAGAGAGAGGGTGAGTGTGTGTGACATGTGCCTTTATAGATGGACGCTCCTTACCCACACACTGCAGGGAGACGGTCTGCTGGTTGGGACAAGATGAGCTGCATCATGAGAAAAAAACATGTCAGTTATCATGAGTACATGCAGTAATCCAACGTGCACCTTTCTGCTGTTTTCTGTCTTGTTTTAAATAAATAAAAAAGTCAGACAATTAGTCGTTTTGGTCCGAGCCGACAAGACAAATACGTGACTTAAACTTGTCCTTTTCTGTCATTCTTTGTGGAGAAACTCAGTTCTAGAGATCTGTCAATTAATTAAACTTTTTAATTAGTGGTCAAAAAAAAAAAGTAGTAGTATAATTCTACAAAGAATAGTTTTTTTGGTCAAAGACAGCAGCGCAAATAACTCCGTTGTTTACCTTTTGTTAACCTGACCCTGGAGAAGGGAAGAAGATGAGCTGCCGGTCAAGCTTAAACCAGCGGACTTCTGGGATGGAATTGGTTTGGTGACGAAGGACCTGGAGATAAAAGAGAAGAGTAGTTCAGAAAGAGATAAACTTGCAACAGGCAGAGATCATTGTGCTCTGGAAACTCATTCTGAGATACCCCGGGGCGACCCTGTGGAGCACCACTTCAACCCTGAACACACACACACACACACAGCTGAGAAGAAATGAGACTTCTTGATTTGTACCACTCACTGCTGTTAAATATAAAATGAAGGAAATGGAGGGAGATTCCCAACAATGTCAATATTCTTAAATAAAATGTTACTTAACTCTTAGTTTCTTTTAACTCGTCTTTTTGTTTGTAACTATGTTTTTTTAATGTTGTTGCTTGTCTTATTCTAGGTCACCCTGGAAAATTTTATTTTTAATCTCAATGGGATTCACCTGGTTAAATAAAGGTTTAAAAATTAATCTAAAATAAAAAATTACTTAATTAATTTAAAAAAAGATGGATCAGTGGATAAATTACAGGTGTAGGCAGAAGCCGACAACTAAAATTTAATAATTAACTTTAGTTTTAAAATATTGTACTACGCAAACTGTGAAAGAATATGAAGGCCATGGGTGGTGGTGGGGTGGGTGGGTCCGTGGGTGGGTGGGGTGGGTGTAGTTGGGTCTGTGGGTGGGTGTTTCATTATTCATTATTATTATAATTTGTTATTTTGTTTTGGCTTTGTTATTGTTATTTATTAATTGTTCCTGTTTTCCTCTTTTACAATTGTAATCTGATTGAAACATACACACAAAAATGAAAATACTTGTTATTTGATCACTGTAGATCATATTGTGCATCATCAATAAAGTATATATTAAAATAATGTAAAAAAGAAGCCGACATTGGGTCTGTGAAAATGACTGGGGGGGAAAAAAAATCACTCCATTAAAGCCTGAGCTCTGCTGCCGTTGCTGCTGATCCAAGACTATTTGACACGTTGACAGCATCACAATGAAACCCCGAGTCATCGCTCTTTACCGTCTGAATCCCAGTCCAGCGCAGGTCCGGTCGGCGTGGTCCTTGTTCCAGTCCTTGTAGCACACGGGTAAGAAGCGGCGGTCCTGTGACGTCTTGACCTGCAGGCTGTTGTCCTTGCCAAACCTCACTGGAGGAGAAAAAAAACAAAAAGACAGAGGAGAACTTGAAGACGGTGTCATCACCGGGTTTGACTCAACGACAGTGATGCGGCCCGTGTGCTGCTGTAACTAAACAATTAAACAGTTAAAGGCTTCACATCAGATGTGAGCATGCTGCTGTGTGCATTTTCTTTATTTTCTCTTCATATCACATTAAATGATGGAATACACTTTGTGCTTATAAAGTATTCCATAAAAACACAAGATCCAAACAACCTATTTTTTGTATTTATCGATCCATGCCTCCTCTGATTTTGGTCAGGTTTATTTATTACCTTCGCATTCGAGAATGCGGAAGGTTATGTTTTGATCGCTGTGTATTTATTTATTTATTTGTATGAGTGTTATTCGCATAACTCAAAAAGTATTAAACCGAATCGCATGAAATTTGGTGGGATGATTGGTTAATATCCGGGGACCATTTGATTATATTTTCGGATTGATCGGGTCAAAGGTCAAGGTCATGAAAGGTCAAAATCTTCTTGAATCGCATGAAATTTGGTGGGATGATTGGTTATTATCCGGGAACCATTTGATTAGATGTTGGGATCGATCGGGTCAAAGGTCAAGGTCAAGGTCATGGATAGGTCAAAATCTTCTTTTTACCATAGCACGGTCAATTTTTATCCAATTGGCATGCAACTAATGCCAACATGTTCATAATTCAATGCCCAATCTTGTGATATGCGAAGGTATGCGCTCTACCGAGTGCCCATTCTAGTTATTATATGTGAAGGCTGTTGTACTTTTTTGTTATTATCTGAGAGTTGACAGAACAAGTTTGGATTAAGTAAGTAAGTAAAGTTTATTTATGTGTTGTGCACCGACAGATATGCTAGAGAGGTTCATGTCATTTATGTTCGCTTTCTCTCATTCCAGGCTTCCTGATTGTTTTCACCTGTCATCACACCTGTCTCCTATGCTCATCAGTGTCAGCCCCGCCCCTGATTGGTCCCACCTGTGTCTTGTTACCATGTGCTTAAATTCCCCTGTCTCCCAGTGTTCCTTGTCAGTTCGTCTGGTCTTTTGCCATGATCAGGTCGGGTTATGTTGTGCTCTTGAAAAGTTTTGATCCTCACTACGTGAGCGCTTTCATTTTGTTCACTGCAGAACCGAAGAATAAAGTACTTACAAATACTTTATCTCTGTCTCCCGGGTCGTGCAATTGGGTCCTACTTCCTAAGTGTCTGAGGTCGTAACAGAACGAACTGACCACATTATGGACCCAGCCGACCCAAGAACGCTTCACGCCGCTCTGTCGGTACAGGGCGTGACGATTTTTCATCACGAGGAAAAACTGGACAAAGTCAGCCGGGAAATACAAGAGCTGAGAGGACGCCAGGCCGGGGTTCAGGAAGAATTATCTACACAGATGCAACAACTGGTTGCCCAAATGAATAATTTTATCACTCATCAACAGACTGCTCCTCCGGTGACGTCATCCACAGCTGAGAATTTGCCTGTCAATACTCCAGCTGACGACCCAGGTCAGGCTGTTTCCTCCCGTTACGGCTGGCTCTTCCGGAGAGATTTTCCGGAGACTCTTCGAATTGCAGAGCCTTTCTGGTACAGTGTGATCTGCATTTTCAACACAACCCAGCAGCTTTTTATCTGAGCATGGTAAAGTGGCGTTTATTGTGTCTCATTTAACGGGAAGAGCTGCAGCCTGGGCTACTGCAGAATGGTCTAGAGACACCGAACTATGTTACTCATTGGCCGATTTCATAGAGACTATGAGGCGCATTTTGACCACTCATCGCCTGCTACGGAGGCCAGCAGAAGACTGTTTCAATACGTCAGCTCAACCGTCAGGTGGTTGATTATGCCATCGAGTTTCGTACAGCAGCAGCGGACAGCGGATGGAATGTTCCGGCTCTTCGTGACGCCTTCATGACAGGACTTTCGGAACCGATAAAGGACCAGCTGGCTCCACTGGAGACATCCCGGTATCTGGAATCCTCATCGCTGTGGCCATCCGGATCGATAACCGTCTTCGAAAGAGAGAGGAAGCGTCGACGCAACCGAGATGTTATTCCCAGCTTCCAGAATTCGCCTCGGAGGGTCGCGCCGCCAGCGGAGGATTTCCAGCTCATGTTACCGGACCATCAGAGGACTACACTTCCGAATGACTCCGGGGAACCCATGCAGCTTGGAAGAACCAGGCTTTCTCTGGAGGAGAGGCAGCGCCGTCTACGGGAGGGTTGCTGTTTCTACTGCGGCCAGCCGGGTCATCAACTCGCTTCATGCCGGGAAAGATCGTGCTCACCAGTCAAAAGGAGAGCGCTGGTGAGCAAGTTTTCCGCAGACTTCCCTCCTCGACCTGTTACTCAGGTAGACATTTGTATTAACAATCAGACCATTGACCAGGGTGTGTTAATAGACTCAGGGGCTGACGAAAGCCTTATAGACTGGGGCCTAGTCAAACAGCTATAAATAAAAACTGTCCCGCTATCTCATCCTGTTAGTGCCAGTGCCTTAGACGGCCGCTTGTTGTTCACAGTTACCCATTGCACTGAGCCCATACGGATTACTATAAATAAGGACCATACCGAGAGCATGCAATTTCATATTTTTGAGTCGACTCAGCACCCGATTATTTTGGGGTTTCCTTGGCTGAAGATCCACAATCCTCACATAGACTGGCCTTCAGGAAAGTTAAGGAATGGGGAGAGGATTGTAAGGGCAGGTGTAAACTTTCGCAACCTGTTAATGCACCAACAGACTCTAGTAGGATCATTATAGATCACCCTGACTATCCTGATCTACACAAGGTACCTTCCTGTTACCATGATTTAAAAGAAGCGTTTAACAAGTCTAAAGCCTTGTCGCTACCTCCTCACCGAGATTTTGACTGTCCCATTGATCTCTTACCGAGCCCCATTCCCAAGGGAGACTTTACTCGATTTCGAGACCTGAGAGAACAGCAATGGATGAATACATCTCCTCTTCACTCAAATCAGGGATTATCCGTCCTTCATCGTCTCCAGCCGGAGCGGGATTCTTTTTTGTGGGAAAGAAAGACGGGTCTCTGAGACCTTGCATAGACTACAGTCCATTAAATGACATTACGGTGAAGAACCGTTATCCTCTGCCACTCATGTCATCTGCTTTTGAACTGCTTCAAACGGCCAAGATATTCACCAAGTTGGATTTAAGAAATGCATATCACTTGGTTAGAATAAAACAAGGGGATGAGTGGAAGACTGGATTCAACACTCAGAATGGTCACTATGAGTACTTGGTAATGCCTTTTGGACTGTGCAATGCACCGGCTGTTTTTCAAGCTTTTGTGAATGAGGTTTTGCGGAATTCTTGAATATTTCAGTGTTTGTGTATCTGGATGACATACTGATTTTCTCCCCAGACGCTAAATCTCATGTTAACCATGTCCGCCAAGTTTTGCAGAAACTACTGGATAATCAGCTATATGTCAAGGCAGAGAAGTGCGAGTTCCACACAGAAGAGGTGTCTTTCTTAGGATACATAGTCTCACCTAATCATATCCAAATGGATCCTGCGAAAGTCAGTGCAGTATCCCAGTGGCCCACACCAGACTCCAGGAAAAAGGTTCAGCAGTTCCTAGGATTTGCTAACTTCTATAGGAAGTTTATTAGAATTTCAGTTCTGTTGCTGCTCCTCTGCATGTTCTGACTTCTCCTAAGGTTCCTTCAAGTGGACCCCAGGCGGATCTTGCTTTCAAACTTCTCAGAGATAGATTCACATCAGCTCCCATACTCACCATTCCAGATCCCCAGCGCCAGTTTATGGTCGAGGTGGATGCTTCCAATGAGGGAATTGGAGGAGTACTGTCTCAACGTTCTGCAGAAGACAACAAGATGCATCCATGTGCTTACCTGTCGCGGAAGTTGACAACGGCAGAGCGGAATTATGACGTGGGAAACAAGGAATTGTTAGCTGTAAAAGCTGCCCTCGAGGAATGGAGACACTGGCTAGAGGGTGCAGAGCAACCGTTTTAGTCTGGACAGATCACAAGAATCTAGAATATATAAGAAAGGCTAAGCGTCTCAACTCCCGTCAGGCCAGGTGGACACTTTTCTTTAGTAGATTCAACTTCACACTCTCTTTTCGTCCCGGGTCTCAGAATCAAAACCCGATGCTTTGTCTCGTCTTTACGATCCCGAACCACTTGCGGTAGAGCCCAAGACCATCCTTCCACTTAACCGGGTGATCGGAGCCTTTTCCTGGCAAGTGGAGTCAGACGTTAAAGAGGCAAATGTCATGAATCCAGCGCCTAGCGAGTGTCCCAACAATCTGCTGTTTGTTCCTGAGGCTCTTCACCCAAGGTCATCCACTGGGCTCACTCATCTGTGCTTTCGTGCCATCCGGGAGTAGCAAGAACAATGTTCAGGATTCAACAACGTTTCTGGTGGCCATCCATGAAGAAAAATGTGGCCGAGTATGTAGCGGCTTGTCCGGTGTGTGCGTGTAATAAGACCTCATCTCAAGTTAAGATGGGCTTGCTCCAGCCGCTGCCGATTCCCCATCGTCCTTGGTCACACATTTCGATGGATTTTGTGACAGGATTTCCTCATCCAGAGGCAAGACTACGGTTCTAACAGTGGTTGGTCGATTTTCAATGATGGCTCACTTCATCCCATTGTCCAAGCTTTCCTCTGCCAAAGTCACCGCAGAGGTCATGATGAATCACGTATTCAGGATCCATGGATTCCCTAATGACATTGTTTCCGACAGGGGTCCACAATTCATTTCCGCCTTCTGGAAAGAGTTTTGTCGACTCATAGGTGCCACCGTCAGCCTGTCATCAGGATATCACCCTCAGTCAAATGGACAGTCAGAGCGTCTGAACCAAGAACTAGAGACTACGCTACGTTGTCTCGTCTCCCGAACCAGACCACCTGGAGTGACCACCTCACATGGGTCGAGGTTGCCCACAATACCCTTCCTACGGCGGCCACAGGTCTCTCTCCATTCCATTGTGTCAATGGTTTCCAGCCTCCACTTTTCCCTAACAACGAGGAAGAGGTGATGGTTCCATCGGCACATGCCATGATCAGACGTTGTCGCAGAGTTTGGGCTGGTGCTCGCCAGTCTCTTCTCCGCAGTTCAGCTCGGATGAAGGCTGTTGCGGACGTTCATCGCAGGGTCGCTCCGTCCTACAGTCCAGGCCAAAAGGTTTGGCTCTCTACCAAAGACTTACCACTCCATGTCGCCTCAAAGAAACTGGCTCCGAGATTTGTGGGTCCGTTTCCAGTGTCCAGAGTCATCAACCCGGCCGGTACGCTTGCAACTCCCCAGGACCTTGAGAGTGCACCCAACGTTTCACGTTAGTAAAATCAAGCCGGTGTGTGAGAGCACACTTGTTCCCGCCTCCAAGCCCCCTCCACCGCCCCAGTTCTTTGAAGGGGGTGACGTTTACAAGGTCCGTAAGCTACTGGAGGTCCGTAATAGGGGGAAGGGGCAAGCAATTCCTGGTAGACTGGAAGGGTTACGGTCCTGAGGCTAGAAGCTGGATAGCTGCTTCATTTATCATAGACAAGACTCTTATCCACGACTTTTACAATCAGCCTGGGCCATCAGGAGTTGGCCCTAGAGGGGGGGGTACTGTTGTGCACCGACAGATATGCTAGAGAGGTTCATGTCATTTATGTTCGCTTTCTCTCATTCCAGGCTTCCTGATTGTTTTCACCTGTCATCACACCTGTCTCCTATGCTCATCAGTGTCAGCCCCGCCCCTGATTGGTCCCACCTGTGTCTTGTTACCATGTGCTTAAATTCCCCTGTCTCCCAGTGTTCCTTGTCAGTTCGTCTGGTCTTTTGCCATGATCAGGTCGGGTTATGTTGTGCTCTTGAAAAGTTTTTGAGCCCTCACTACGTGAGCGCTTTCATTTTGTTCACTGCAGAACCGAAGAATAAAGTACTTACAAATACTTTATCTCTGTCTCCCGGGTCGTGCAATTGGGTCCTACTTCCTAAGTGTCTGAGGTCGTAACATTATGTTACACTTATCACAAAGAAAGTGTCACAAAGTGCAGTTCAGTAGTCAATTTAAAAAAATAACAGGGGTCAAAACATTTCAACAGTTAAAAGAGCAAACGTTAAATACACAGTAAAAGATGGTGTGGTAAAAAACTAAAATTAAATAAATTAGATGAATAAATAAACACAAAAGACAAAAAGCAGGCCATAGAATATGTAATTTAACCAAATGCAAGTGTAAACAGGTATGTTTGAGATGGAGTTAAAATGATACTATTGAATCTGAAAACCTGAGGGGTGCAGGCGAGTATGTGGGACTGACAGAGATGTTGGAGGTGTGTGTGTGTGTGTGTCCAGGTGCCCACTCACCACAGTTGCTTTCGTCAGATCCCAGCTGGCAGTCCTTGATCCCATCACAGGAGACGGTGTTGTTGGAGCAGGTGTCGTCGTTTGGCAGGGACAGATTTTCATTTTTATCTTCCCCGTCGTTCTGCTTGCTCGGTTTGACATCGTCTTGTGGCAAGCTGGTGCCGTAACGCACTGGTGACGGGGTGAAGCAAAGAGTGTGGGTGAGTAAAGAGGTGGAGCGCCTTTATTGTTATCAGTAACTTTAAACAAAATGAAGACGTGAAAAAAGAAATGTAAAATGTAACTGAATATGTCACCTCTGTCTCTCTAAGTAAGTTGTTGTTGTTGTGTGTTTTATTCAGCCAATCATTGCAATACAATACAATATTATTCTATATAATATACAAAACAGAAAGACTGAAAGGGTATAGGTAGAAGCAAAAAATGCTTATATATTCATATCCTAAATTATTGTAATAAATTATATATATATGTATATATACACACATATATATATATGTATCCATATATTTGTCATTATTTTATATAAATGTTCTGATTTATTTGATTTAGATGATTTATTTGATTTCTATGTATATATACATATATATATATCCACATACATCTTCTATATACATACGTTTCAATCACACTTATAACCCTCAAAAATTGTTTTATAAATAATCCTTTTGAAAATCAAAAAGTTCAATATGTATCACTACTTTTAACTCATTCATACATCCCAAGGTAATAATATTTACATCAATTTTACAATTCAATATGCTCGTGACTACCAATATTTGATGAATGCTATCAGGCTAACTAAGAGGCACGTGAAGCGATGCTATAAGAGGGTTCTGCAAATATTTTTTGCAGAGGCTGCCAACCCAAAATGTTGTTCTTTTTCACCTCTAAATAAAACATTATACAGCAGCAATAAAGTAATTTTGATCCACTATACAATTTAAAATACGGATATTATCAACATCAAAAAACGACAAATCTATTGCCATCAGGAAAAATATTGGGACGAATCGAAACATCGCATGCAGTTTCCATATGAATACAATAAGATGAGCACATTCCTGTTTATTTTGTATGTGATCTGTATGGATGAACACGGCATACCTCCGAGCCAGATGGACAACGCCAGCAGCCCGAGCACCAGTAAAAATCCCGCTCCCGCTGTGAAACGCTTGCCGCAACAAGCGCAGTATTTCTTCTTCTTTGTGCTGTCGGCTGGACAAAGACAACACACGAACAAATACACGCAAACACACATTAATAATCCTCGGGACGACTCGGTCTCCATTTATTTGGCTTGTCGTTGAGGATAACGCTCACGTTTGCTTGGCAGCGGGCCTTGGTTGAGGACCACCGGGGGCTTATACTGACGGATGTACTGTGGATAGGCGCAGGGCGTCTGGCCGAGTTCCCCCCTGCCCGGCACCACCTCATCGTAGGTCCTGAAGGGGGGCTTGGTCTGCACGGTGACAACGTAGGAAGGAGGGGGATCTTTCTGTGAGGAAAAAAAAACAACAACAAAAGACGGAGGGGAGGTAAATAACTAGCGAGAAGACACGTTTGAGATGAATCTGTCGAGTCTTTGTCCATTGTTTCCTGTATTTAGGAACAAGACACTTCCCTGTACATATACTTCCTGTACATATAGGTGTGATGATTTCAGTCAACTGGCGGATAATAAACAGGCAAAAGACTAGAGAGCCTATTGTTCTACGTGCAATCCTAACACGATTATCGCGATTATCAAGCATGTCGAGACACGGCAAATATCAGGTTTTATTTATTTTTATACCTGAGATTTTATTTTGGTATTTTTTACAGAAATATAACATTCGAAAGTAGGAATGCATAACAATAATGAAAAAGAAAAAGAAAGTAAAAATAAACCATGCATCTGGCCAAGAAGGGCCATGAGGAAACACAAAAATAAAATTGTTAAAGCAAGAAAAATAATGATATATAAGGAAGTGAAAAAAATCAAAACAACCATGCAACAGGTCAAATATCAGGTTTTACCGGTTATTTTTTGCATTGTTCTGTTTATGCTCTCTCCTCTGGTTGTTTTGATTCACATCTCCTAGTCGCAATATCAAGACCTCCACGCAGAGAATTGAATCACTAGTTTTTTGGCATAGGTAAGTTAACATCTGTCCATAAATGAGAAGTAATAGGTAGACGAAAAGGCGGCTAGAAATGAGGATGTGGGGCAACGGTACTTCATTTGGCTAAAGCTCTATATTCGTTAGCTGGTTAAACAATGCCCTCTAAGACTGCCAAAAGATATCTCTGTCTCTGTGTATCTCTGTCTTTCTGACATGAATATGAAAGAAGAGGGTCCGGAAGAGTCTGTGATGATAGGTAGAGAGGAAATAATAATAATAATAATAATAATAATAATAAGCTTCCTTTAATTTGTGCTGTACGTGGAAATATTACGACTTTGACATTTTGCGAAAGACGACCGACACCGCTCTCGTGTCTTCGGGCAAACGGTGTCGCTATACAGGGCGAGCAGCTGGTCCGCTCAGCCCGGATTTGGTTCTGCACTCTCTGCACACCGGCACTTCCGTAGCTACCCATTTGATCTCAACAAAACAATAGTGTGCCCCGGCACGCCGTGCACTCGGTGCTATGCTGCGAATGTGGAATGCAACAGTGGATTTTTTATTTTATTTATTTATTTAGAGAATAAGGGACAGTGCATATTGATTGACAGTACAATGTACATGTAAATATGCCAGATTATAGCCGGGAGGCTAGTTTCCATCTGTAGTCCCTTGGCAGGTTGATGTAATTTAAGAATGCAAGCAGAGTGAAATGGAAAGCACACATCACTTCACACATGACAGTACAGTAATACAAAAGAAGAAAAAAAGATTAATAAAAAGGTGCATGCAAGACATTTGGATACCGTGCGGATTAACTCTAATGGTCACAGGGCTGATGAAGTCTGAGCCATGCCTTCAGGTGGCCTTTGAAGGTGACCAGGCTGGGGCTTTCCCTTATAGAAGGAGGTAGGCTGTTCCACATCATGCATCCTTTGAAGGACAGCACATTTTGCCCAAACAGGGTTTTTCTAAATGGGACCTCACAGTCCCTGTTTGTGACAGCTCTGGTGGACAGAGTGGAGTTAATAGATCGATGTTTGATAAAGGTTTTAAGGGGGGGTGGCGCTAGGCCATTTAGTATTTTGAAAATCAAACAGGCCGAAGTGAATTTTCTAAAATTATTAAAACTTAACATTTTGTATTTGGTTAAAATATAGCAATGATGATACTTAAATGGTTTTTTATCCAGTATTTTCAATGCTTTTTTATAGAGTAGTTCGACCGGTTTAATAACTATTGAGCTTGTCATAGACCAACTGGTTAAGCAGTAACTCACACGTGAGAGTATCATAGAATGTAAAAACAGCAAAGCGGCATTAGTCGATAGAGAGTTTCTTATTTGTTTAAAATTATGTATATGGAAGTTTATGGTTTTCGACATCATTTTAACATGGCTCCTAAAGGAGAGTGTGGAATCAAGCATAATGCCTAAGTATTTGAACTTATTAACAACATTCAGTTTCTCAGTTCCCAAAAACACATTAGAATGTGCAACAGTTGAGGATTGCTTAGAAAAGAACATACACACTGTTTTTTTCGTGTTCAATGAGAGACAGGACCTGGTGAGCCAGCCTTGAATATGACTCAGAGCAGTAGAGAGCACTCGTGCTGCCTCCTCACTATTTTTGGCCACCGTAAAAATGACCGTGTCATCAGCATACAGCTGAACATCCACATTGAAGCAAGAGTCAGGTAAGTCATTAATATAAAGAGAGAATAAAATGGGCGCCAGTATGGATCCTTGGGGGACCCCTACTGGACAGCCCAGGTAAGAGGAGCTGACACCATCAACCACAGTACATTGTTCTCTATGGGATAAATAAGATCCAAACCATTTGATGGCTTGATCAGAGAAGTTGGATCAGTAAAGCAGAGCACTTAATTAAATGGGGAATGTTATGTGATCGCACTTGTTTGTCCACAATGTGGCCCGAGCACTTTGAGATGCAGAAAGTGAGACAACCAGGAAGGTTTTGGCCAATAATTACCGTCTCTTCTGGTAACCTTACGATAAGAAAATCATTTTAAAAAGGCCAATGAGCTGTTGTGATTCTTCTTTATTCATCACAGGGAAAATATCCCTCGTAAAAAAGAAGAAGAAAAAAGAAAAAGGATTAATCTATTGAGGTGACACATACTATTGATGGACTCGCTCTAAAAATATGTTCCATTAGATAATTTCTATAGTACAGCACTTAATTGAAAATGTTTGAGCTGTAACAGGTGGAGCAGCAGGTTTATCATATTTCCCAACAGAGGACGTTACTTGCATAGTTTGCCTATTTGCCGTTATTATGGAGAAATAGTGGGGGAAAAAACATTAGGTTTCACATTTGAAAGGTCAATATTTAACTGAGACAATAGCTGTGAAAATATAAAGTTACAAAAGATACCCGATATGAAACTAAAGTGTCCTTTTATGTTGGTCTCTAGGGTCTAGAATAAATCAAGGCAGGTAAAAGTCATTTCCTTTAGAGATCTGAGTTTGAATGCAACCAAAACAAATCTGAAATATTCATTTTCACTGAAAAAGAAGAGTCAGAAGAGTCTTCAACAGCCTACTTATTGCTGATTAAATATATTGTTTGGTTGTTATTCGTCGAATGTATTTATAGACCTAACGTCATTAGCCAATCAAGCCTGACTCAGAGGGCTTACAACACCCTGCAGTCTTAATTACGATTATGAAACACTAATTTTGTAATGTTAATTGCAAATGGAGCATTAAAACAGCAAGACGACGACATTTTTGATTTATAAATTTTAGATGAGCTTAAAGTCCACGTTTTTACACAAAGTGTATACTTCCTACCCAAATTAAATAATTTAAACATTTATTTGTTTATCCGATCCAATAGGTTTAATTGTATTAAAGATGCACTGTCAAAAATATCAAAATAAAATAAAAAAGTTTTAATTTCAAGAGTTTGAAGCAACAGCAAAAAGTGTTGACCTGTAGAAACTTTAGACAGAACATACATTCAAAATTACCTGGCAGGTACATTTATCATCCAAAAATGTCTCTTAACTTTTATTTTATTTTAACTTGTTCTGCGTTTTTCTATTTGTAACTATGTGTTTCTTATGTTGCTGCCTGTCTTGTCCAGGTCACCCTCGAAAAAAAGATTTTTAATCTCAATGGGACTCACCTTGTTAAATACAGCTTTAATAAAATGTAAAATAATAAAAACCCAGACAAATAAACCCGGTGAAACCCAAAAAGAGCAAACAGAGAGGCAGATAAACAGACCGAGAGTCACCATTCAGAGGGCATGACAGGTGGGTATTGATCAAGGAGGAAGGAGACGACGAGAGACACACACTGCAGCACAAAGAAGGGAGAAGGAAGAACCTACCCGGTCAGGACTCGCCATCAGAGAGCAGACGGTGCAGGTTGGGTTGTATCTTTTTTACGACAACCAGAAGTTTACTCAGTCAGTTTAGTTAGAGCATGGCGTGTGTCACATCCACTTTGTGTTTTCTTTACCTCTCCTGTCTACTCTACTGTGGACATTTGTCACTAAGCTTCCTTCCTTAGCGGCAACAGCTCGGCCTTCCCCAGCCTGACTCCTCCCACTTCCCAGAAAACCAGCATTCTCTCAGACTTTCATTCTCCTGTTGCTCACTGAGACGCGGGCGTGCCGAGTGCACCAGATTCCCACCTGCCGGACCGGTTTTTGGTGGCAGTCCGACTGTCAGAGCTGGTTTCGCAGTGTCACGCTCCATTGTGGCTCAAATGACACGAGCTGAGGTGACGCCGGGGGGGGGTGGTCCTGAACCAAAATGTCTTCTCCTCCACCACAGATAACTTCTACGTGGTATCCAATCACATTTTTGTTTTCTATATTATTTCAGTTTAATGCATTATCCGTATACGTTTCACGATATGCGTTTATACGATACACGATATGGGCTGTAGCGGGAAATGTCGGAGAACGGAAAAAAAAGCTCCGTCATGGAATCCTGGAAATGTAAGAACAATAAGCAAATGATTAATCTCGTGTTAGAATTTGTGAATGTGCCGCTCAGGCGTGGCCCTTTTTTTCAATGTTTCCATAAGCACCTTGTTGGCCCTTCACACCGCAATACCTTTCCGCAAACCAGATCTCAGAGTCGCTTCTGGAAACTTTGGAAATTTCCCTTCCGATAATTTCCGATAACTTTGATGACCACCTTCATCTCTCGGCCTCTAATGCACAGGCGTCAAACACAAGGCCCGCGGGACGTCATTTCATGTGGCCCCTGACAGCTTGAAAGACATACAATCACCTTTTTCTTTTAGAAATTAAAGAAAAATATCCTGAGCTTTTATTTTGAAAGTTTAAAATGAAATGGATTTACGTTATAATATTAGAGACATTTTCTCATGTACAATATTTCGACACTCAAATAAACAATAATGAAATGCAAAGATAGTTATTTAACAATATGTTTGAGTGGTTTATACAGTGACAACCGGCCCTTTAAGAGGGCAGCCATGATGCTGATGTGGCCCACGTAGAAAATGAGTTTGACGCCCCGGCTCTAATGCCTCTCCGGTTTGGTGTATTCACTTCTTGTTCAGTTTCGGGTCACTTGAGACTCTATACATCTCTCGCCCCCCTGAGGATGTATTTTCCCCTTCCATTTGCAAAATGTTTGATTGACCAGGACGAGTCGAGGTCTGGAGTTTCAACCCCTCATTGTGTCTTCCTTTGTGCGCTTCCCACATTACGGGAGCTTCTCGGCGTGTGCATCTTTCATCCCGACACAATATAATGTCATGAACAATCCGGCTGATGGGTGCTGTGCAGTGGTGTATAAAGTACCCAAAAGTCATACTTGAGTAAAAGTAAAGATACTTGACTGGAAAATTACTCAAGTAAAAGAAAAAGTCACCTATGAGAATACTACTTGAGTAAAAGTATTAAAGTATCTGATTTTTTTTGTACTTAAGTATCAAAAGTAATTTTCTGATATTAAATGTACTTAAGTATTGAAAGTAAAAGTAAAAGTAAATGCTGTTAATAAAAAAAACAAAGGGTCAGAATTTTGAGAATTATGAAGTTTATTTGTTTGGGTGCTGTGCCATGAACAAGGAGTATGAGCTAGGATGAACTTAGCAATATATGAATACTATGAAATTACTAAAATATAAAAACACGATTAACACAGAAAAAAGCAGAACCAAAAGTAACAACCAGAATCATCACTTTAAAGTGAAAAATGTATTGTTCATCTTCAAAAGAAGTTGATTTTCAAAATGGACAGATGTCAGTGTCGCTCTTCTGGGGCTGAAGACGAATCATGCGATGCTGAAGAGCCGTTCACCTGGTGCAGGTAGAGTGTGTCTAGCTTCACAGGCCCTGATGGTGCAGGTAGAGTGTGTCTAGCTTCACAGGCCCTGATGGTGCAGGTAGAGTGTGTCTAGCTTCACAGGCCCTGGTGCAGGTAGAGTGTGTCTAGCTTCACAGGCCCTGATGGTGCAGGTAGAGTGTGTCTAGCTTCACAGGCCCTGGTGCAGGTAGAGTGTGTCTAGCTTCACAGGCCCTGATGCAGGTAGAGTGTGTCTAGCTTCACAGGCCCTGGTGCAGGTAGAGTGTGTCTAGCTTCACAGGCCCTGGTGCAGGTATTAGAGTGTGTCTAGCTTCACAGGCCCTGATGCAGGTAGAGTGTGTCTAGCTTCACAGGCCCTGATGTAGGTAGAGTGTGTCTAGCTTCACAGGCCCTGATGTAGGTAGAGTGTGTCTAGCTTCACAGGCCCTGATGCAGGTAGAGTGTGTCTAGCTTCACAGGCCCTGATGTAGGTAGAGTGTGTCTAGCTTCACAGGCCCTGATGTAGGTAGAGTGTGTCTAGCTTCACAGACAGCAGCACACAGTTGGGAAGCATTTCAGCAAGTCAACGTGATCCACGTCTCCACCCAGCTGTTTGCTGCTGTCATGCGCTTGAGATGACATAGAAGAAGTCCTCTTCATCAGATGAACTGGACCTGGTGGCATCACATAGCTGCAGGGAGGGTTCTTCCATGTGCTGCTTGATGTTGTCCATTCCTGAAATAAAGTGAGAGTATTACAGACATGATAGAATTAATAACACTTCCTAACATGTCATGACCCCAACCTAAAGTTTTGTACAAAATAGTTTGTTTTAATTTGAAGTTTATACATTTAGTTTCATGCACTGTCGTGCATCCAGAGTTGATTTGTGAATATGTACTTGTATCTCTGTAGTTAAACACAACAACAGTCCCAAATCAATATCGTCGCCATTACTGGACCGTCACTCTTATAATATTAATACAAATAATTATAATAATGCTGTAATGATTAGAATTATATTATAGCTAAGACGACTCAAATCAACAAATTATCACAACTGTCAACACTTCATCAGCTCATTAACTCGCTAGAGATCCGTCTACTCCACTCACGCTAATTGTCTCATTTAATTGACGATAGCTAGCGAACGTTAGCCTAACGTACAACATGCGGAGGACAATCAGACACCTGTCTCCTCTCCTGCCAAAGATATATCGTACTCCAATCCTGAGGATAACGCTGCTAGATATCTTAACAGGTTTATGATGACTAAACATTAACGTTGCGGCTCATGGGATTAATCTTAATTTACCTCAATGTGTTTCCTGAGGTTGGTGAGTTGTTGAAGGCCATATCTCTGTAGCTTTCGGTCGGCATCAGAGGCACTTCATCCGGTAGGAAGAAACTTTCACTCCGACAAAAGAAAAGAGTTCGCCCAAATATGGCCACGGACGTTGATCTTGGTCCCCGTGATTGTTCGAGTAGCTTCCATTGCTGCTCCACATGAAATGAGTCGTATCTGTAGCCGCTCGCTCGCATCCTGGGCATCACTGGGAAGAGAAAACACGCGGCAAGGACCACTGATCCCCAACCTGGTGTTCGTGCTGCGTTCAGGTGCGCTGCACAACAGTCCCCGATGTTTCTCATGATTATTTTTTTCCGTAGTAACGATACTGTTTCAGGGGAAATGTATCGGAGTAAAAGTACAAGTTTTCATTGCAAAATGTAGTGAAGTAAAAGTAAAAGTAAACAGAAATATAAGTAGTAAAATAAAGTACAGATACCCAAAAAAACTACTTAAGTAAAGTAGCGAAGTACTTCTACTTCGTTACTATACACCACTGGTGCTGTGTGATAAGGGCGTCCTGTGCCTCCATTGATTTGGTGCTGAGCGTCTGCTTTTTGTGAATAAACAAATATATAAGTATGAATATCGGGCATTGAGGTCGCCCAGTGATCTACAAAACCACAATGGTCCAGATTTTAACCTGATCAAGCCCCTTTGTAGCTTTGTCCAATCTCTCTCTCTCTCTCTCTCTCTCTTTCTCTCTCTCTCCACATTTCCTTTTTCACAGCTATATACTATAAAACACAATAAAGTAAAATCTCACTTATAAAACCAGCATGGATTGTTTACATGGGTTGTGGAGGTCTGGATCGTGGTCCATGCCTACGACAAACTATGCACACACTCTGTCATATTCATTGAATGTGTTCATGTAACTCTGTAATAATTCATTCTGGTCACATGACATCTATTCTGTCCATCCTGGAGAGGGATCCTCCTCTGTTGCTCTCCTGAAGGTTTCTTCCCTTTTCTTTCCCTCGTGAAAGGTTTTTTTCTATTTTGGGGGGAGTTTTTCCTGATCCGATGTGAGAGGTCAAAGGTCAGGGATGTCGTGTGAGTACAGATTGTAAAGCCCTCTGAGGCAAATTCGTAATTTGTGTTACTGGGCTATACAAAATAATCTGAATTGAATTGAATAGAGCCCATTCATTTGTAATATTTGAGTTGATTGCAAAACCTTGAAAGTTCAGACAAACCGTGAGTCTTCTGTGTGTCTCTTTTGAGATGAGGTCATTACTGAGTTTATAAGAAGCGCCACAAGATTCAATGTGAAGATGTGTTCACCTTGAGGTTGATATTCTGTACTCTGCATGTATCCACTCCTCACATAGCAAGTGACGTGTGAGAGACGGCCCCCTTGTTAAGGATCTATGACGTTAATGGGGCGCTAAAAAAAATAAAAAATGTTATAAATAAGAAAAAGCTACTAGTTTGGCTTTGATATAAATAATGTAATTTAATACATAGTTCAAGCAGACACTTCTCTTCTTAAATTTTTTTTTATTGTTTCAAATATATAAATAAAACCTGATAAATATTGCAATTACGAAACCATGTCTTGTAGTGTCCCACGGTTCAGATTTACTCATCTGTCGGTCTGCAAGACAGAAACCAAAAATGTGATGTCAGCAAACTCATGGTTGTCTCTGCAGGAACTAAAACTTGAAGAGTCTCATGTGAAAAAAAGAAGTGAGAAACAGAGAGCGGAACTGTGGCTGTCATTAAAAGAAAAGTCCTTTCTCAGAATTCAAACCATTTTCATAAAAATCCAAACATGAAAGTATAATAAGCATTAAAAAAAGCTAATTATCAATTAATGATTGACTTATAAGACGTATGACGTCGTGATGAGTTCCTATTGATTCTGCCCACAAGGAATCATTTATTTACCGACCTTCTGGAGCCATCAAATCGCCCTCTGGCCCAAGCGAGGCACATTTTGTCAATCGAAAAAGCTTTCACAGCTTTAATGTGCAGCTACTTATGACATCATGTTCCTCAAATTACATATAAACACAATCATATGCCTTTGACAACAGGGGTCATGGACCTTGCAATTTCCATTAAGAACAGAGAGAATCACACCCAATTTATTTTCACTGCTTCAAATTATTAACTCTCTGATTATGAATAATACATACATAAATATACTGCCCACGCACACACATATTTAAACTCCTAGTTATATATAGTAATCTCCACATACATGTATAAACACATATATAGTACATGATACATAAAGGCATTCAGTACATATATCCTCTTGAGTATCTATTAATTTGTATCAATTAGATAATCTGTGGGCGTGATTGTATCTTCTTATTCTTTAAGAGTTGAGGTAATTATTTGAGATCTCATTGGATGATGCATTCTAGTAGGAACATTTAAGATATATAATCAAATTGATTGGAGTAATGAGGCACTTAAAATGAGCCGATACATCTTTCCAACACACCAAAAGTGTTGCGAAAAGATTCCATGAATGCGCAGACGACAAAGGATGCGAATAAAGAAAGCAGATTGACATCCAGACGTAGTCGGTGAAATTCACCGACCTGTGTGAGCCTATGGGTGATGATATATATATATATATAAACAGTGTTTCAGGTGTTGCATGGCAACCAATTCCTTGCTAACTTTAAGTTACAGTGATCAATAGATAAATCATTTTGGCGATGGGTGCCCTTTTTGGGCGGGTTTGGGCACCTGCCCCCCCCTCCCCCCAACATGTCTGTGCGCGTGCCTGGACAGGGCGTGAGCTGCAGCGCGGAGCAGCTGTGCAGGTACGGGAATCCTGAGCACCGGGAACAGAGGTGAGTTAAAACCCACAAAACGAGAGCGATCCAAACACTAGAGAGGCCGAGAGTCTCAACACCACTGGAAACGATGAGAAAATCTGGCAACTGGTGAGCGGGAAGCCGCGGTGTGTTAACGGGAAGGAATTTGATGTACGCAAAGCGCGTAGTGCGCGTTATGGGACCGGCGGCGCTGGGTGTGGAGATGAGGCCAGGTGCAGGAAGCCACGCCCATTGCCCACACACACACACACACACGTAACAGAGAAGAATGCGGCTCTTCCTTTCACTTTATTTTCCATTCTTACCGGTAGAACATCATGGGCTCGGTGATCGACCCTCCCCCCTTTTGAAGTCGGACGGGCACGCGCAATTATCCTGAGGACCGACGTCTGGTTCTAATTAGCGAGACAGTTTGAGGGCGGATGAGTCATTGAGAAAACGTGATAGCCTGATGTCAATCATCTCGTTAATTTAAGCGGGATAATAGGACATAATAGGACTTTTTTTTAAACCTACGTATGAGAATTAGGGCCCCGGGAACGAACAGGGGACACAAGAGGGACAGGGGCCGTTTATCAATTCTAAGTACACTGAGTAGGCTCCAGACTTGTTCCGGACTCCAAAGGACAGGAGGACGGAGGACGGTCTTTCTGTGATCGGAATAGCAGCTGTTCTTGCTCATCATTTTTTTTTTAAAGTCAAACAAAATATGACTACCCTGCTTTTTTACTTATCCTTTAAAAATAATTTTATTTTGAATTGTGTGTGGATATATCTATCTATATATATATATTGTGTTTTTAAATGGATGTATATATATATATATTATTAATGTTATGAGTCACGAAGGCATCTGATCTTCCGACGTTTGTGGGAATTCCACAACAAGAAGGCTATAAAGCAGAAATAATGGTCATTTCTTCCGTGGCGGTTATTATAACCGTTTCCACTGGGATAAGCCACGCCCCCTTTCCAGTGTAAATGAAGCGAATGAATAAACCACAAATATTCATCCACAAAAGAATCTGTTTGTTTCTAAATGGCATTTTACTATGACAAACCGGTCCTCGGTGTCCTCATATTCCATCCTCATCCTCCATCTAGTGGTTGTTTGGTGGAACTACCGGATCTGCGCCACTTTTATACATGTGACCTCTGGATACCTGCTGGCCCGACGACTGTTGCGGGTTCCCATGTCCCTGTGGGAAGCTGGAAACGGGCCATAGCTCCTACTGGTAGGGCCCGTCTTGTCCTAGCGTTCCTGTCGTAGTATTGTTGTGATTTTTCTCTACCCCAAAAGTACCTGCTATAATCATACCTGCAGACTTGTCACCTTTCGGCATCAAGTGCCGACCGTCTTCTCTTGCTCGCTGCTGACACGTTTCCATCCCTCAGCGTACTGTGTGTATGCGTGAAAGCATTTCAGCTCTGAGTGAGTGAGGCACGAGGATTTGTTCACCTTTTTGAGCAGCTGGGGGTTCAGTGCCTTGCTCAAGGACACTTCAACATGGGAAGAGCGGGGATCGAGACGGCTACCTTGTGGTTGGGGGAAGACCACTCATCCTCAGCCGCCCATGAAGGTACATTTCTCAGACACTCCTGGGATTCATGATGGTGGCGACCATTAGAATGACATTTCTGAGAAATGTTGCGAGCAGCTCACATCCACCCTCAACAACCTTTACATCACTCATTTCCTTTTAGAAAACCACAGAGATACAGATATTCCACCTACGTTTTTTTTTTTTTTTAAAGGTCAGGCCTGCCCCTCTTAATGGCACAACTCAAGTAATGGTTCACCTGTTTGTTTTGCTTCTCAAACATATTCATCCAAATTACCCCGGAAAGAAATGTGTATTTTTATTTATTCTGAGGTTTTACAGACACAGATTATTACAGGAAAAGATACGCACACACAAACTAATCAGGAGCAAATAAAGACAATATGTGTCTGCTGCATGTGATTGTATATTTTTTTTAAATTTGAAACTATCAAGTGGAATTAATTGTGTTTAAAAAACACACAGAAAGCCCCTCTCATCAAACATCTGCATTCGGAAACTAAAAGTGAAAGGGGGAATCCATGCAGGCTTCTCTTTTCCACGTACAGCGACAGTTCGATGGAGAAGGGGGGAAAGGAAAAGAAACAGAGGAAGGTAAGAGATGAAACTATAGCTGCGGCGTCACCAACAGGAAGTGCATCACGCGAGAGGGAGGCGGGGTTGAGCAAGAGAGGAAGATATTTTGGGCAATCTATGTAAATAATAAGGCAAACGTATGGTTATTTCTTCCAGAGATGAACAGGCAGTGAGAGAAGAGCTGCTCCCCGACTGAATACATGTATGAAGAAGTTCATGTTGATCTAAACTGTGGAAGAAAGATCTTTCTATAGATGTATTTACTTCCTTGATGGTTGGAATAAGGGATTTCTTTGGCTACTACATGGAATACGACTGAATGACGATATCTCTCCAGATACCAGATATGGATATTAATAATAAGACACCACTTCTTGTCTTCCTGATTGTCTCCACACACTGTGTGTCAGGTAATTAACCTTTTTTATTATTACACAGTTTAAGTTGTATCTGTTTTTTGTTTATTCTGTTTCAAAGTCAAAGTCAAAGTCACCTTTATTGTCAATCTGTGGAAACATACAGATGATCGAAAGTATGTTTCTCTCTTGTGCAACATAAAGTGAGTAATAATAATAGTAATAAAGTGCAAAACAGCTAACAACAAAGAACATTTAGACAGCATATCATTTATAAATTAAGAACTATAAAAAAAACGTTACATCTTTAGCAGCATTTTGACGTCCAAGTTTTGTATTTTAATTACTTTAAAATATCTTCACTGGAATTTTTAATGTGAAACACTGTCAGTCAATTACAGATATTCTGTAAAAAAAATGCGTTGTTCCAATGAAACTTTATTTCCAAACCCATATGTTTACATTATGGTTTCCATCATGAAAGCATCAGGTGGAAGAAGAAACAGAGAATGACCTCACTGAATGAAGCCCACAGGTAATTGGTGAAACTCTGTTTCCTAGACGACAGCCCACACTGTCATCATCATCAGAGATCCCATCAAGGATTTGCAAGATTGCAACGTCTCTTTTTTTTCCGTCCACCAGACTTGTATTATTCTTCTTCCGACCACATCCTTCCAACAGATCAGCCGGTTTACGATTTTTTTAAAGTCTGGAAATCTGGAAACAAGAACAAATGTCTTCTCCCTCGACCACTCGAAAAACTGTTTTTCATTTATATAAATATAAATGTGCTGAATATGTATTCCCCCCATTTACTATATGACAGGACTGGGCGTGCCTCAGCCTGAGAATCTGGTTGTGAAAATTTTGGATGGGGAGGTGATAGCGCACTGGAGACATCCTGCGGACGCCCCGTCAGACTCCCAGTACAACATACAGATGGCAAAGTATGTTGCACTTTTATTTCAGTTACATCGTAAACTTTGTTCAGAAATGTCCTATTTTTATTTTTATATATATATTTTTTATATATATACACTACTGTTCAAAAGTTTGGGGTCACTTAGAAATGTCTTTATTTTTCAAAGAAAAGCACTGTTTTTTCAATAAAGATAACATTAATCAAAAATACCCTCTATACATTGTTAATGTGGTAAATGACTATTCTAGGTGGAAACGTCTGGTTTCTAATGAAATATCTCCAGAGGTGTATAGAGGCCCATTTCCATCAACTATCACTCCAGTGTTCTAATGGTACATTGTGTTTGCTAATCGCCTTAGAAGACTAATATCTGATTAGAAAACCCTTGTGCAATTATGTTAGCACAGCTGAAAACAGTTATGCTGGTGATATAAACTATACAACTGGCCTTCCTTTGAGCTTGAAGTTTGAAGAACAAAATTAATACTTCAAATATTAATCATTATTTCTTACCTTGTCAATGTCTTGACTATATTTTCTATTCAATTTTCAATTAATTTGATAAATAAAAGTGAGTTTTCATGGAAGACACAAAATTGTCTGGATGACCCCAAACTTTTGAACGGTAGTGTATACTTTATTGATAATGCACAATATGATATACAGCGATCAAATAACAAGTATTTGCATTTTGTGTGTGTATGTTTCAATCAGATTACAATTGTAAAGAAGAAAACTTTACATTAATTAATCAATATTATTTTTAAAAATCAAATACTTTTTTCTTTGCATTGTTATTTTTGCACATTGATTTTTTAATTTTTTTAAAAACATATTCAGCTCCTTCCAGTGAGTGACGGGTGTGTTTCTGTCCACTGCAGGTACAGCGGTGAATGGGCCGCGATGGCCGGCTGCACCGGGATCAATACGACCTACTGTGACCTTACCAGCCTTGTCCATGACTATCGCTCTGGGTACAAGGTCAAAGTTCAGCTGGTTTCAGGAGATGCCGCGTCCGTGTGGACACTCAAGAAATTCCTCCCAAACACAAGTAGGAATAGTCGTCACATGGTTAGTACGTTGTATTGTTTTGCCGTAGGTGTGTTTTCTAACCTCTCTCTCGGGTCCTCTAGGTGAATTACAGCCTCCGTCATTCAATTTGTGGGCGACTTCCAGCACTCTGACCGTTTATGTTCATGAAAAACCCATTCTGAAAAAAATATTTCCTTATGGGCTCATCTACACCATAAACCTGGAGGAGACAGGACAGCATGAAAAGGTATTGTACAGCAGCGCCCCTCTAACCACCAACCCATCATTGCTATTCAAAAACAGAAGTGTAAACTAATAGAAACACTCTTAAAAAACATGTTAAATGTTAATATACAGACCTGCACTATTATTTAAATAGTTTGTTCAACAGAAGTATCTAACTTTGTCAATTTGTAAAAATTATTTAAATAGTTTTGATGGTTTTTATTAGTTACTTTTAATGTGCTGTGCTGTAGCATCTCATTGTATGTATTTTGCCACATATACTTTTGTTATTGTTTTATGTTTATTATGGTCTGTCAAGAGACTGTATGCACATTAGCTGCGTATACAATCTGGTTCAGAGCATCAAATGGTGACATTTATATTTTAACTGTACATGGTCCCTTTTTAAAAAAGATAATAATAATTAATAAAGTTCATAAATCAGTGGCTACATTTTCAATGATGTTAAGTTGAGAACCCGACTCTACAATTGTCTGGGATTTAATTAACCTAATTGGGCCTGACCCAATAAAACATTTTACAATATTTAATGTCAAAAAACCATCTCCACCCTACTCATCCCAGGCTATTTAGTAAAATGCGGTCCAAACAATACCGTAACCTGCCTGGCGACTACATTTTCTGTACCCGACAGAACACGACGGCGTACCTGAGAGACGACGTGGGGGAGGATCGGAGAACCAAGTCTTTCGCTTCTCTCGGCTGGGGGCGAGAGTACTGCGTCAGCATCCGGGTCGAGGGCCTCGGAGCGCCGACCGCCAGCAGCGTGTCCCCGAGACAGTGTCTGCTGCTCCCAGAGCAAGGTGAGCAACACATTGTTATTAGTGATGTTAGTTTAGTGGATTTATTTAAGGGAAACATTTTTTTTTAAAGATATAATACATTCACGGGTTGAAAAATAATTTAGCTGATGACACAAAAAAGGCTTTTCAAAGACATCTCATCATGAAAAATGGCGATTAATGGCAATAATCTATTCTCACTCATGTTCAATCTTTGTGTGGTTATGCTAGTGGTAGTTTCTATTTTAGTCAAAGTTAAAAAAGCACATTTCCCAAAATCTCACTTAAGTTAAAGTCTGAAAGAAAGATTGTGTTGCGAGATGAAACAGTGTCTGCTGCTCCCAGAGCAAGGTAAGCAACACGTAGTAATGGTATTAGTGGTGTGAGTTTAATCGATTTATTTAAGATAAACATTGAAAAAAAGACATAATACATTCACGGATTGAAAAATAATTTAGCTGGTCAAACAAAAAACGCCTTTTAAAGACATCTCATCATGAAAAATGTCGATTAATAGCAATAATCTATTCTCCCACATTTTCAATCTTTGTGCAGTTATACTAGTGGTAGTTTCTATTTTTGTCTTGGCGGGAGTTAAATAAGCACATTTCACAAAATTGGCCGAAAATGAAAGTCTGAAAGATTGTGTTGCAAGATGATAGAAGTTTAAATCTACAAAACCGAAAACACCTTTGCTCCTATTATTAAACTATCTTTTTCTTTGTGCCCCCTCCAGAGTGGTTCCTCATTGCCGTGTCATCCTTAGCTGTTCTGGGTGTGCTGGTCAGCGTTGCCATCGTGGCAACCGTCCTCCTGTGTTACCTGAGGCGTCCAGAAAACAAGCCTGCTGCATTGGTGAGTAGATTTAAAAACTACGACACATTACAGCACCAAAGCTGTGGAAAGCCTACAGATTTTCAGATTCAACAGTATCGTTTTTGTTCATTTAAATATTATATGGTCTGCTTTTTTATCTTTATCTTTTTATTTATTTATTGCAACATCTTTTACAGTGTATTGTCCTTTGCTATTTTAACTGTTGACATTGTTTTAATTGACTACTGAACTGCACTTTGTGACACTTTGTCTGTAATAAGTGCAAAATATAAATACACTTTACTTACTTACTTACTTACATACTTGTAGTCAACTCTCAGATATTAACCAATAAGTACAACAGCCTTCACATCACATGGTCATTTATTGCATTTTCTTAATAGAAACACCTCCATGTGACGCCTCATGTGGAGGTGTTTGTTATTTATCATACATACATGTCATCTAAAAATAAATAAAATGAAATAATGAAGAAGAAAAAACATAAATGCTGTTTTTTTCATTATTTTTCTTTATTTAATCCAACGATTGATCCTCAAGTTTATGATCAATGCATTAATTAATAAATAAATAAGGTTGTAGGACAGAAAAGACACAACTTGTTAAGATAAGAGATATTTTAGTGGAAAACAGAACCAACAGGTGGTTGTTTTAGTTGCATCCCATTCTTGATATTAGCCTTGCTGATATGGTTCAGTTGGTCATCGCTACTTTTGTTCCTAAACATGATTTTGTTGAAACAATAAATAATAATAAAAACACCTCTTTCTTCTTTACTTCCCCCCAGAAATCGACTGCAAGTGGCTGGCTCCCACTCTCTGTAGGAGAAGGGCCGATGGAGGTGGTGACAGACAGAGGATGGTTCCTGTCCAGCGACAAAAAGAAAGCGAAAAGCCGCGTCAAAGATCAAGTGGCGCGCGACGACCCGGTAACCGAGGACGACCGAGAGGAGGACAGGAGGACCAGCACGGACAGCGGCTTGGGCATCGAGTCCAATTCTGCTCCGACCGGCCCAGGAAGCCCTCCAATGAGACACGAGGACAGCGACTGTGGGAGCCTGGGAGAAGAAGATACCGACACCGACAGAGGGGCGGGGCTCCATTCTTCTTCCGTGAATCGGGAAGCTCAAGACGGCGGATCTCTATTGGTTGCCAGGGTTAATTATCGCAGCCACGCCCCCTCATCCTCCTCCGTGAGGATTGAAGTCTGCGACGATGATGAGGAGGAGCGGTACAATCGGATGCTTCCCAGAAGTGTTCGTGGGATACAGGGCGGGGCTTCAGTTCTGCATTTGCTCGGGAGCAGGACGGTGCACGTGGTGCCACGAGCGAGGCCACCACGAAGTGGAAAGCGTAAAACAATACAGAGCTTTGCCTGTCGAGAACGGACGACTGAGCGGCTCGTGTGATTTTGTGGACTCTCTCAAAGGGCCGATGACATTTTCAAGTTATTCTAAAAGGACACAAATGGACACCGTCGTGGTGGATGACTCGGAAACCACTTTTTTACATTTGGCGGAGACGTTCCCTCTGCTCACCGCTCTATCGCCGCCGCCCCTAGTGGACGGAGGGCGGGACTTCAACACGAACCAGCCGACTCTTTCTCTCTGCGACGTACAGCTGAAGACCGACTGACGCCACTCTCATATTGGATCATTTTATTCGTCCGTCGTGAAGCAATCATTACCGTCGCATTGAAAATGCGGAAGGTTATGTTTTGATCGCCGTGTATTTATTTATTTATTTGTATGCGTGTTACTCGCATAACTCAAAAAGTATTAAACCGAATCGCATGAAATTTGGTGGGATGATTGGTTATTATCCAGGGACTATTTGATTAGATTTTGGGATCGATCGGGTCAAAGGTCAAGGTCATGGTCATGGAAAGGTCAAAATCTTCTTTTTATCCAATTGGCATGCAACTAATGCCAACATTTTCATAATTCAATGCCCAATCTTGTGATATGCGAAGGCATGCGCTCTTCCGAGTGCCCGTTCTAGTTTCAAATGAATAACTCGAGTCATGACATAGAAGCATGAGTCAGCATTTTGTAGAGGAATTGCTCCAGAATGAACATTTGAGGAGAGAAGAGGAAACCTGTGAAGAGCCACAGGCTGGTTGGTGAACACAGGAAGGAAACCCGGCTGGCAGCAGTCGGTTGGAGTCTCAGGAGCGTAGATGGAGAACATGAGGTCAAACGCTGTGTTCACGCTCTGGGTATATTCAGAACTGACTTCACTGCTGGGTGCGGGAAGTGAAACTGGCATGGCGTGAGAAACAGTTTCACGGTCACATGCTCGCGGGCATTTTTGTGACTTCTCTTTTCTCTCACCTACGGCAAACAACGTCTGTAACCGTGCTTATTTATTTTATTTTCTCACCTCTTGGACAAAGTAAAAAAATACGTGTTAGCCTTTTTTTTTTTACGTCGTGCAAACATTTCTTTCGTTATATTCACATGTTGTGAAATCAGTGACATTCATATGCCTTTTAGCCTAAATAACACATCTCTACCTCCTTTTTAAATATTTTTTTTATTGGTTATTACCTTCGCATTGAAAATGCGGAAGGTTATGTTTTGATCGCCGTGTATTTATTTATTTATTTATTTGTATGCGTGTTTATTCGCATAACAAAAAAAGTTTTAAACCGAATCGCATGAAATTTGGTGGGATGATTGGTTATTATCCGGGGACCATTTGATTAGATTTTGGGATCAATCGGGTCAAAGGTCAAGGCCAAGGTCATGAAAAGGTCAACATCTTTTTACCATCAATTTTTATCCAATTGGCATGCAACTAATGCCAAAATGTTCATAATTCTATGCCCAATCTTGTGATATGCGAAGGTATGCGCTCTACCGAGTGCCCATTCTAGTTCATTGTGGATTAATGTGTTTGTCATTAAAAGAAACTGTCTCAGGAATATTCTGCAAATGTTCTACATTCACACAAAAAACATTACGATGTGTTGATTTCAGAAACCACGACTGGAGGAAACCCAGAAATAACAGAGTGATGACTCATGGGAAAATACGACATGTAACGTTGCTGTACTTGGGATCCCCATATGCAAATAATATGTACAGGAACCACAGCGGTGCATTCAAGTGATATCAGAAACAAACGACTTCCTCTTACAGGTTTCGACTCAGTTAAAAAAAATCCTGCTTCACATTGAATAGAGAAAATATGGAAGTTTCACATACACAACATGTAAATCAGTGATGTAATATCTTCACTTTATGCTGTTAGGAAAATGGCACTTTGTATGAAGCATGTCAGCGGTGGGGAAATCATGTGACCTACTAAAAAAATACTTGACTACAGGGGAAGTGAGGCAGCTTTTTGGTTAAATTCTAAATGTGAATTTTTAAAAATCCTTCTTCGAAGTGTAAAAATAACTTTAGTAATGATCACAAAATATAGATGATAATTCATCGTCTGTGTTTCACCCCTCCATGTTTGGCTGCTGTTAGGTGCCCTATCCTGATTGTTTATGTGCAGTGCTACCAGTACTTCACTTGGTGTGCTACTTTGTGATAATTTGATTTAAAAACAAAACTCTGAAAATTAGATTTTCTACATGATTTACATTTTACTTTGGAGGTCTAAATTCCACAAGAAATGTGTAATTACAGTTTGTATCGGCATGAAGGGAAAGTATTATAATTAAATTACTGTGCCATTTTGAGACCATAAATTCCGAATAAAACACGGTGTGTGTGTCGAGTGAAAATCAGCGCAGCTGTAGATGGTTATTATTTTTTTAAATGAATCACATTGCAGAAATAAAAATGGAAAACAAAAGTTTCTCCAACAGTTGATGAAAATGTTTGAGATTCAGAAATGAGCAACGTTTACAGGAAGTGTTTGTTGTCACGAGTGGCAATTCTTAACTTTGAGTGACACAATGAGATTAAATACAATAAATAAATAAAAATTTGCCGAAGCATAAAAGGTCTACCTTTAACTTTTAATAAATTTACATTGAAGAAATGTAAAGATAATATTTTTAAACATTGCAGTCCCGTAAGTGGCTCATCTGCCACGTGTGTTCTGTGCACAGAAGGAAGCCTGAAGTCATCTTAAAATAATTAAAATCATACTCAAAATATTCTAATGCTTATTTTCATTGTGTGCTTCAATTAGTTGTTGTTTTTGAGTGAAGAATTCAACTTTTCTTTCCCTTTTTGCAGCAGTTCATATTAAAAAAAACATCAGATACAGAAAAACATGTTTTTAGTTTCATTGAAGAAAAAAATATGAGACATAATTTCCCCAACTAGAAAGCACCGAGCCCCGAGCAGCGTACAAGAAAAAACACTTGCAGGGCTTCTGTGGTTAAGCTGTTGATATTTAGTTTTCCCCTCAATAGTTTATTCTAATCTGTAGCAGAATGTATGCTCTGTGGTGTGTATGTGTGTGTGTACGTGTGTGTGTGTGCGTGTACAAAAACAAACTGAGACCATTTTGATGACAAAAAGCGAAACCTATTAAACTAAACTGATTAAATAAGATTGCAAGTACACAGTATATAAATGTTTATTGCAAATACTGTTTTAATGAATAATGTTGCAATACCATTCTACTTACATAAGGATATAACTGTGCATACATATACAGGACTGTCTCAGAAAATTAGAATATTGTGAATATAATATTTTTCTGTCTGTAATGCAAAATAAAAAAAAATGCATTTCATTACAAATCAACTGAAATATTGCAAGCCTTTTATTCTTTAATATTGCTGATTATGGCTACAGCTTAAGAAAACTCTAAATCCTATCTCATAAAATTTTAATATTTCCTCAGACCAAGTTAAAAAAGATTTATAACAGCTGAGTGTTTGTCAAGGCTCAGGAAACCCTTGCAGGTGTTTCTGAGTTAATTAGACAATTCAAGTGATTTCTTTAATACCCTAGTATACTTTTTCATGATATTCTAATATTTAGAGATAGGATATTTGAGTTTTCTTAAGCTTAATCAGCAATAAATCAGAATAAAAGGCTTGCAATATTTCAGTTGATTTGTAATGAATCCAGAATGCATACTGTTTTAATGAATAATGTTGCAATACCATACTTCATAAATATTCTAATTTTCTGAGACAGTCCTGTATATATATATATATCTATATAACATGTCACGGCCTCTTTCTAAGTGAGCACTGTTGTCAGGACAATGTAAAAATAACGTTATATTCTTCTTCTGTATTCAGGTAAAAAACATGAATGAGAATTATAGCAGCAAGATACAAACAGAAATGGATAACGTACACTGTAAAAAAAAGTCTGTCGATTTTACAATGACAAAACGTTAAATCACAACAGTAAGAGACCGTTTATTCAAACTAGGTTATATTCCGTTTCTACCATATTGAAACACAGTATATATATATATATATATATATATATTTATTTATTTATTTCAACCCAAACAGGAATATAAGCATGTATTTCTTGTAAGAAAAATACATGTTGTAACTCTTAATTGTACTATATATTGCACTGATAACGAAAATACAGCGTAACATGAAACAATAATCAACACCATCATTTTAGAATACAAAAAACAAGATAGGTGACACATAGGGAAGGACAGACGACGGGTGGAGTCATTTTATCACACTGCTGAGATGGAGAAGGGGGGAGGAGACTTCTTTAAGCCAACTTTCCTGTAGATAAAGAGATGTACTGTGAAGCATTTATACAAGTAAATAAAACTTTAATTTAAAAGAAAATGAACTTACTTGAACACTTTGTCTTTCAGAGATGTCCCTATATAGAAAGAAGAGGAGATGAAGTACCGGTGCATTTCCTGTGCAGCGTGATGGATTTGTCATATTGTAGTTTCGATTATGAGTTATATTGTTCAGCAGACAAACCAAATGCATCTGCATGCCAGTTTTAAATAATGAAGGTATTTTAAAAGTCTGGTTCACTGGCAATAACAAAACCAACCAGATCATTTTGGTTTTATTGATGCAGATTTTAAGATAAATATATCTGGAAATTGTGTTTCCACCTCAATATAATGGAGGTAAATGCAAAGAGCGAAACACCTGATGGCAAAACAAAAACTATTGAAACATATGCAATAACCCAACACTATACCTCACTACACTCATCATGATCAATATGTGACATATTATTTATATCGGTAATATAAAACTGTATCCAAAACTGTACATACAAGCACCTTTCTTGTTCTTGTACATATTAGCACCTTCTACATAATGTTTTCTTTTATATATTTTTTTTTACACATTTGATTCAGTCTTTTTTTGGTGTAAATAAACTGAACAAATAAATAAATGAAAAATGCAAAGCGTGACAAAGTTCTGTTTGTGTTTTTTAATTTATATATATATATATTATATTGTGTTTTTCTTTCTTATTATAGTGTTATTTCTAAACTCTTGACTCGGAGAGCCCCGCACTAGATTCCCAAAATGTGACATTTACCTCAGATACCAGCTGTATAACAACAGGAAGTAGTTGCCACATTATAAAAGGTGTGCACAGAGGTCTGTATTCTTCAGCGTCAACAACCCTGTGATGCATATCTCAAACCACATAGCTCAATGGCACGAGAACACCTGTTTGTTTGTTTGTTTGTTTGTTTGTTTGGGTGGTGAACTGACTCACTGAAGCTCTGCTCACCCTTTTTTGTTTTTTTCTTGCAGCATTGTTTGCATTTGTACTTATAGCAGAATTGTACAATGCCGATGGTGAAGAGGATCCCCAGGATCACAAAGCCGATGGCGATGCCGACGGGCGTCGAGTTTACGCTGACCCCTTAAAAAATATAAAAATACAGAGAGGTAGATTATAAGAAGGATCATTTTACAGACATTTGAAGAACAATAAACCAGCCAACTGAGTGACTAAAAGGTATTTTTGTTTTATTTTACCTTTATTAGTCCCACAGTGGGGACATTTCAGGATCGGTGCAAATCAGAGCATTAATAGAAAATAAAAATAAAACACAACAACAATACTAAATACTATAACTAAAATACTAAATATACAGAGGAAAAACAAAGTGCTGAGTTTGCCAGGATCTTGAAGAAAGATCTTGAGGATATTGAAGTGTGTTCTGATATTAATTGTTACCAACTCTGGCTGCATCTGTTCATCGAGAATAAATATTCACTAATGAAATGAGATTGGGAAATCAATCTCTGGGAAAGAAACCTTTGCGCAGGTGAACTTTAAAACATAAACAGCTGACAACTGCATGTAAACATGAAAAAACTTCTCTTTAATGCACTTTTCATTTTCCTTCCTAACTGCATAAGTATCAGCGGCGGCAGGCGGAGAAAAGCTTTACGACTAAACTAAAAATATATATGTTATAGTTTACAGTTTCACCCCATCACTCATGACAATAGTGAAAATACACTTTAAATATAAGTTATAAATTGCAGTTGCAATAAAAACACAAATGAAGCTGGATCACGCAGAGCAGCTTTTTTTTAAAGACGTCACTGTGAACATATTTGAAATGAAGCATTCCAGCTGAAACACTCACCGTTCCCCATCGTGGACGGGCTAGGATCCCCAAGGACGTCTTCTCCTCTCCTTCCTTTCTGTTTCTCTCACTCGCTTCACACCAGTCTAAATAAAATGATTTGTCCTGACTGTGAAGATCTGACGCAGAGTTCTCTCTCTTCCTGTCTGTCCACGTCCACATTCCAGTCGTTCTTCTAAACCGGTCCATCTTCTTTATTCGTCCTGCCTCTCTTCCACCCTTTCTTTAGCCTGCCTCTCTTCTACCCTTTCTTTAGCCTGCCTCTCTTCTACCTTTTCTTTATCCTGCCTCTCTTCTACCCTTTCTTTATCCTGCCTCTCTTCCACCCTTTCTTTAGCCTGCCTCTCTTCTACCCTTTCTTTATCCTGCCTCTCTTCTACCCTTTCTTTAGCCTGCCTCTCTTCTACCCTTTCTTTATCCTGCCTCTCTTCTACCCTTTCTTTATCCTGCCTCTTCTACCTTTTCTTTATCCTGCCTCTCTTCCACCTTTTCTTTATCCTGCCTCTCTTCTACCTTTCTTCGTCCTGCCTCTTCCACCCTTTCTTTATCCTGCCTCCTGCCTCTCTTCCACATTTTCTTTAGCCTGCCTCTCTACCCTTTCTTTCTACCTCTCTTTTATCCTTTCTTTATCCTACCTCACTTCTACCCTTTCTGTATGCCTCTCTTCCACACTTTCTTTATCCTGCCTCTCTTCTATCCTTTCTTTATGCCTCTCTTTTACCCTTTCTTTACCCTGCTTCTCTTCCACCCTTTCTTTATAAGCATCGGTAAGAACGAAGCGGACGTGATAACCTCATAACGGGCAGAGACTCTAATCAGCTGATCCCCTGCAGCTGAGGCCAATTAGGCCTCTTCCCCGCACCTGTTCCCTGAGCCACTCCCCCACACCCCTCCACAGCTGAGCCTAACCACGCCCCAGCCACCGCAGACACGTTATTTATAACTCTAACATGCTACATATGTGCGCGGGTTCTGGTTTATATTTTTTCTCCTCATTCAAATTATAATCCAATAGCCTATCATCATACTTAACGATTTAATTCCCAGGCACTAGGACCTTGGGGAGGCTGCTGGGCTGGCTTTCTCACTCTGCCAAGTAACGTGTCAATGAGGTTAACTCAGCCAGATGTACAGCCAATGGGGTTAACTCAGCCAGGACTACAGCCAATGAGGGGAGCTCAAAGTAAATAACACACTGAGTGAACTTGTAAATCCAGGTAGTTACAGAATGTGATTATCAGTAGTTGTTAACGATTGTTACCTGATTACATTTAGGTTGACAAATGAAAAGGAATACGAAATACATTAAATAACCATCGACGTCACACTATTATTTGCATTAACATATATTATTATTATTAGGGCTGTCAGCGTTAACGCGTTAATCTATGCGATTAATTTGGCCGCGTTAACGCACTAAAATATTTTAACGCAATTAACGCAACTTTGTTTACTTCCAGTGTTCGTTGAAGTTTTTACACTCAAACCGAGTGTCAAGCCGCGGCAGTACGGTGTAACACTGTTTCCGTTTTTAAAACAATTATTTCTCCGCGAAAATAAGGATCATAAATGAGTTTAACTCGTGGATGAATCAGTCGTGTTTCCTCCTGCTCCTCCTTCCTCCCGTCTCCCCCTCTGACACACAGAGGAACGGAGGGGCGACGTGTCGGGTGACGCGGCGCGGAAAGAATTCGTCACACGAAACCTTCACCGTGATTGGTCAATCCGTTTGTCTGTCAATATTTTGGGGAAAAAACAACCAATGAACACTCAGTAAATCACAAAGGACCTCCCACCTCACAGGTGAGGCTCTATAGCAGCCTGTCAGAGAGCAGAGAACACGGCGTGAGGACAATGAGCCTCATTGAATAGAGCTGAGATTGTTCTGGAATGTTTGATGTAGAACACATGGGTATGTGTCATATGAAAACGCCTTTAAAAGGTGAATTTTGTTGTTGTAAAATGTATAAAATGAGCCCAGCCTCCAGAGGGTTAACGTGACATATTTGAATGTCAGTCAGTCACCAAGGCCACTGGTTCTGTTGTTCAGTGTTAAAGATGACAGGACCAATGGGGTCTCAATATACTTCTTTTTTTTTTACTAATCTGATGTTTCACTGAAGAAACAATTTATCATCCACAATATTAAATACCTCGCTGGCACTTTATAGGTAGGAGCCTCTTTGAAAACACAGCTCTGTGTGAAGTTTGGTCTTTAAAAAGAATGAACTTTTAACCTTTAACTTTTAATTGCGATTAATCGCGATTAATTAGTTAATTTTTGTTATCGATTGACAGCCCTAATTATTATATATGTTTCCCATTGAATTATATATTTGGCACTGAACTAGTTCATCTTTATCTCAGCGATCATGTCCAAATGAGCATAAAATATCACTATGACCCAGAAGTTCTGTCTCTAACGATGGAAATCAAGGGTCCGCCCCCAAAAAATAGCTGAGATCAAACAGGAACATTAAAACAAATTATAAAATTAAACAGAAACTCTTGAGTTATCTTTTTCAAAACATGACAAGCCTTTTCTGTGTACCTCAGGTTCTCATAACTCGAATATACGAGCTTCTCCTTTTCCCCTCTCCAACAAATCATTAACGAGCAGCCAGGTAAAGGCACCTGAATTAGGTGGTGTTTGGCGCCCCCTGATGGATGACTGAGTTACTACACCACTTTATCATCATAATATAGTTAAACGATTGTTTTGATAATGACAGAATACGTAAAACTGATGACATGCCCGTGTTAAAATTAGGATATGGAGATTCTTTTCATATCTTTATTCAAGAGTGTGTTGTTTACATTTTAACTTGTGTTTTTCACGTTAATATTGTATAATCCTTTCCCTACTTGTGCCTATCGCTTTGATTTGCTCTGCTTCTGCTCACCGGTATGCTGGCACAGGGATTTGATTGCTTGTATAGATTTTTGCATGGTTTTGAGGGAAAGCATTATAAAATCAATAAGTCACGCTCTCGAATAAAAAAGATAACACTCCTGAATTAAGATATAAATACATATCCATATCTTATAGTGTATCAGGATCACAAGCAGCTGGATTTGTTCTGGCAAAGTTAAGTTGGTAAATTGTGGTCTGCCGAATTTGCAATACAAATGGAAATTCATGTTTTCACCTTTAATACGTTTTCGTTAAAAAAAAAGCCACTTTAAAGAATGCAGGTAACGTTGGAAAAATCAGCAAAAACTATACGCTCGATTCAAAAAAATTATCCAACTGAAAAATGAGCAATGTCAACTAATCCAAATTAAAAGTAGACAGCAGCATTAGCCCCAAAAAAGGCACTAAATCTTGCAAGAAATCTAACACCCATCAGGCCATCCTAAAGCCACGACCCCAGAATGATCGGCATTCACGTATTACGATGAACCTAAAAAATTAACATATCTGTTGTTAGTGCTCACAGTTGTCAACTTATTAGCCCATATAGTCAGAGTTGCAGTTGAATTCCACAAATCTAGTGTCTGAGTGGCAACTATTTACGACAACGAGTATGACGTCAACGACCCACAGTGAGACAAAGAGCTAGGGGGCCACAGCGAAGCAGGAGGAACTAAAGGTACACAAAGACACAAGGCCTTATAGGTGAAAGCAAATATTGAACAAGAAGGGCTTGAAATGCAGACTGACGCACCTTTACACACACACACACACACACACACACACACACACACACAGAAAAGAGAGACACTCAGGAAGATGTCCCAGGAGCAGGTGTAACAGGCGACTCCCCGATAAAGCATATCTCTAAAAAACGTTGTCAATAAACTAAACAAACTAATCAAAATACTTTAAAATATTGTGTCTACACATTCATTCTCACATGTGTAGCAATATGCTCATGAGGTGAGGAGAAAAAAAATATTTTCAGGAAACGTTTTGGGGGATTTTTTTGGAAACATGGCTGAATCATTTCCCGGATACAGTTTTTTTTTTAAATATCTTACCGTCACATAACAATGTGAAATGAAATCGATCCTCATTTTGGGCGATCAGTGCAATAATAGATGATGAGGCTGCAATGACCTGCATTCACTCTGATATCCGTCACCATGGCAATACACACTTCAGTTGCATAACTGATGTACTTCCTCATCCTGTAAGTCCAGTATTTTCTATTGTCAAGTCACACAATGACACTACTGTATATTAAAATAAGTATTGTGTGGCCTCAAAGGACAGTGACACAAGGCTTTGATCACAGGATTTTTTAAATCTCATATATTATATTTTTGTCATATTTAAATAATTGTGTATTATCACAGACTTCTTGATGGAGCTCTTTATGTGTTTTTTTGTTTTTTCTCACTCAATTCATGTTTATTTTTCCTTTCTTTTCTTATGTCCTATATCCAGAACATTTAATTTATATTTCCCATTTCCCATATCTTTCATTACTCTAAAAATCCATCCGGTTAAAAAAAACAACAACTGTGTCTTTCCCAGATGATAACACTTTGTTTTGAGTCCAGGGAACATGAAGTGGGGAAATGTTAATTATTAACCAGTTAGTTCCAGCTGCACTTCCCCCTAACATTTCAGTGGCTTCATATATTCATATATATATATATAAGGGACATAAAATGTTTCATGTGGACAGAGGAGGGTTCGGGTGCCTCGTCTGGAGAGGAGATGGGGGCGTAATGGTGTCGTAATGTGTGTGTGTGTGTGTGTGTGTGTGTGAGAGAGAGAGAGAGAGAGAGAATAGCTGTTGTGGAAGTGGAGGGCAGAGATGTGGAATGAAGGAACTCAGAAGGTAGTTCCCTGTTGAAGCAATACAAGGTCGGTGGAGAAGCTCCTCTGAGTCAAATCCAAAACTTTTTAGACACCTAGAATACTTTTTTTCCCTCCAGCTAATCTTCAGACTTTTTTTATTCTGACGAGGAGCATCAAGCGTGACGGCCACTTCACAGGTGAGGAAGAGTTTTGATGTTTTACGTAATGTTTATTACTTCTGCTTTTTCCTCCGACCTTCAACGATTGCAGCCCCGTTATTTATAATCAATGTGTTTGTATCGCAATTCTCGAGCAACAAAATCATTAGAGGGAGAGTTAAAGAACGAATGGCATGTTGTTGTGTTGATAGATGATTTTTTTATTGGTGCTTTACACATTTTAAATTGATTTTGATTTTGCCCTGAAGAGACTGTATTTTCATTTCAATTGGACCACAGTGATAAATGTTCATCATGCTTTTGCTTCTTTCAAAATTGGTCTTTAAAAATGAAATATAATGCTTCAAAGTCATGTTTTTTTCCAAAAGCTCTCTGCTTAAGGTTTTTGAGAAGTTTGCACACACAAAAAATGGTTACAATATTTTCCAAAGATGCCATTTCCAAAGATGCCATTTCTTATCCAAAGTTCAAAGTGCCTTACAACTAACATAATAGGTAACGGGATGGTTTTAACTTCCGTCTTCCTTGTTGGCACATGACAATCATATTGTAAATACAACAATTACAGCAATAGTCCAAATCGATCTGTTAATATATAATCCATCTGGACTATAAACCGTTCAGGAGGTCAGCAGTTTATTGAGTTACCCTTGAGTCAAACATGCACTCGTTTAAAGAAAGAAAGACAACAGGTGATTTAACCAATCAATATTACACCTCCCCCTTTGGGGTTTAAACATTGAATGGGGTCAAATTAATCCTAAGGCGGGGGGAGGGTGTAATATTGATTCGGGTCAAAATGACCCTAAGGCAACACAAGGGTTAACTGACAAAGTAATGGAGGCTAATGGAAGAATACGCTTCATGAGGCTGACATGGACTGAGTGTGTCGTGTTGTGAGAGCTGATTATGAACAAAATGATAAAAGCCTCGAGCCAAACAAAAGGCGCCCAAATAGATTTATTAGATCCCTGAATTGCTCTCATCCCCTAACATGTGCAAACATCGTGTCAGCCATTGTTCAATCATGTCGGACTGTCAGGCAGGGTAAACCTCGTTATTGCACAACATTTATTTGATTTTTCTTTTCGTGTAAACTCTTTGTGAAATGTGCCATTTTCAAGTTAATGGGAAATTTGAGCTTTTCCATACATACAGGTGATTTTATTGTGGCGCATTCATTTTACAAATTGGCATCTGCATACCACTATATTGACGTTACCGATAGGTCCAGTCAGGAAAACACACAAAAGGAGGTCATGACGTGGGTGGAGCCTCTAAATGCCATGGCAACTTTATGGCAACCTGAATGTTTAACGGAGGTTATTGACCGAAAGAGAACCTGTGTGGGGAAGGTTCAGAGGTCATTAGCTCAACACTGATTCCCTCTATCTGTATTTGCATATCGCTTCTTGTATACATCCTTCTATCGATCCATTTCTGCATACGTATACTCTGAGACAATTACTGAGTCCATAGACCAAGTGTTATGAGCGAAGGCGAGCTGGGGTTCATTGCATTAATAGTTCAGGTCAAGCAACACAAACAGCTTCTGTTTCTAACAATGGCTCCTTCTGTTAAGCCAACCTAAATCTTTTTTTTCTCGCACTCCCAATCAAGCTCTTTTCTCCTCGGTTGTCTGTGCTCACCGTCTCTCGACATTCACAGTGGCTATATCTTTTTAAAGCGCTGACCTCATGACCATTGACTGCATCTTTTAAAATATACTTTAACCTGTCATTCACATAGGACATGCATGTGCTGCTTTAGTCATTATATGTGTTTTTAAATAACTTTTCTGACATGTGTAGGAGCGCGGGAATGAACGATGTGGACAAAGTCACTTTCTTTGGCTGCACACCTCTGTGGCCGTTTATTTCCTCACACAAACATTTCACCCGTGACCCTGACACCTCGTGACCTTTAAACCCCTCGACGCCACCGCGTTGCCCTGGTTACGCTCCCAGCTCTTAAAGGGACCCGGTCACGTATCCTGCACACCACCCTACTAGTCTTGTGAATTATGTGCTCCCAACAGAGTCCCCTACACATGTTTAATTTGATTTTTTTTATAAACTTTTGATTCTGCATTGATGAAAGGCCGATTTAAAGATTATTTATTTGTATTGCAAATTTTAGCCAGGTGGCCACCTGTTGGTCTGTCTGGTCAAGACTTAAACATACATATATATATATATATATGTATTATATGTCTATGTATATATATATTTATTTGTATATATATATATATGTATTTATATATAATATAATTATATATTTATATATATAATGTACATTTATATATGTATAAATACATATTTATATAAATAAATATACAGGACTGTCTCAAAAAAATATATTGATGAGATCTTTTTTTTTTTTTTCTGTAAAAATTAAAAAAAAAAATGTCTGCATTCTGGATTCATTAAAAAATCAATAAATATTTGCAAGCCTTTTATTTTTTTATTTGCTGATTATATGGCTTAGCTTAATGACAAACACTCAGCTGTTATAAATCTTTTTTTTTTTACTTGGTCTGAGGAAATATTTAAATTTTAGATATTTATTTTTTTTTTTTCTTAAGCCATAATCAAATCAATTAAAAAAAAAAAAAAAAGGCTTTATTTCAGTTGATTGATTTTGAATGAAATGCACATGACATTTTGTTTTTTTTTTATTAAAGAAAAAAAAAAAAAAAGAACTTTAAATATTTATCTTTTTTGTATATATATATTGATTTATATATTTCTATTTATTTATATATATTTTTATTTATATATATATATATATGTTTGTGTGTGAGTATGTGAGTGTGTGCTGCACCTCCAGCCTCACAGCTATGAGTCACAACTCGATGTCAGTAACTCCTGACTGATACCAACTGACTTCTCATTAGACTGTCAAAACAATCCAGACGAGGAGAGAAACACGCCTCAGCCTCGAGGGCATACGTTACTGCGCATGCTCAGAACCACGGTTAACTTCATGTTCATGTTAGTGATTATGCACACACCTGAGACACTGTGCAAGGTCTTCTTTTATGATATATGTTGATATATCTGTGCAGATGCATGCTGTGTGAGTGTATGTTTTGGGGGCACAAAGCAGGGGGAGAAAAACAAAAGATTTAAAAATAAAAGTTTGGAGTGGGAGGAGAAACAGAAAAAGAGGAAGGTTCAGGTTTCAGGTTACCTGGAATACTTGTGTTTTGTTTTGTCAGCAGGGCTTGGTCATTCACTCACAAGCTATCTGCGGAGCGACGGACAACTTGCGCGCATTAATATACTTGAGAGAGAGAGAGAGAGAATACAACCAGGTTGTGTGAGAGGACGCAGGACATCCAGGTGAGGGAGGGCAGTGTTGGCTCTGTGCAACAACAAGGACAGCGACGTCATCATGTGGGTGAGTTGCAACTTTAAATGGAGCGTCAACAGATGTGGGGTAAAGATGGCGAGTCACGTGTGCGTGTGCGGGCGCGCGCGCGCGCTCTATTTGACTCTCACCTCCACTCGTACTCTGCCAGAGTATAAAAGTATTCCAATTCGGGCAGGAATGTTTTGCATGTTTCAGATACTATCTGCGACTTTGTGGGTGCACATGGCGTTGGCCGTTGAGCAAATGTAGAGCATCGGTTGCCTTTAATCAGCTTTTCATGGTATCCACAGGTGTGTGTGATCAGGTGTAGCTGTGCCGGTAGGAACACGTCGGTTCATGTCGATGCAGCTGCTTCTCATTCTCATTGCATGTGTGCAGTTGTGATTTGTATTTGACCTGTGGGTCAAACTGGACAGCAATTATTATTATTTTTTTCACAATGGATGTGTGAATGAGCATATTTTTACGGGCCTGCTTGTGTGTTCGTGAGTAAAGCCTGCTCAACACTAAATACTTTATAAAGGTAAATGTGTGCCTGTCTGTGCCTCTAAATAACATGTGCAAAGCTGTGGAAAGGAACATTCACATGAGAAGACATTAAAATTTGAAGTAAAAAAGTCAGATTTCTAGCTTTTTTTGATGGAAGCTCGTCCAACATGCCACGCAAAGCTTCTCAAAAGCTCTTTTGCGAACGTTTTAGTTTGGAGGAACTGAGAAGCAACAATGGGAATTTCAGTTTCAATTCAGTTTATTTGTATAGCCCATTTTCACAAATTACAAATTTGTCTCAGAGTGCTTCACAATCTGTACACATAGACATCCCTGTCCCAAAACCTCACATCGGATCAGGAAAAACTCCCAAATAACCCTTCATGGGGCGAACACCTTGCTTAAACAAAAGGTTTACCATGTCAAAACATTCATCCGTTCTGTCTGACACTGTTGTACATTTTAGCTGGAGCAGGGTCTGTTACAGTTTATGGTTAGAGTCCACTTTGTGGGTCAGTCTGACTCAAAAAGACTGTTACTGCCAAATTAAGACATGAGATATAGCAATGTGTGGCTTCCTGATTGTTTTTAATTACTGTTCTGGCTGATTCAACATTAAATTGTGTTGGTCATGGTACAAATGATGTCATTTTTTCCAGAAGGCACTTCTATGTCCGGGTAAGACCAAACAACATGACTTTCTGTAGCTATATCTTTCTGGTTTCCCAGGTATAGGTGGAACGCCCATTTTTCAGGGCTGTCAATCATCTCACCTTTTAATCCTCTCTCGTTTATTCAGTTCCTAGCTACTGTGTAAAATCACAGAACCATGTTTCTCCTATGATTTGTTTTATTTCTGGTATCGGTGATGATTCTTTTGAGGGTGTCTATCAACTCGGATGTGTCATCAATGCGAGGCCAAAACTCTGCACTTGATGTACGAAAAGAGTTTTCAATCTTTTGGGGGTGAATATAAGAGAGGATATCTTGGTATCACCCCATTAAGTGAACCGTAAAAGGCTATAATGTATGAAACCAAATAATATTTGTAATATAATTGAGTACAACTCTTATGTTGCATAGCATAAGTGAGGCCGGGGTCGAACGAGCCGAACATCCTTGTTCGAGGTAAAGATGAATGTGAGGGAGATTGGACATGACGACATGTACAGTGGAGAACAAAGTGTCCGGCTCTTTGACGTGTGCAGCGTTCTGCTTTCAGTTGGATGTGACCAGTTGAAATGTCAATTACATAAGTGTCATTGGGAGTTTCTCAACAAACTAGTCTGAGCCTGCACAGCTGATTCATAACCAGATGAAGGCTATTACAGTTTTTTTTCAATCGCTAACAAGCGCTCACCCATACTTCAGATACTTTTTCTAAACTCTTAACACAGATTCACACATACAAAGCGCAATTGGCCAAATGGATAATTTTCTTGTCAAAAGCACATTTTGTTGAATATATACTAACTCTTCATTTCAAAATAGAACACATCTTTTTCTGCAGATACTAACTTTACCAAAACACTGGAAATCTGACTCAAAATGAAATTATTCTGTCAAAGAATAACTCTTGTTTTCACTTCACAAGCTCCTTCCAGTCAATCAAAGTCCACCAGGTTTCAAAACACTGGCTATTGCTGACATTACAAAAACGGCATAGACTTTTATGTTTCAGTTTTACAGGTATTTGCATGCAAAACATGCAATCCACTGTTTTTAAACTAAATTTCTTGGTTGTGGACTGTATGTCCACATGTAATGTTCACATTCAAAAGCATTCCAGTAAAAACCACATCAGTTTTTTTCTCTTTACTGTTTACTACAGGAGGTACAGTATAAATACTGTTTACAGTATGATGGAACAGAAAAAATTTGACAGTATTGCTTACAGTGAACAAAATATCCAAGAAACACCCAAGAGCAATCTGAACAAAAACACAACGGCAACAAGCTCAGATAAAAAGGGGGGGAACTATTGTCCCTTTTAAAAAGTTCAATCCAAACTGTTTAGTTTTTTTTTTTTTTTACAAATAAACTATGTTTTGGGGCAACGGCTGCAATAGATGATTGAACAACATTTGGTGAGTCAATGTAGGCGGTGTCTGTGTGATCAACATCTCAACCGGTCATAATCAAAACTTAAATTCTAATCCAAAACTTGCTAAAACATATTTCCCAAAAACATTCCAAACCCTGACCTACCATCAGGAGATGGGGAATCAATTGTTTGTTTATTATCAGCTGAGATATATTGTTTTATAACTGATATCATTGCAGAAGAGGTTTTTAGACTGTACCTAAGGTTTGGAATATTGTTTTTGCCATTGTGGGATGTTGTGCGTTAACATTCGTAAATAATACAAAAACAATCCATTTTGTTGGGAGGTATTAGCTTGTGTGTTAAGAAAATGTAAGCATTGTGGAAATGTGTTCACTGACTGCATATTTGGTGAAAACGACATGAAATGTGTGAATGGTACGGCCACAAAAGACCGATGCTGTGCTAATTGTGTTTAGAGTTTTGAAAATGTGACCACTGGTTGGACAAACGCTTGGTAGCGCCTGAAAAAAACTGTAATAGTCTCTCTCTCTCTCTCTGTATGTATGTATGTATATTTATATATATATGTTTGTGTATATATATATATATGTGTATGTATATATATATATATGTGTATCTATATATATGTGTGTGTATATATATATATATACACATATATATGTGTGTATATATATATATACACATATATATGTGTCTATATATGTATGTGTATATATATATGTGTATGTATATATATATGTGTATGTATATATATATATATATGTGTGTATATATATATGTGTATCTATATATACAGGACTGTCTCAGAAAATTAGAATATTGTGATGAAGTTCTTTATTTTCTGCAATGCAATTAAAAAAACAAAAATGTCATGCATTCTGGATTCATTACAAATCAACTGAAATATTGCAAGCCTTTTATTCTTTTAATATTGCTGATTATGGCTTACAGCTTAAGAAAACTCAAATATCCTATCTCTAAATATTAGAATATCATGAAAAAGTATACTAGTAGGGTATTAAACAAATCACTTGAATTGTCTAATTAACTCGAAACACCTGCAAGGGTTTCCTGAGCCTTGACAAACACTCAGCTGTTATAAATCTTTTTTTTGCTTGGTCTGAGGAAATATTAAAATTTTATGAGATAGGATTTTAGAGTTTTCTTAAGCTGTAAGCCATAATCAGCAATATTAAAAGAATAAAAGGCTTGCAATATTTCAGTTGATTTGTAATGAATCCAGAATGCATGACATTTTTGTTTTTTTAATTGCATTACAGAAAATAAAGAACTTTATCACAATATTCTAATTTTCTGAGACAGTCCTGTATATATTAGCTTACCTACAGAGCTTAGCTTAGCAGTTTGGCCAGCAACTTTCCTGTTTGATTCACTCTTCTTCAAAAAGTCATGTTTAGCTCCAGCAGCAATTTATGTCTTCAATGAAGAAGACGCTAACAAGCTAAAAACTAGCTGCATACAGACACAGTTAGCCAATTACTAGTGAACACAATGAAGCAACACAACATGTGTTGTCCTTAACTCGCCACACATGATGTGTTCTTTTGAATTACAATGTTTCTGCAATAATGCAACTGCGGCTTATATCGTCATGGAGGAGAAGTAGCATGGCGCTTGAAACCCGTCTCCTGAGGTGGAAGGGCGGTCACCCTCCGGCTACACCACCTTGCAACATCACAATGTGTTCTGGCTCCATAATATCAGCTGCGTTTGAATGGAAGACACACAAGGTCCACATCGACCAAGCCGCTCTACACGCCACACACTATTGTACATTCAGAGTCTATTCTTGCCCCGGTTGGGTCGAGCAGTCTCTCCGTTATAACAGGTTATGGGAACTCCCTGAAGCCTGTGGTGCGACGATGACCTGTGTGGCACACTATGTTCCATGTTTGATTGATTAGTAATCCTATTTCCAGGCCCCTCCCTTGAATTTTCAATACATGAGTGTAAATATGATTTGAGAGATGTTTGTAAGTTCACGGTACAAAAGGCTAAAAAAGGGATTAAAAGAAGATGTTTTTCTGTTGTAGGAGTCCAATTATGGAATACTGTTTAAATGGATGTAAGACTGGTGAACTCCTTTTTGGTTTTCAAGGGAATTATTTATAAAACAATTCTTGAGTTATAAATGTAATTAAAAACGTATTAATATGGAAGATGTATGTGGTAGTATATATAAATATATTTTGTTTTTTATTTTGTTTATTGTTGTTTTTTTGTTTTATTTTCTTCTTTATTTTATATAAATTTTCTGATTTATTTTGATTTCAATTTAGGATAGGAATTTATAAGCATTTTTTGCTTCTACCTATACCTTTTCAGTCTTTCTCTTTTGTATATTATATAGGATAATATTGTATTGTATTTGATTGACTGAATAAAATACACAAACAAACAAACACAAACAATATGCATCATATTATACACTTGTTTCAAACGCGGCTCACCTTTTTTTGGTTTTTACTACTTTAGAAAGACAGGTGCAATTTGTTCTCACGTATGTTTTGATCACCTGGAATTAAACACAAAAGGCCCCATTCAAACTCATCGAGAGCTTGAAACTCAAACGCAACATTACACAATCACAATTCCCTTTCACCTAGAAATACACACACTGTATGTTCTTCTCTCGAGCCAAGCAAAGCACAATCTTTCAACACCTGCGCTAACCGTGTCTTACGTATCCTTGACGTTCTTTCCACAGACGAGCGCCCAGGTACCTGAGGAAAGCAATAGGCCATTGAATCCAAGGCAGGCAGGTAAGCCTCCGTTTTGGGGTTGGCTTCATGTAAATATATATGCATGTTGCTTTATGGATACCATGTTAAATAGATGGAAACTATAGGATAATACTTGGCAAATAAAAATGTATTCTATTGTTTCCTCTTGTGTTTGTCCCTTTCTTTTTTTTCTTCTTCTCAGTGGCTCCGCGGCCCGGCCGCCACAGAAAGCCCATGACGGCTCCAAAGACTCAGAAAGAGAAGGCGTCGAAGAGGAAGAAGGTGTTGCTGACTATCCTGACGGTTGTGGTCTTACTGGGCATACTGGTCACGGCTGCATACTTCAGTGAGTCACAATGTTTTGGTAGTTTCCAGTTTAAAATTGATTTTTAAACGATCCAATTAATTAAAAGAAAGCTCAACCATTTTTTATTTCTGCCCTTCCCTTCCAATGTGCCTCTCCGTTTCCATCCAGTCAAGCAGTTGATTGACAGCAAATATTTTTTCTGCAAGAGTTCGGTGAAGTTCATTCCATTGGACAAAGCCTGCGACGGGACCAATGACTGCAATGGAGGAGAGGATGAAATTACATGTGTGTCGAGCTTCACGGTCAACACCACCTTTCCAGGTAAGACCCTGACCCTGACTCTGTTGTGTTGCCTTCACGGACACATAAAAAACTAGAACGGGCACTCGGTAGAGCGCATACCTTCGCATATCACAAGATTGGGCATTGAATTCTGAACATTTTGGTATTAGTTTCATGCCAATTGGATAGAAATTGACCGCACTATGGTAAAAAGAAGATTTTGACCTTTTCATGACTGACCTTTGACCCGATCGATCCCAAAATCGAATCAAATGGTCCACGGATAATAACCAACCATCCCACCAAATGTCATGCGATTCAAGAAGATTTTGACCTTTTCATGACCTTAACCTTTGACCCGATTGATCCCAAAATCTAATCAAATGGTCCCCGGATAATAACCAATCATCCCACCAAATGTCATGCGATTCAAGAAGATTTTGACCTTTTCATGACCTTAACCTTGACCTTTGACCCAATCGATCCCAAAATCTAATCAAATGGTCCCCGGATAATAACCAATCATCCCACCAAATTTCATGCGATTCGGTTTAATACTTTTTGAGTTATGCGAGTAACACGCATACACATATATAAATACGCGGCGATCAAAGCATAACCTTCCGCATTTTCAAGGCGAAGGTAACAAGCTATTCAAGCTCCCATCTTCTGCCTTTTTTGTGCCATTTCCCTCCTACAGTGCGTCTCATGACAAGCCGGCAGGTCCTGCAGGTGTACAGTCGGGGCCAAGGTTGGCGAAGCGTGTGCAGCGACAACTGGAGCGAGCAGAACACGAAGACGGCGTGCAAACAACTGGGCTACACGTGGTGAGTTCATCGTATGCAAATGAGGTTGCTTCCATTACAAAGTGTGCGTGTTGCAAATCGAATTGAATGTGTTATTTGAGCCGTTGCGTCGCCTCCCTTGCGTCTGAACAGGAAACCCAGCAGCACCAGCGTCCCGGTGAACACCTTGACGTCTTCCCTGAAAAACGGACGGTTCACGGCCGTCAAGCCCAGGACGACCAACACGCCCATCCATCAGGCGACCATAGACCAGTGAGTAATCTGTCGTGAGCATGTTGACATCAGACCTGAAGTCTACTAAAATATCAGTGCCTTTTTATGAATCTCTGTGTGCTGCTCTCCTAGGTCAAGAGAGACAAACACACAGCTGTTGACAGAGATCTGGTTCTCAGAAGTTTCTATTGCCTTTAAAAAATAAAAATAAACTCATTAAACACATCTCACACTTCCTGTGTTTGAAAAAAACTCTAACTTCTCTTTAAGCTCCCCCCCCCTTAACTTCTCTTTTGGCTGGTGTCTGTTCCTACAGTTTCTCTTCATTAAAGAAAGTCCTGAAATAATTTAATTCATGTGACTTTTTTTCTGCTATCTCATTTTCACCATGTAATGAATTGAAATGTTAACCGAGCTGATCTTGAAACACAATACTGGAAACACGAAGGAGGGCGTTACCATGTTTATTATTCCCTCTCCGTCTGCTGACCCTATGAAAGTGAACAGAAGGTAGTTGAGTCAAACAAAAAAGAAGATAAACAGAAAAAAAATCAATCAAACTTCTATTTCAGACCCAACGTCCAGATAGTACAAAACATTAAATATAATAAAATACATACAAAATCACAAGTAAAATACATAGAACTACGAATGCTTTATAAATGTCTCCACAGCTTGGACTTGTAGTGTGTATCGGACTAAACTTGAAACCATGATTATTTCATTTTCGGAGTCATCAACCCGGCAGATATATTTATACATAAGATTTGCTTAAGTTCAGCATGGCTGAAGTTTGGTTTACATGTGACTTTACGTCTGACTCATTGTTGGGTCGCTGCTTGTGGTACATATGCAACTCTAGGTATTTGCATTAATGCATTTTTTTTCCCAACCGCAGGGTATGCAAATCTGGATCTGTGGTAACTTTGTCATGTTCAGGTGAGTTAGATTTTTTTTTTTTAAGTCACGAACAACTAACATTGTCTACATTTTATTTTTAACAGTCAGAGTAGGACTCAGGGGTGAAAAATGGAAAACTAGAATGGGCACTCGGTAGAGCGCATACCTTCGCATATCACAAGATTGGGCATTGAATTATGAACATTTTGGCATTAGTTGCATGCCAATTGGATACAAATTGACCGTGCTATGGTAAAAAGAAGATTTTGACCTTTCCATGACCTTGACCTTTGGCCCGATTGATCCCAAAATCTAATCAAATGGTCCCTGGATAATAACCAATCATCCCACCAAATGTCATGCGATTCAAGAAAAGTTTGAACTTTTCTTGACCTTGACCTTTGACCCGATCGATCCCAAAATCTAATCAAATGGTCCCCGGATAATAACCAATCATCCCACCAAATTTCATGCGATTCGGTTTAAAACTTTTTTTGTTATGCGAATAACACGCATACAAATAAATAAATAAATATATACACCGAGATCAAAACTTAACCTTCCGCATTTTCAATGTGAAGGTAATGACACGAGGAAATAGTTTTACACAAACCGCAAAACTCTTTCTTTGCAACATGAGAAGATTCCTTCATTCTTTACAACACATTTTTTTTTAATTAAAAAAATTAAAGGTTCTGAACAGGGAAAAGAAACTTGTCTTACGTGACCTTTATAGAATAGAAGGTTGGATGAATCGAATGACGACACAAATGGAATAAAAGTTAGATTTTAAGTGGCTGACAGTTGAGCCAATGATCTTAACGGGACACCTTCTGTTCACCAGACTGTGGACAGGTGGGCACTCCGGGCCGGATAGTCGGGGGTACGGATGCCTTCATCGAGGACTGGCCCTGGCAGGTCAGCCTGCAACAGGGGGGCCATCACACGTGCGGAGGCTCACTGGTGTCACCGCGCTGGGTCGTCACCGCCGCCCACTGCTTTACTGGGTCGGTGTGCAATTTCCAATGAATCTCTTTCGTGGGTGAACATACTAAACTCAAACCTCCTGACTCTCGCTTTTTATTGTTGGGGCCTTGCAGGAGTAAAAAAGAGCTGAGTCGCTGGAGAGTGCTGTCAGGCCGGACGCACATCGGCACACTCGGCGGTTCCTATGTGGACCGGATCATATTGAACGGAGACTACGACCCGGCACGAAACGACTACGACATCGCACTGATGAGACTCAGCAGCCCCATCACAGTGGGAGGTTAGTTTTATTTATTACTCCGTATGTATTAGTGTAGGGTGACAGACGTCCGGTTTTCCCCGGGCATGTCCTGTTTTTGAGACCCAAAAAATGCGTCCGGCAGGGATTCCAAAAACGTCCGGGATTTTGCTTCGTCGGGTATTTGTTTTTCTCTGGGTTTTCACAAACTAGTATTTACCCCTTACAAGTTTTGGAAATAGTATCTCCCTTACGTTCCACCTTCTTGCGCGAGCTCTGACGGTATAGAGAACAGTCATTGGTCGACCGATCTCAGGGTTGCCAGATACACGATAATTATCCTCCAAATACAACCATTTTGAGCCTTTGGTACGATACTTCACCATTTCCAATCTGGCAACACTGAGCACCTTGCCGCTTCCACTAGTTCATTGTTGTTTGTGCTATAAACTACAACCAGCACACTGTGCGTAGGGCACCAAGTCCTGAGGGGGCTCCACAAAATAGGCAACTAAAAAATCCTCAGTTATAATAATTATAATGCCGATATTGTGACGAAGTGTCCTCTTTTTCACCAACTCAAATCTGGTCACCCTGATTAGTGTGACGTACTGGCCTTGTGGAGTCTGTGAGGGCTTGTGAGGAGTGCATAGACTTTACTCTACTGCCCTCTTGTGGTGTCTATGTCAAACAGCACGCTCTCACTTCAACTGCATTGCCAATTTGACAAAGCTTTTGTTAAAGGTTATAGATAATAAAACAATAAGGAAAGCTAACATTGTCCTAATGAAAGTCCTGTCCCTGTCCTTCAGAGGTCCGCAAGCCAGTGTGTCTCCCTCCGAAAGCCTTTGGCCTTCCGGCCTCAGCCTCCATGGCTGTGACTGGCTGGGGATACCTGGAGGAAGATGGTGAGAAAGCACCCCCCCCCCCCCTCGTTATCTTCATCAAGAATACAAGTCTCCTCTCTCTAACTGCGTGTTTCATCCCTCGTCCCCTACAGGCAACGTCTCTCCTTCACTGCAGAAGGCCTTCATCCCTCTGATAGACCAGGCCAAGTGTTCCAGCCCCGCCGTGTACGGTCGTGCCGTAACCCAAAGGATGATGTGTGCTGGTTTAATGGAGGGGGGGGTGGATGCCTGCCAGGTAACAGTCCACCGATGCAAAGGAAAAAGACGAATATGATCAGTTTTAGAGTGTTTTCTCTTTAGGCATGCAGTTCGATATTAGTTTGAGTTTTTGTGAATGGTCCGAAAATGATGTTTTCTTTGGATACTCTGATGTTATAAACATGTTGTTGTGCTGTTATGACTCCCAGGTTGACAGTGGCGGTCCTTTGGTGTACCTCACCGCCTCTCGATGGCATCTGGTCGGAGTGGTGAGCTGGGGCGTCGGCTGCGCCCGGAAGGGACGGCCCGGCGTTTACTGCAACGTGGAGGAGATGTTGAACTGGATTCACACGGTCGTTGAGGTACAGAATACTCAATGATGCGCGATTGTGATGCTTTCAAAGCCCGCCCTGATTATTATTATTTTTTAACCAACCCATCCCCTCCAGAAAACCCCCTGAGGGTCCTCCGTGGTGAAGAGCAGCCTCCGCAAGACCTCGGACAGCCTGTGGAATGAAAATCTAGTTTTTTTTAATTCAATGTGGCTGACGGTAGAGAGAAGGGAAGTTTAACTGTTGATCACAGCCATATGCAAGAACACACACACACACACACACACACACACAGACAGACAGACAGACAGACAGACAGACACATTTCATACACAACTTATTACAGGTGTTTGGGCCCTTTCAGGTTCTTATCTCAGGGGATGACTATATTTATGTTCGGTTATGTGTCACTTTTACAATGTTGTAATCTGACAGACCCAATTCAATGAATAATGCATTTTAAAAAAAAGAAAATCGTGATTGGTTTTAAATCGATAACACAACCTGTTTAGGGTTGGAAGGTGTTGGACCTTCATTACGTGCTGTGATTCCAGGTGTGCGATGTGTATTTAGCGTTCATACTGTGAGCTGTGCTAATATCAGCTTGAGGGTAACTTCAGGTTAATATGACCAATATGAATAATTCAAAGTCCAGAAGCCTTCGTTGTTGCTCACGGTTCAGTTGATCTGAGGTGTGTCTCGATTACAGGTGAAAATGCACCTTTTTCAACAGATGTGCTCACTTCCTTCGACAAATAAATAAGCACTTTAAGTGGAAAGTGAAAATTACTTGACCTTGCCGTATGTACATATGATTCAAGTTGCTGGTCAGATAAAAGTTGCTAAAATGTAAAATTGAGGAACAATGATTATAGTATGTTTTTATTAAAAATGTGTGCACTAAGCCAACACCCTGTCATTATTTCTTTTATTATTTGAATCATTCCATATGCAGAAAAATGTCAAGAATACATCTACCTGTATTTCTGGTTTATTTATATATATATATAAAAAATCAATCATTCTCTTGTCTATGGAGCTCTACACTAAATGTGTGTAAATTGACACCTTTTAAGTTTACATGAGGATATATATTAATACAGTATATAAATATATTTATATATAAATACAATTTCTTTCAAGATTTGGAGCTTGCCATGGTGGCTGTTAATATGACTGTAAATGGTACATTGTCTTCATTTTATATACCTGTAAATAAGTTGTAAATATAATAAAGACATTATTGTGCATCTTGGCAATTGTACATGTATGATCTCTCCTCCATTCAGTGTGACTTTCCTCCCAAGTGTTACACATCCTCTGACCCAGTTAACAAAAGGGAACAGATTATATGTAACATGTTCTATAATCTGCACACAAAATATGATCCAAATGACAATTTGTCATCTCAAATTTAGGAACATTCCTTAAAACAAGGTATAGCGTAAAAAGGTTGGATTATTCTACTGTCACGATGTCTTGGCCTTAAAACAGTGCGGGGAAAAAAATAATATGGAACTCCAGCTCGAACCCCAAAAATGCAACAAAAAAATCACATTTAGTGTAGAAGAAATATAAGACACAGACCAGAGTTCAAAAATAAGGAGACAGTTGATTATGTATGAAAAAACATTTATAATTTCCTGAATATCAGAGACCAATGACAAAACACGACTGGTCAGTGCTGACGGGCAGCAGACGCCCCAGCTGAAGGGTTCAGGTGCTGCATGATGAATCCTCTCCAGCACGGCACCGTTCAGCCTTCATCCTTCACCACAACAGATGGATTGGATAGTTGTACCCCAATCAGAAGGTAATCAACATCATTATTTATAGGGAACAAGTGGACCGAGTGATGAGAAAATTAAAAAATGCACTTCAAGTCCTCCAGAACACGCAGCTACAGCTCACATGCTCATTAGCATTTACACATTGTTGCGTGACATAATAGATGCTCTGTGTGTTCATCTCCGTGAAGGTCTGCTGCGGCCTTTGAATGGGTCCTGGTCAAGAAAAAAAAAGAAAAAAATTACAACCATACGCCATAATCAAGTATTGTTCAATTTAAGTGGATTTTTTCCCCCCATTTGGATAATCCAATCACAGACTTCGCCCCAGCACTCCAGATACATGCTTCATCTTCTTACCTCATCATCGTCGTCATCGCTGTCGTCAAATGCAACTCCTCTAGCCGACGGGCTCGGAGCGCTGTGCTTGGTGAACGACGACGATAAAGATGCTGACCTGCAAGGAGCCAGGGTCAAAGGAAGCATTACAGATATAGAATATATAGAGTCAGCTACAGAGGATGAATGTAGTATGGACGGCTGTGTGACTTTTCTCCTTTTCATAATGCACTGGACTGCACACAGACTCACTTTGGAGGGGGTCGGGTAGCTTTCCTTACAGGAATATCTTCATCCGAGTCATCAATGATCACCTGGAGATGGAGAGAGATGCCAAGCACGGGGTTCTTACACATTTTGACCAATGGATTTCCATGACTTTTCCAGGACTTTAAACCAAATTTCTATGACCAAACTGAAATCTCGGTATAAACATGAACATTTTAGAAAATGTTTTGTATTGAGAGCGTACGCCGGCTTGTATTTTGAGCGTCTTTCTTTAAAAAACATATTAATTATTTCAAACTCGGCGTAAATCAACATGTGATGATAACACATTTCCATGACTTTTCCAAAACTTTTATGATTTAAGTTTTTTCCAGAACTTGTCCAGGCCTTGAAATGACCATTTTAAAATTCCATGACTTTTCCAGGTTTTCCATGACCGTACGAACCCTGCAAGCACGTTTAGAGGAAGCTGCAGTTTACACACTGTATACGTGTGTGTGTGTGTGTGTGTGTGTGTGGCCACTTGACTTACTTCATCCGCATACCGAGATGATCTCTGTGACGAAGCTTGAAATGCTGAAGAGTGACATATGAAGAAAAGAGGGATGGGAGAAACATTGAAGTCAAGGAACGCAAATAAAGTGATGGGGTGTGGCATGCAGGGGGGGGGGGGGTGTTTACAGAACATTAACCGTGTGTCTATACATCATCACACTCACGCATGAGCTCACCCTACCTTGTATAATGGACCTGCTTTGGGTCGCCGCTGAGGGTTTCTGGGCCCGGCCCCGACCCGCTGGCTTTGGCTCAGAGGCAGTTGCACCTGGGTGGATAAATGAACGAGCATTTATATATTACAACACATATAAATGTATATTTCTTTGTTATGCTAAGTGCAATTGAACATATATTCCACATTATCGTGATACGCCCTTGTGATGCTTAAACCCCGTCCCCAGTAGAGGTATATAGGGCTTATTTGTTAACCTCACACACTCAAGGTCATAGATCATCGATGTACATTCTCATATCTCTCTTCTGATTTCTAATTAACTCGTGTGTACACATGACGTTGACAATAACATCTCATTGTCCCGTTCCACTGAATGTGTTATGAGAATAAACCTGTGGAACAGCTGTTCACCGCCATCGTACTCTCGCCGCACCTCTACGGTCACTCCATCTTCAGGACGGGCAATACGATAACTCACCTCTTCCCCTCCCCCGGGCTCCGCGGCCCCTCCCTCCTCGGCCTCGCGCGAGGGGCGAAGCGAACGGGCCCTCGTCAGAGTCCACGGCGAGCTCGCTGGACATGTCGGAGTCGACGGGCTCGTTGCCGCGCTCCAATCGGTGAGCTTTGGCCCTGTCGATCGCCTGAGCAACGGAGGTAGAAAGCGCACACGTTGCAACACAACAGACACACACACACACGTCCAGCTTCTGTGCAATCCTTTCTCACCTCTTTGATTTCGTTCTCCTCCTCGGCTGTGTTCTTTTTGGAGTCTCTGAATCGCTGGATCTGAACATTTAAAAAAAAAAAAAAAAAGTCGGGCATTCTTTTCATGACGTGAAACATTGACACCCTTCGCCCTACTAACGCAAGCGAGCGCCCGGCCCTTTACCTCGGCGTCGATGTCCTGCTCCGTGACGACTCCTCTGGCCTGCAGGTGGCGCTGCGTCTTCTCCAACTGGTACGTGATCAGCTCCTCGATGGCGTCCTTCTCGTCTTTGTCCACAAACTCCTGAATGGCCTTCCCCATGCCGCGCTCCGTCAGGAGGGACAGCTGCACCGTCTGCAGAGACATTCACCAGCTTTTCACACACAAGTACACAAGTACACACGGGGTTCACACACACGCTGACCAATGGATTTCCACGACTTTAAAACCAAATTTCCATCAACAAACATTTTGTGAAATCTCGGTTTATACAGGAGTATAAACCTTAAATGAGAGACAATAGCTTGATTAAAAGAATACATTTTGTTTTTATCACTTACATTTTTTTATTCGTTTACATATTAAAATGTCAGGCATAAACATAAAAATATATATACACCTATATATATATACACATACACACACAAAACACAATGATATACATATGTACACACATACTGTCTCAGAAAATTAGAAATATTAGGTTCCTGTCAATGCACCATTAAAAAACAGAGTCATTACAAATCAACTGAAATATTCGGTAATTTTTTTTATATTGCAGACTGTGTCTCTGCTCTGCACGCTCTTCCTATCTCATAAAATTTTAAGTACCGCCTCAGATACAAGTAAACACAGATTTATAACAGCTGGTCTGATTGTCCCCAGACCCTTGCAGGTGTTTGACAATTAGACAATTCAAGTGACTCTGAGACAGTCCTGTATACATATACACACACATACATAAAAACACATACATACCCCAAAAAACAAAAGGAATAAATATTGATATAAATGTTTATCTTTTAATCAAACTGAATGAATCAACATATGAATATAACAAATGTCCATGACTATTCCAAAACTTTTTGGATTTAATTTTATTCAAGAACTTTTCCAGGCCTGAAAATAACCATTTTAAAAATTCCATGACTTTTCCAGGTTTTCCATGACCGTGTGAACTTGTGCATAAATAAATTCGATAGAAACCGTAGATAAGTGTTATGTCACCCTGTGAGTGTGTGTGTGCCGCACCTGTTCGGTTGCCTCAAAGTACTGCTTCACCAGGTCCTCCACTCTCAGCCCCTCCACGGCTGTGTTTTTCACCAGCTTGCTGTAGTCCACATTGACCTCATCTAAAAAGCACAAAGATGGAAACAGGTCAAATAGATAATGCTGTAAATCAACCGATGGTGTTTCCTGTATTTAGCCGGAGTCGGACCTTTGGCGTCCCCCTTCTGCTCCCGGCGTCTGAGAAAGTGAAGGATGTCTTTCGGGTTGGCTACCTGGTCCACAAACTTCTGACTGAAGCGAGAGGTGTTGAACGTCTCGAAGCCTCCGCTGTAGTCCACCTAGGAAGGCGACGAAGAGGACGAGTTTGACTGAGGAGCACTGGGAAGTTGTGTGCGGACACACACACACACACAATAAAACAGGGTTCTTACACATTTTGACCAATGGATTTCCATGACTTTTCCATAACTTTTCCATGACTTTAAACCAAATTTCCACGACCAAACTGAAATCTCAGTATAAACATGAACAATTTAGAGAATTTTGTATTCAAAAAATGAGAATTCCAAAGCATACAGTTTACTTAAAATGAAACAAATGAATGAGACAATAGTTTGATTAAAAGAATAAACATTTCTATTCATGTTTATTCCTTTAAACACTTATATAAATGTTTATTCTTTATGTGCAAATCCATCTGTTTATATTAATTATTTCAAACTCGGCGTAAATGAACATGTGAATATACCAACATTTCCATGACTTTTTAAAAACTTTTATGATTTAAGTTTTTTCCCAGGACTTTTCCAGGCCTGGAAATGACCATTTTAAAATTCCATGACTTTTCCAGGTTTTCCATGACCGTACGAACCCTGATAAAAGTGTCTCCATCTTACCCTCAGGCGAATCAGAGGTTTCTCCGGGGTGAGCGGACATCCGCGTCTTTCGCTTTCAGCTTCTTTTAACATTTCTGTGACCTACAGAGTGACAGAAAGATGAAAGACTCAGACATAAGGGGACAGGTGAGGGCAAGCGTGCTAAGATGGGCAATGGATGTGCGTGAGTGCCTTTGAAGTGTCACCTTTGCATAGCACAAGTCCTCCACCTTCTTTGTGACGTTGGGCGTCTCCGCTGTGAAGCGGTCTTGGTAGTTGTCCAGCACCACATCTTGGATGAAGAACTGACGCACCGTCTTTAAAGGGATCTTTTGCAGGTTCATTTTACGACCTTTCACCCTCAACAGCCCGATGTGCCTATATCCATACAAACACAGGGTTTGTGCTACTCCTTAACCCTCCTGTTACCTTTAGGGTCAATTTGACCCCATTCAATGTTTAATGTCGGTGTTCTTTGGGGTCAATTTGACCCCAGGCTGTTTTTCACTGTGTCAAACATATAAGAAATATCAACTTTTTTTATATATTTAAAGGGCTATTTAGGTAGTCAACAAACAAACATAAAGTACCTCACACTTAAACTTGGGAAACAATATTAATTCTAATAATTTTCTGGAGGTTTTAATGGCTGGGGTCAAATTGACCCTGAGGGTAAAATATGTTAGTAAATGTGAAGGTAACAGGAGGGTTAAGACACCTTCATTATATAAAGTATACTATCCATTGTGTGTCTGAGTATGTGTGTATTTGTTTGTACTTCTTGGCTGCCTCTCCAGGGGACAGGGAGGTGGCTATAGAGCTGCCGGGCTGCGTCACATAGAAGAGCTGCTGCTCATTTCTGGTCGGCGCGATCAAACACTCGTGCTCGTGACCCCAGACCACCAAGTCGATAAATTCATCCAGGAACTGCTCGGGGATGTAGTTAGTGGGTCCGTGTTTACTCCTAGAGAAGACGCGTAGGCAGAAAAGACACCAATGCAAAACAAATCACAAAGTGTAGAGTGATGTTGGGAGAATGTAGCGGATTAAATCCCCAAAACCGAACATGCACAGACCTGTTCTGATGGATGGTGAAGAGGTTAAACCATTCATCTTGGTCTTCTTTGGGGCGAAGCATTGTGACCTGGTTGTTGACAAACATCCTGTACAAGCGCTCATCTGGGATAGAACCTACATACACACACACACACATGAATACTTAACTTAAAACATTAATAATTTCACTAATCCTGGCAGAGCAGAAACAAAAAATATTCTCGGAATAGTATGAACAGCACATCATGATACAAATAATCTCTTACCAAGACCAAATAAGGCCAGCTTGGTGCTGCCTTTCTGCATTAGGATGGGACTGATTTCTATCTTCTCCACTGAGTGGGAGTGACCAAAGTGATTGACAAGACCAGAGGCACTTAGCAGATCCAACGCACACAAACCTTCAGCCTAGAGGGGAAAAACAAACAAATATATACCATAACAGACACACACATGAATATACTTGGATATGAAGATCTTGTGTTGAGTCCAATTATTTATTTTATGCTGGACTCACAACTCACCCCAGTTGGGTCATCGTGGTTACCATGAATGCTGAATGCAGGTATAGAGATGTTCAGGTTTTCATCCTGATAGTTAACCCAGGGGAACCTGCCACACACGTCAACAAACACAAAACCAACATTAATGTAAAGGGACGACGACGTTTTGATAAATTGAGCACACAAACGCAGCAGAACTGACTGAGTGGTGTTGAAGTTGACAGTCTGGTCACTGAGAATGTTGAAGTTTATGGGCGTGTCTCCCATGCAGTATCGTCTCATCATCGTGATGCAGCTGTGGAGGCATCGGCGGGACGGCTTGTTCTCGTGGAACAAATCCCCACCCAGCAAGATGAAATCTACCTGCAAGCAAATTAAAAGCAGTGGGCATTTGGAGCAGGTAGACTCTCTCAGGATCATTCAAGCAGACACATGTTCAAGGTTCAAGGTTCAAGGTTTTTTATTTGCCATCTGTGCCTAGACCAGCAGTCCAGACACATCGGAACTATTTTTGCAGGGTTCTCCGAGTCAGCAGAGATACAAAACAAACACACAATAATAATAATAATAGTAACAGTAAAAACTAGAACGGGCACTCAGTAGAGCGCATACCTTTGCATATCACAAGATTGGGCATTGAATTATGAACATTTTGGCATTAGTTGCATGCCAATTGGATACAAATTTACCGTGCTATGGTAAAAAGAAGATGTTGACCTTTTCATGACCTTGACCTTGACCTTTGACCCGATTGATCCCAAAATCTAATCAAATGGTCCCCGGATAATAACCAATCATCCCACCAAATTTCATGCGATTCGGTTTAATATTTTTTTAGTTATGCGAGTAACACGCATACAAATAAATAAATAAATACACGGCGATCAAAACATAACCTTCCGCATTTTCAATGCGAAGGTAATAATTGAAATATGAAAAATATATTTTTTTTAAACAATGTACAAAAAACACAGTGTATATGGTGGTAAAGTGTATGCAGTATTAACAGTATTAACAGTATTAAATACAGGAAAAGGTTATCAAAAATAAACATAAGAAAGGAGAGTGCAGAGATAATAAGTAGGTAAGTAGGCTAGTGCTGCACCTATCTTGTAAAAAGAAAGAAAGAGGGGGAAGGGGACAGTTATATGGGGATATTGCACATGTTCAGATGTTGGAGGAAGGTTGTGTGGGGATATTGCACTGTGAAGTGCACATGTGCACATGTGAAGTCATCCACATCCACATTTATTTAACGTGTATGTACCTGATTTGTCTTGGCACATTTCAGGATTTCATCGAGTGTGTTAAAGGAGTCATTGCCACGGATAGCATCCTTCTCGAGGTAACCGAGGTGAATATCTGTAGCGATCAGGATCTTGAAGGTATCCTCGTCATCTCTAGAAGAAGAAAAAACAGCACATGACACAATTCCTACATTAGATCGGTTGGTACCCAGCGTCAACTTTAAATTATCTAGACATCATATACATTTTCTTTGAGATAATCTTTGCGGGTATTTAGAAAGACTCACAAGGTGTTCTCCGAGGACATGATGATGTGGGGAATGTAGATCTCACTCCGAACAGGTGGCCAGCGAAAGGATTTCCCTGCAACAACAAAAAAGCATTTAGCCCAAAATATAGTGGCATACATTAAAAAATATAGAGACTAAGCAAAACATCTGTACACATAGCCTATTATGTTTATATGCAAGGAGAGAATATAAACACCACATCAAAATTAGGTCACAATGATAAAGACAGTATGCATTCATCAAGAGAGCGCGAGCTATTCGTGGGAACTATTGCAGAATAAATGTAATGTGTGTTAGCTTCTGAACGACAGCCATGTTTACAATATCCTGGTCACCGAACAATACACGTTACGATATTGTGCGATAGCTCGCTAGCTAATTATTCGTTAGTAAAGTCGTAGCTAACAGGTACATTCAGCGTTAGCTGTTAAGTTACTGCCAACGTGAGCTAAACTAGGTTAGTTAAGTTACCGTTCGCGTTCACTTTAGCTCGTAACCATGAACAGCTCACGTGAGGTGAACGTTATTTAATGAGATAGCGAACAGGAACTAAACTTGAGAGTTTAAAAATAGTGACTATGTCTAACGTTAGCATACGTCGCTATTGAACGTTAGATAATTAGTTACGGTATTTGCACTGTATACAACCATATAACTACAACCCACCTCCTCATGAGTTCAAGAAACTCAACATGCGAGGTAAAAACTCCCGGCAAGTCTTGCAAACGCACTCTCACAGATGGCTCACGGTTATTGTAGTTTTATTATGAAATAGCAGGGTTAGAACTCTAGCGTAATCGCGGAAGAAAAACTACACTTCCGGTTAAAATAAACGATGTGCGCTTGTTTTATTACACCGATGACGCCGGTTCAGCGACCTCGACCATAAAAGCTCTACGTGTGTTTGTGCCGCGTCGGGCGGGCTACTCCGGTGAATATATCATGCATACCCATCAGAAAACCCTCGATTGTGTGGCTTGTCAAGCGATGTTTTCTTCATGACCTACATTAGCGGCGGAGGCAGCCACAGTCGTAGCTAGCAGGCTGTCAATCAGGAATTAAAGACGTTTTTTTTGCTGTTATTTCACTTTTAACAAACGTATTTTCCATAATTTAACTACTTCTCAGCACAGGCGACGCAGACTGGATTGGCTGCATTTCAATGGAGACGCTGTCAAAAACACTCGGTGCTGATACTACGCAGCGGAAGGTATATAGCTTTAACCTTATATTACTATATAACGTATACATCTACTCGTGTGTGGTCGCCACTGAGTGAGCTGGACTATACGGAGAGCTACCTGGCTGCTGCTGCCACAACTCAGTGCAGCTGATGTTGCATACCTGGAGAAGTGTTACCTTCAGGTGTTACGTTATTTTTTGGACAAGACTCATGCAATCTTGGGTTTTTAGCTCATATTAACTTAATATGTGCACTTGTATTGATCAGTATGATGATATGGCTACTATTACTGCCATATCCCCATTACTCAAATATAAAATCTATACTTTTAGTGCATGCTGTTTCAATATGTCGCCCTGTTTCTCTCTGCAGGAGCTCTGTCCACCGCCAGCAGCCCCCAGTGGAGTCGTATCTGACAGCCTTTCACTCCCATCTTACAAGGACTACCCTTCTCACCGTCCCTCCATTCACACACATTTGTATCACGCACACCAAACACGCTCACGTCAGTCTTGTCCACCATCATCTCCCACAAAGGCATTCCCAGAGACCAGCAGTGCAGGTAACTTTATTATATAATGTATGCATGTTTTTGTTTTTTCCCTTTTCAAAGTTTCCATTCAGGTGTTTCAGCGCTCCATGGTAACGGCATGTGCAACATGATGCCGCGCTACCTGAACGGCTCAGTTGCACCGACATCTATCCATTCTTTCTTAGTATCCTCCCTCTCTTCCCGTATACCCTCCAGTTTCTTTTCTCCATCTAAACCCGAAAAATATATTTTTTACACCACAACTTCATTAAATTCAATTCAGTTTATTTTGTAAAGCCCGATATCACAAATTACGAATTTACCTCAGGGGGCTTTACAAGTACACATACGACATCCCTGACCTTTGACCTCACATCGGATCAGGAAAAACTCCCAAAAAATAGAAGAAATAAAACCTTTCACGAGGAGAAAAGTGATGAAGCCTTCAGGAGAGCAACAGAGGAGGATGGACAGAACAAGAGATGTCATGTGACCAGAATGAACAGAGTTACATAAACACGTTCAATGAATATGACAGAGTGTATGAACAGTTCGTTGTCGACCTTCATGCCCTAAATATCTTCAATCCACCCGATCCACGCGTCTTGTTTTTCGTGTAGAGATATTATCTGCCTTGAGGAACCTCCAGAAGAAGATCAGGATGTTGGAGTTGGAGAAAGGACACGTGAAGCGCAGCCTGCACACTGCGGGGAAAGATGCATCACACACACGTCTGCAGACTGATGACGTCACGCGGAACCTCTCAAAGGATCCCGCAGACCCAGAAAGAGGAACGAGTGCACGGTCCAACTGCAATCAAGGTGGCTGCATGAACACACACACACACACACACACACACACAGCACTATTCCTCATAGCTCACGGTGTCTCATTGTTCCCCAGTGTTGATCACCCACCTGGCTGCCGCCGAGTCTCGCTGCGTGAAGCTGGAGCGACAGCTGGACCACGTGAGGAGGATGCTGCGCGGCGCCGAGGCCGACCGCGCCGGCCCGCCCAAACCGCAGGTCCGTCATCCCGAGGACTCAAACTAAAAAGGCCTCCGATGTGCGAGCGAGTAGATTTGTCGAACTTTTACGCATTGCTCTCTACGCTTTCAGGTTTCCGTGGAGACGACCAGGTCAGCCGGTCAACAGCGCGACGCGGTGTTTGAGCGCGCCCAGTCGGAGAAGCTGGAGCGGTTGGAGCGGGAGCATCTCCGGCTGACGCGCACACAGAACAACGCCGAGGTACAAACGACGACTCAGCCCAAGCTCAGAGGGGGAAAGACCATTTTGGGGTGAAACTACTTGTAATTTGGGAGAAATTATTTATTTCTAAAGGTACCAACTGCTTTAGGTCGAAAAGACACCGATCGAGCTCTAGGTTCTCCAGATGAGTTCATAATTACCTTCGCATTGAAAATGCGGAAGGTTATGTTTTGATCGCCGTGTATTTATTTATTTATTTGTATGCGTATTACTCGCATAAGTCAAAAAGTATTAAACCGAATCGCATGAGATTTGGTGGGATGATTGGTTATTATCCGGGGACCATTTGATTAGATTTTGGGATCGATCGGGTCAAAGGTCAAGGTCATGAAAAGGTCAACATCTTGAATCGCATGAAATTTGGTGGGATGATTGGTTATTATCCGGGGACCATTTGATTAGATTTTGGGATCGATCGGGTCAAAGGTCAAGGTCATGAAAAGGTCAAAATATTCTTTTTACCATAGCATGGTCAATTTCTATCCAATTGGCATGCAACTAATGCCAAAATGTTCATAATTCAATGCCCAATCTTGTGATATGCGAAGGTATGCGCTCTACCGAGTGCCCATTCTAGTTCACATCTGTGGGCGTTGAAAAGATTATTTCTGTAAAAAAAAAAAATCAATTGTATTATTATTATACCAATAATGATGATTGTACATGTTTGATTATGTCAGATGAAGATTCTGGAGCTGGAGATGAAACTACAGGAGGAGGAGCACCAGAGGAAGCTGGTCAATCACAAGGCCAATCAGGTAACAGGCATTCTACCCATTGTCTGCTCTGAAGGTTTATTACCTCATAAAAAGATAAATAAGATGTAACTATAGATATATATTTGATCCCTGTGAATAGAACTCTTTGAATATATTTTTCATATCTGATGGTTGGACAGAATTTATGGGGGACACGATTGACTGACAACCAGTGTTGAAGTTCGATTTGATCATTGTTTTTTTCTTATTATTATTTGTACTTAAATATCTACTTTATGTTTAATTTCCCCTGTATCCAGACTTTGCCAGATGCATGCCCTTAATGTCTTTTATCCTTCCTTACTTTCAATGGATCTAAAAATACCGAAATAAAATACTAAGTATCAAGCTCCAATCACCACCACTGTTTCTAGACTTAAAAGGAAGTGCGGACGATTTTTTTACCCTGTGTGTGTCTGTGTGTCTGTCTGTGCATGTGTGTGTCTGTGTGTGTGTGTGTGTGTGTGTGTGTGTGTGTGCCTCAGCTGCAGACGGGCTTGGAGACCAATCGGATGCTGCTGCAGGCCGTGTCTCCTCTCCTCTCCAGCAGACGGCGCCAAGAGAAGACGTCGTGTTCGAAGGTGAAGAACTCTTTTCCCTCTTTTAAAGACCTTTGAACTAATGTGGAGTCGGTTGAAGTCGAGAGTTTCTCTCCAGTTTCGGTTCATCTTTTGACATTGAAGAAGGAAGGAAGGAAGGAAAGTGCATTTTTACCAATATCTTGATTTGTGTCTTAAGATGGTAAAAAGAAAACATGGAAGTTTCCTTTTCTGCTCGTATTTCCTGCAAAAAAAACACTGAACTTAAAATTTAAATGAAAAATAAGTATTTTGAATGTGGGAAAACTAATCATTTCAATATTTGGAACAGTAAATAGATTGAATCGAGCCTTTTGATAGATTATAATAATATTATATAATAAAAGCACCTTCCTTAGCTGCAGGTATACGTCATACTCGCAAATCTACATCCTGTGGATCTTACTATAGTTTCATTTTATTTTTAACAAAACGGAGCAATCCTTAACATTTAAAATAATAAACACAAACGGTATCAGCATCCAGAGTCCCGCCCACAGGGAGTACAAATGCCATTCAAATATACACACGCACACCCACACCCACACACATACACAAACATATATATATATAAATAAATATATATTTCTATAAATATGTATTTATATATACATATATGAATGTATATTTTATATATATTTATATGAATATATAATTAGATTTTTTTAATATGTGTATATATAATAATAATAATACATTTATTTTATAAGGCGCCTTTCAAGGCACTCAAGGTCGCCATACAACACATTAAAAACAGTTAAAACAACCAATATATATATATATAAATACACTATCCACATACACGCCTCCCGCCCCTTCCCACATGTATATACTTTTACACACACACTCCACTAGGAGGGTTCAATGAGGAGGGAGGGAAGGACTGAAGAGTTAAATTGAGTACAATTAAACGATATAAGCAGTAAATCTAAAATGAAATAAAATAAATAACTGAAGTAAAATAAAAGACATTAGAGAATGAGAAGAAGAAAAAAACCCACTGACATTCATATCAGACCCGTATTTACACATTAGCTTCGCAGTGGTATTCTAGTGGTGCAGCTCGGTGTTGTTATCATGAAACACAAGTCCGTCTGACTTCTTAATCTTTTACTCTTGTTTATGTTGTTTTTTCCTCTTTTTCCAGAAACCGTCACCACAGCCGTCGTCGTCCTACACAGAGCCGCACTATCGGCTGAGCCTCGGCGACGTGCCGTTCGTCGCTGGAACGGTAGAACGGGGATTCAGCGTCGGAATAAAAAAGGCTATTTATGCAACGCTGCACTTCCTCTAACTCTCTCTCTCTTCCTCTCTCTCTCTCTCTCTCTCTCTCAGTCGGTGGGCTGCAGCCACTCGGTCCGAGCCAACGTCCAGTCGGTCCTGTCCCTGCTGAAGCGACACCAGCCTCGCCTCTGCAACCGCCGCGTCCTCAACGCCGAGAGCCGCGAGACGGGACGCCACGGCCGTTCAGACGGCGGCTCTTCCTCCTCCTCCTCCTCCTCCTCCTCTCCCGCCGCCAGTGTGGAGGATCTGTCGGAGCTGCTGCGAACGCTACAGGAGGAGCAACGCCTCATGAGCTCGTCAGTGCGGTTGCGTTTGGAGCCCTATGATGAAATGACTTCCCTTAGAATCAAGAGTGTCATTGTTTTTAACCGTTTTGTGTTGCAGGGAGCAGGACGAGCTGAGGAGGCGGCTGGAGGCCGGCGTGTCCGACCGGGAGAGAAGAGAACTTCAGAGGGAGGAGGAGAGGCTGCTGCTGAAGATGGAGAGGAAAGGAGAACAGATTAATACGCTCTACAAACACAAAATACACGTGGGTTTTCCACACAGAAACAAATTCAGTTCACACAGGACGAAATTGTAAAAAAAAAAAAAAGGACGTTTTTTTTTCTTCCTGTCATCTCTGCTAGATGAAGAAGTTTTTAAGAAAGGAAGCTCATTCCAGGCGGAGCGGCGGCGGCGAGGCGAGGGTGACTTCTACGACGTCCACTAGAGGGCGCTGTGCTGCCGCGCAGGTCAAAGTTCGACCCGGAGAGAGAAGCAAGGGGAACCTGAGGCTGCTGAGGGACATGAGGGCTCTGCAGACCTCACTAGGGACCTGAACCACGGTCACCGGGCCGTTCCTGGCCGAGCCGAGGCATGATCGGCACAGCTACTGTGTATTTTTATTATTCTATGTTTGTCGGGTATAGATGATCCATTGGGGAAAATACTTTTTTTGGTTTACTGTATTGGGAAAAAGTAACACTTCTAAACAGGCTGCTTAAACAAGACCTCCATGTTCTCTAGTTAGTCTGGTGAGTCGAAGGTCCTTCCAGAATATTTTGGAGAAAATGAGGGCTCGAAATGATAATTGACTTGTTCTTTATTAATATTGCTTTAAACCTGGGCCTAGACTTTACTTTATATTAAAGTACTTTACCAGAAGGAGGCATGAGGCTTCAGAGGGACAATGTGGCGATGTTAACAAATTATTCTTTACTTTATTATGAAAGAAAGAATTTAGAAGAATTGGGTTTGAGATTTTTGTGAAGCATGGAAAACATTTTTTCTTTTACAATATTGAACAAGCTGGACTTCTCTGAGTCTTATAAAATAAAATAAAATAATATTTTTTCTTTAAATGTGGAAGCTACATTCCTGGGTTGCTTGATAGTTACAGATTCTCACGCTTACATATTTATGAACTGGATGCAGCAGCAGCATCCATGGTTTGAATAAACGGCAGCGATGGTATTTATTTATTTTATATTTCTGCAATTTGATTATATTTGTGCTGTATTTGTTTTTGTTTTTTTAAACTGAGCCCTGTTGATGTCATTGCAGACTCAATATGTGGCACTCATGCGTTGTGTGTTATGATCATATCTTTTGTATAATTTCTTCAAAAATATGTATAATTATTATTATTTTTTGACCATGGGTAAATCTCGAGTGAAAACGTATTTCTTTAAGGAATAAAGTATTTGTGTTTGCTTATGACTACAGCGCTGTGTTTTTTCCATGGACCGCCGCCATTGTATGCATATATATACAGGACTGTCTCAGAAAATTAGAATATTGTGATAAAGTTCTTTATTTTCTGTAATGCAATTAAAAAAACAAAAATGTCATGCATTCTGGATTCATTACAAATCAACTGAAATATTGCAAGCCTTTTATTCTTTTAATATTGCTGATTATGGCTTACAGCTTAAGAAAACTCAAATATCCTATCTCTAAATATTAGAATATCATGAAAAAGTATACTAATAGGGTATTAAACAAATCACTTGAATCGTCTAATTAACTCGAAACACCTGGAAACACATTTTCAAATGTTTGATTTTGTTTTGCTGTTATAAATCTTTTTTTTACTTGGTCTGAGGAAATATTCAAATTTTATGAGATAGGATTTTAGAGTTTTCTTAAGCTGTAAGCCATAATCAGCAATATTAAAAGAATAAAAGGCTTGCAATATTTCAGTTGATTTGTAATGAATCCAGAATGCATGACATTTTTGTTTTTTTAATTGCATTACAGAAAATAAAGAACTTTATCACAATATTCTAATTTTCTGAGACAGTCCTGTATATATATCCTGCTATGGTGATTAGAAATATCCTTGCAGTGTACCTTAAGGGTGTAACTGTCCCTTTAACAAAGTGAGGGTGTTACTGTCCCTTTAACAAGGTGAGGTCGGGGTGTGGGTTGTTCCTGCCAAAGTTTCCACATGAGCATGCTCTAGTAAACAAAGCTCACAGCGCAGAGCCCGAAGCCACACCATGTCCGACTGGTCACCTGTGTAGTGTGTGTGTGTGTGTGTGTGTGTGTGTGTGTGTGTGCGCGCGCGCTGTGGTTTACAATGAGCCCCCCGCCCGCAGGAGCAGAGAGACTCTCAGTCAGAGTTTTGACTCATTTATTGCAGACGAGTGGGTGACGTCATCGAGAGGAGCCGTTTGCACCGCGATGAAAGGCAACGGTGGGAAAAATAATATTCAGCGCCACAGAAATAAGTTGCCGGGAGTCGGTGGGTCCTCTGGTTTACTTCCCGGTGAGCTGCTCGTAGAGTTTGGGCACGTAGACGTCCCATTCGGCCTGGTAGCAGGTCCCGGCCCTCGGGGGCCCCAGGCCGTACTTCTGCCTGAAACTCTGGATCTTGAACTGTCCACGGCCGTCTCCGGACCGGTTGGTGAGGACGGGCTCGCTGCAGGACAGGAGGCCCGGCTGCTCGTACACCAGCCACACGGACCGGTGCAGACCTGCAGGGGGCGAGCAGCGGTTAAAGGAGTTGCACAGATTCTTTAGGGGGCACTCCAGGGGCATTTAGAAGAAATTGGGGCACCTGGGGCATTTAACCTTTCTTCAAAAATAAATATACGTATTTAGGCTTATAGTATATGAGCCAGTCATACAAATGGTAATAATAAGAGTATTAGGGAGTAGTCTACAGATTTAAAGTATTTTTAGATTTTTTTTGAATAATCATATTCAATTGTATTATTTATGGTTATTTATTGTTCTATAAAAAAAACCTTAACAATTATAACTTATTTCTTTGTTTTTTTATAATTCTAACATATTTATTGTTTTTTTGTGTACAGGCAATACAGGAAATTCTGGGGGCATTTTCTGCCTCTCCTGGTGATATCAGGGGCAACATTATCTTTCTTAGGGGCAGTGTTGCCCTTTGCCCTGGTGTATTCCTGACACTGCATAAATCCACCTTCAGTTCTGGAGGTTTATCAGAACATGGACACAAATCCATCCAATTAAACGGGTTTCGCTGGTCCCACTAAAGACGTGGTCTCACCTGTGCCCTTCGGAGGACCCGAGCCCACGTAGTCCGAGAGCACGCAGCCGGAGGACACGTCGTTCCCCTTCATGTTGACCACCAGAAAGTGGTGCCACTCCCTACAATGACAGGTAAACACAACAACAACAACACAAACTTGAATGCAGCCGTGTCAATGCACAGAAGCTGGGTGGGAGGCAGATAAATGGGGCCCAATATGAGGTTCCCCTGAAACCTGCACAGCATCGGCCGGCATGTCGACAGTCCGGTGTCAGACGCTGCTTGAAGAAAACCTAAATAAACGGCAGAAAGTGCTGCGTTCACTGACTGCTGGGAGATTACAGAGACGGGCGAATAATGTGTGCGATGAGCGAACAAGTTGGGACTCTGAAGCCAAAATATCGTTATATCTAATTTTAAATTACCATTAAACAAACGTAAGTGATACTAGTGTTTTGAAAGTTAATTCCATACTGTAGTTAGTGGCTAGTTTTGATCTAAACTCCCGACTAGATAATGACCACGTTTGTTTTCAACGTAAACAATCATATTATTTGGTAATATTTATGTACAAAATAAAAACATTTATATATTGTTTATAAATATTGAGATTATATATAAATATGTATATGTATATATATAATAAATATGTTATATACATATATATATTTGTATGTATATATAGCTATATTACACATGTAATTGCAAACAATTCGGTCTAAAAGAAAAAGACAGCACTATAGTTCAACGTTAAAGTTAAATTAAAATATTAAGTTATGAATCTTAACCCTCAGTCAAACTAATGTAACGTTATCTGTGAATAAATAATAAGCTCTTTGTGCTCGTTAGATCCTTCAACCCAAATTATATCTCATGTTTAACCGCTACGGAGACGTCAGAGCCAGCGGAGCATTTTAAAAAGTCCTGCCGAGATCAGGCTGCTGTCGACGGCCACACAGCGCGCTGACCGCCCGGCGCTGCAGAGCAGAGCCTCAAATCTACGGCGCAGATCTTTATTGGGCTGAATCGTAACAAACCGACCACAGATTTGATTTTTAAACTCCTAACTTCTCGCCTGAAAACATCCTAAAATTACATTCTGTGACTCAACAGTAGTATTTAGAAAAAGTCATCAAGTCTCCTCTGATGCGTCCTCCGGAAAGTGGGAGGATCAAGTCACATCCGGGTATTTTAACCGTGCTTTGCGAGAAGCGAACTTTGAATTGGAACATGGACTCGGGCTGCGACTGCTGACGTTTCACAAGTCCACGAGGACACAAGCAGAGGAAAGTACGCACACGTACGCATATTGAGAAACGCCGACCTTCTGTCTCCACTTATTAGAGCAGCCTGATAATAAAGAGTTGCAGTTTTCTAAATCCTGACTGAAACTCCTCAAATGAACTAATATGATGTAGAAAGTCACACAACTGGTGTGAGACCACTTCCTCGAGGACCTGAGAGAGGAAGGGGGGTTAGAGGTCTGAAATGAGCCAACACCTCTGGATGTGTGTATTCTTTGTATTTTCCGGCAGCTAGCAGCCGGGTTATCTGGAGCGACGGCAGATTAACGCGCAAAGACATTTTATTTCTCTTTTGTAGTTTTAGGTCCGAAAACCGTGTGGATGATGGCTCGGTTCAGGAGTGTTCGTCCGAGTCTGCATCCTCGTGTATCAGCGGCAGGGCGTCCCGGGGAACAGCGTAGTCGGCCATGTTGGGGAGCCCGGACACCACGCAGCAGCTCAGGGCGCTGCAGAAAACGTCCATGTCGCAGGCCTCCGTCCACTCGCCGGTCGTCTCGTCGTAGCTCTCCACGGTGTAGCAGGTGGTGTTGCCGTTGTAGCCCCCGACGACAAAGAGACGGTCGTCCAGCACTTCGATGCCGGGTTGCTGCGGGGCGTCGCCATGGGCGTCACTTCCTGCCAGCTGTTGTTCACGGGGTCGTACGCCTCGGCAGTGTTCACACGGTTGTTGCCATCAAAGCCGCCAACCTTCGGGACAGCAAGTGAAACGTATGGTGAAAGAAAAGAAACTCGCACTCGACTCCTTCCGATTCATCCGTTGACTGAACGTCACACGAGTTTCATGTGAACTTACTGCATACACGAGACCTGCATAGGCAGCGATGCCAGTTCCGCTGCGCGGGCTGCTCATGGGGGCGATCGTCGTCCACTGGTCGGCCCCCGGGAGGTAGCACTCAGCCGTCTGCAGGCACTCGGTCCCGTTGAAGCCCCCACAGATGTAAAGCTGGGGAGAACAGGAGGGGATAAGTAAAGAATCACTTCTTCTGGCTTCAACTCCTTATAAATTATACCGAGATCTTTCTCCTCTCGCAGGATGATTCCCATCGCCCAACTATTGGCGTCGGTCTCTAATATCTAATACGTTGCATCATCTCACTAAAGTTTCTTTAAATCATGATTACAAACCTGAGACGAGCTATAAACAAACTGTCTAAAAAAGAAAGGGGATTCTTGTTTATGTCGGTGCCATCCAGATAATAAGTGTTTACATGTTTTCTTTCTACTTGACCATCCACATACAAATTAACCACAGTGTGCAATAGTGACACACACACACACTAACTCACACATGCACCTCTTTTCACTTCCATGCACACAACGTCACACATTCTCTAGAGCCCATAGGTCTCTGAAGACCTTCAGTCTGACACACTTCCCTCTGGCCAATTACTCGATGCACCTCAAGACAACTGCATCAGTTCCCATGGAAACAAGGTAAACTAGAACGGGCACTCGGTAGAGCGCATACCTTCACATATCACAAGATTGGGCATTGAATTATGAACATTTCGGCATTAGTTGCATGCCAATTGGACAAAAATGTATCGTGCTATGGTAAAAAAAAAAAATGTTGACCTTTCCATGACCTTGACCTTTGACCCGATTGATCCCAAAATCTAATCAAATGGTCCCCGGATAATAACCAATCATCCCACCAAATTTCATGTGATTCAAGAAGATTTGACCTGTTCATGACCTTTGACCTTGACCTTTGACCCGATTGATCCCAAAATCTAATCAACTGGTCCCCGGATAATAACCAATCATCCCACCAAATTCCATGTGATTCAAGAAGATTTGACCTGTTCATGACCTTTGACCTTTGACCCGATTGATCCCAAAATCTAATCAAATGGTCCCCGGATAATAACCAATCATCCCACCAAATTTCATGTGATTCAAGAAGATTTGACCTGCTCATGACCTTTGACCTTGACCTTTGACCCGATCGATCCCAAAATCTAATCAACTGGTCCCCGGATAATAACCAATCATCCCATCAAATTCCATGTGATTCAAGAAGATTTTACCTGTTCATGACCTTTGACCTTTGACCCGATCGATCCCAAAATCTAATCAACTGGTCCCCGGATAATAAACAATCATCCCACCAAATTTCATGCGATTCGGTTCAATACTTTTTGAGTTTTGCGAATAACACGCATACAAATAAATAAATACACGGCGATCAAAACATAACCTTCCGGCATTTTCAATGCGAAGGTAATTACGAGCGTGTACTGCTTACAGCCCGGGTGATTTCAGAAGGTCCAGGGAATCCACGAAACCCACAAAACCCATGAAATCCACTGAACCCCCAAAATCCACACCAATGAATTTGTGTTACCTCTTTTAAGGAAGCAAGAATGGGCGTGATTCTGCTCCAGCCTTGGAGCAGAACGTCATTCCATAAGGGCCTCCTAACGCAAACCATCTGGTCCAACTCTAAACAAAGGGATTCTCTACCATGGACCCCTTGCGATCCTCTGGGCTCAGATCTATAATATGGCTGTATCTTTAAGAGCTGTAATGCAAAATACACTACACAAGTCCAAACGAAGTGACCGAAGGTTACCGTACCTTTGAAAAGAGCACCGCCACGTGGGCTTTCCGTGTTTCGGGCGCGTGGTCGATCCAGCGAAGGACGGCCTCGAAGGCGACGCTCTCGTTCCTCACGTTGAGGTCGTCTCTTTGGAGGATGTCGACGAGCTGCTGCAGGGGCAGCTGCAGGAACTCTTCGTGGCGAGCCACCTCCTCGAAGTGCTCCACCACGTAGCGGTAGGCCCTGCGCTGCAGTCCGGGGCAGAAGACGACGTCGGCGAACTCAAAGACGCCGACGCAGTTCTCCGTGCTGAGCCGCTCCCCGAGGAAGTCGCAGCAAGTCTGCACGACGTCCATCACGTTGAGCTGGTCGGCCGCCAGCAGCAGCTCCCGCACGTTTTCTGCAGTCACTGAAACGGAGCCGGTGTACGCAAACTCAACGATGAGCCGCATGGCGTCGGGAGACACTCCCGGTATGACGAAGACCTTCTTGCCTGCTGGGCAACAGCGTCCGAAGAGAGCACTGAGGGCGAAACATGGAAGCGAAGAGTTGGAAACAGACTTCAGATCTTTGAATTTTTTTATTTTATTTTATTACCTTCGCATTGAAAATGCCGGCAGGTTATGTTTTGATCGCCGTGTATTTATTTATTTATTTATTTATTTATTTATTTGTATGCGTGTTATTCGCAAAACTCAAAAAGTATTGAACCGAATCGCATGCAATTTGGTGGGATGATTGTTTATTATCCGGGGACCAGTTGATTAGATTTTGGGATCGATCGGGTCAAAGGTCAAGGTCAAAGGTCATGAACAGGTCAAATCTTCTTGAATCACAAGGAATTTGGTGGGATGATTGGTTATTATCCGGGGACCATTTGATTAGATTTTGGGATCAATCGGGTCAAAGGTCAAGGTCATGGAAAGGTCAAACTCTTTTTTTTTACCATAGCACGATACATTTTTGTCCAATTGGCATGCAACTAATGCCAAAATGTTCATAATTCAATGCCCAATCTTGTGATATGCGAAGGTATGCGCTCTACCGAGTGCCTGTTCTAGTTTTAAATGTATTTAACCAGGAAATGCCTCATTGAGATTAAAAATCTCCTTTCCGAGAGTGTCCTGGCCAAGACAGCAGCAGCAGCACGTCACATAAAGTTCCATACAATACAACATAAAACAGTGACAGACAATATTTAAAAAAAACGAAAAACAAAATCACAGCATGAATGAAAACAAAACTAAGACTCAAGTCAACACAACCCAGCTTACACAGGAGCACATACCTCCGTCATATAAAACATCTACAGCTCGATGAATTTCCCTCCAATAAAATCGACACACGACCCCGTTTAGTATTAAAGGGGAATTATACAACACGTTCACCACGGGACATCAGAGTGTAACTCGCAGTAAGAATGTCTCAAATATTTCATGTCACATTTTGTATTGAATTTTGTTTTGTGATCTCAATTCATCTCCGTGTCGTGCAGCTTCTCCGTCGTGCGTCGAGTCGAGCATCTCAAGTTGCATTAAAGTAATCTGGTCACTTTTCTGAACACACAAAATCCTCAATGCTCCTGTGTTGATCTGCAAATCTAGTTGCTATGGAACTGAGGGAGCACTGTAGCATTCAAATAAAAATAATAATACAATAATAATCATAAATAACTGCACTCTGCAATCAATGTAGCATACAACACTTCATGGAAGTTAATAATTATTGTTGATGAGACGTTCACAAGCTTCAGATGCAACTCACATGAAGTATTCGCTGCAGTCACACAGGATGACCCTGTGGACGTCGAACGCCACGTTCTCCACGTTGATGACCGCGTCGCAAAACTGTCCCTCCAGACGGAGGTCGTTGAACACGAAGCGCCGGGGCGAAGATACGGCCTGGTCGCTCATCTCGAGTTCCTCGAGTACGAGAGTTTCTTGAAGGTCGACTGGTCTCTTGGGTCCCGAGAGGCGATTTGAGTCCATGGAGATAATGTGAAGGAGCAAGAATTCTAGAATGGATTCATATCTCAACGACCAACTGACGTCGTCCAATTCAACCGGTAGACTGGAGAACACTTTACTCATTTAAATATTGAAGCCACAGGGGGCGCGTTGAATACAATTGCAAAACATGACACACAACACAGGATCCTGTCGACCACGCCTTTTTAATGTTACCGTATCATCCTGTGTTCAAAAGTAGGAACTTCATGTCCCGGTTCACCCGGTGTTTCCCTCAAAGATAGCAGAAAACAACAGAACTACCTTTAGGCTCCAACACACCGGCCCCCGAATGTTAATGTCAGGAGGGCAAAAACAATTCAATGCATACAGGTCGACCCCGAGTGGTGCTCAAGCTCCTCCCCTTTTTCCCTGGATGAGGACAGTGCCCTTTCTGCTGGAGACACATTGTTTCTTCATGAATAAGTATTTAAGAATAAAAGTTACTCTCTCTGTCATCGATTCCCCCCCAGGTGTGTTTTGATATCTGACGGGGAATTTATTTGAGTTCTTGTGAGAATATCGCCCGACATGCTCCGCGGCGCTCACAAGCCCAAAACCCAAGGAGAGGAAGTTGCGTTTGTGTCCGCTTCTTATCGAAGACGTTTGTTCACTGCTCTGCCCGGCATGATAGACTTAGTTTGCACATGTGCAGATCGCACCAGTCCTTCCAGAAAGGTCTTGAGGACTCTTCCTAGTAACCAGGAACTTTGTGACGCTGGAGCATTTACAACAAGTCCAATGTCTCCATGAACGAGACTTTCTTTCCACACTCCACCTTTACCGCTCCTTTAGCAAAGGCAAGTATTCTTTTAGCCAGAGCTTCCAGAAGAGGTTGGAGATGTCCTGAACTTGTTTCCATCTTCTTTTGATGTTGAGACCTCTCAAACAGTCCAGTGTTTTTACTGTTAACCCTGGTGGCAGTAGCGGCGGGTAGTCTCTCCCACACAGCGGGCGTTCACCAAGACACTCCAACAGCATCAGGCGGGATGGCTGATAATCGGAGGTAAGCATATATCAGTCATTTGGTTTTTAAATTGAATGTATTATTGGATTATTTTTTACGAAACACACTAAACACTCACACGAAAACAGTCCTGTGGTCCACATGCTCTACAATTTAAAGTCAAAATAATCAATTGTAAAATGTTTATTTAACTCTAAATAAGTAGGAAATCACAAAAAAATAAGAAGTTAAAATACACTATGTTCTATCAGTTCCCAGGAGTGTATATACATATATGTGTATATATGTATGTATATATATATACATACATATACAGTATATATGTATGCAAATATATACATATATATGTATGCATTTATTATTATATACATATATATATGCAGGCACGTGCACAGATAGAGCCCTCGTGGTGCTCAAGCTCCTCCCCTTTTGCCCTGGATGAGTAAAGTGCCCTTTTTGCTGGAGACACTTTTTTTTCATTCATCAGTATTTAAGAATAAAAGTTACTCTCTCTGTCATAAACTCCCCCCAAATGTGATTTGATATCCGACGGGGCATTTATTTGAGTTCTTGTGAGAATTTCGCCCCGACATGCTCCGCGGCGCTCACGAGCCCCCCCCGCGCCCCTCCCTCCTCCTCCTCCTCCACTTAAAGGGTACCTGTAGTGCAAAACAACAACGTGCTACATCCATTCGGCGCATCAAATAAATCATATTTACCCCGCCGCTATTGTCAACAAGTCACGCATAGCCCGAGGCTTTACATTTCTTTGTCAACATTCCGAGTCCGTGAACGCTTCAGGGCGCAGCCATTTTGCTAGTTATTTACTCATGTCAAAGCTAACTATGACGTTGAGTCGTTGAAAGGAATTCAGCCAATCCGGAGTATGCAGGCAAATGTTAGGCCTCTAAATATGGGAGAATAAAGGTGAATATATTCAGAATATTAGTAATAATCACACCAACTCTGGTGATCGCAAATTAGCCTACATGAAACAACTGGCAAACTTACCGATTTGACAGTTCTCCCTCGGGTGCAGGCCCCCGAACATGTCGGCCGAACATTGCATCAATGAAAGACATCTCCAGCGCTGGCTTATGCGCGATGTAGCTATCAAGCTCACTCTTTTGTGTGAAGCAGATGAGGTCTAATGACACTATATCATCGGACATAAGTTTGTGCTCTTCACAACAAATGCACTCTATGTCTGTTTTTTGTGGCACACATTTCCCACAACTGCACCAAATGTCCGCCGACTTGTCCGGTGAAGCATCTGGACCGGCGGTCCTTCGGCATCAACTTCATCAGAATCATCGCTATCATCGCTGTCACAATTAACTAAATGGGGATAGTCTGCTTTTAAAGGTTCAAACAAGTATCCAGTTGCTGAATCAGACAATCTTTCATCGTCCATATTCTCAATCTCTCAGCATTTGTTTTGCGCCGACGTTGTTTATATTGGTATCTGAACACATCCGCTGTGGCTGGCTGTCGATCTCTCAACGATTTGACGTCACACCACCCGCGACATATTCAAGCTCCAGTGCAATGTCGCATGTCGGAGTTGAGGACTTTGAACAGCCTAAACTACGTATTGTTATTGAATACTGGACCGTCAGTGCATGAATAACCTTTAGAAACACATTATCTTTTGATCTGGCTACATATTCGCTTTCACTACAGGTACCCTTTAAGGGCTCCATCACACCAGACGCGCCACTCAAAAACGCGTAGCCCGCAAAACCATTGATTCCCTGTCATGGTTTAAACGCCACGCGCTGTTTTTGCGTTTTCAGGGCGGTTAAAGTTAAAATATTCGAACTTTAAGCGCGGAGCGAGCGCCGCTCATCAATGTCACACTCGGCCAGGTTTTGCTCTGACCCGCAGCACCAGACACACAGATCATGACGGTGTTTGTCCCCTGCCGTTGTTTTGTGATAAATCAACCACAACATTAGCGCTGCTGAAAACATGACGTCACAACTGGTCGACGTTTCCTAAAAAAATAAACAAACAAAAACTCAGAAATCCATGATTTCAAAGCCTTGCAGCTGTTTACTGATGTCATGTTTGAGTGAGAGAGAGAATCTTTTTTGTGTTGTATAAATGCTGTTTAGACATATTTGAAAGTATGTTTATAAATGTCACGAGAATTCACAGCCAGAAAATAGGAGCTAGACAATGCTAGCTCTCGGTGTCATGCCATCCTTGTGCATCATTGTTTTATGTGTTATCTCTTTGTTTTGTCTGTTCCTGTCTTACAACGATCAATCTTATAGAAAACGAACAACACAGCTCAGCTAAAATAGCTTTAATTTACAGTAAAGTAACAACACAAGTGATCCAAACTATAGTTTCTCCTCTTCATCACTTTCAACAACACATTTTCGCTGCTTCTGAATTTCTTCTTGGCTGTTGATGACGATCAATATCGCTCATTTTGAAAATGAGGTCAGAGGGCAATACGGATCTGTATCAGACCGGCGAGGAGGGCAATACGTGGCTGGCATGACGACCCATTATCCAATCAGAACGCTTGTACTGTTGCAATATAATAATTCATCTTTATTCATAAAGAAAATGTAAGTTAGCGGTCTAATCCTGCCCAGAGGAAACGCAGGTCGAGGACAGCATCATTGGTGTTATGCTTCAACTTTGTCAGATTTTTTTTTTTGGCAATGGGTGCCCTTTTTTTTTAGGTTTGAGCACCTGCCCCCCAAAATGTCTGTGCACGTGCCTGGCCGCCAAGACGTCAGCGGACGTGTAAACGTTCAACTTTCCACATCAACAACATATTTTATCTTATTTATCATAACAACAAAAACGAGACGTCTCACTCTCTTCCAAAAATCAGAGATGAAGCTGGAGTCCTTTTCACATGGAGTCTATAAAGATGATATTGCAATGCTGTCAGTAACAGACACCTGCAAACTCCGAGGTAAATGTATTACTACGTATATGTTTATGCTTTGTTATTTAAAATCAGAAATCAGACAGAAAAATAACTATGTATTTTGTTTCTTTAAATTATAATTTTTTTAAAAAGCACACGCACAGCACACACTTAAAAAAATAAAAAAATACACTGTTTTGTCGTCCTCTAGGTGTTTTGTCTATGTATTGTCTTTTGTCTTATAATTTAAAAAATTACAAATTAAAAACAGAAAAATAACTGCATTTTGGTCACATACTATCTTCTTTCTTTCTTTTTTTGTCAGGGGGGAAGCCAAATGAGGTCTTGAGGCAGTGCGGAGAATACATCTTTGAGTTTTGCAAACGCTCGGGATGTGATCACACGCTCCAGACTGAGAGGAGTTCCTGTCTTTTTAAATTGAGAAACAAATACTTAGAATTACGAATTAGTCGTAATCTTCATCAGTCGTCTTCATCAGCTCTATATCGACCGTATTCCCTCTCTCGCTCGCTTTCTTCCTCCGCCGTAGCTTTTCAGAGGCAGCACAGGAACGACCTTTGCTCGACCCCCATGAAGTCTGGAGACGGCCTGAGCGAACCCCCCCAACCGCCACCACCCAGGTCTGAACCCCGAACCGGCCCGGTGGTGACCATCGCCATGGAAATCAAACAATCAAAGGAAACGCACCCAGACTCGGCCCTGTGTGGTCCCGTGGGCTTGTGATGACTCACCAAATGGCTGATTGACGATAAATTATTCAACCAGCGTATTTAACAAGTGCCGGACATTGATTGCCTGAAGAGCTTTTGTATAGATGACATCATCCCTTCTCACTGTGTGTGAACGCTTAATTATTACATCAAATATGACATTAAAGAAGACTTGTAGCCCATGTCTGACATGATAAATAATAAATTCCTTTTCTCTGTCAGCGATGGACTAATGATCCGATGAGCACAGAAGGTAAAAACACGCTCTCCCTAGTTTGCATTTAAAGCAACACATTGTGCAGGTTTATTTAAAATAGGGGTGTTGCAATATACTGATATTATCAATAACCGTGATATTTAAAATGTATCATGTTAATACACATTATGTGAATAAAAAAAACCTCCAGGGCCTCTTGAATCCGGCGTTTGCACAGGAACGCTAACAGACCGTCTCTCCAGCAACATAAATAAAAGTTAGTAATATACACAAAAAGAGACAAAAGCACAACAAACAAAGTTTTAAATGAATTTGACTGACGGCAAAACGTTCCATAGATATCGGGATGACATGAAAATGTAATATCGAGCCATAATTTGAAAATGGACATTTCAGCCAATGCCAAAATACTAAAACAACAAATGTGAACTTCAAAAGACCTCAAGTGGAATTTTTGTTTGCGCAGTAACATTTTATAATGACAATTCAAGGTTCCTTACATTCATTGTAATAATAGTATACCCGTATACGAGTATGTCGAGAAGCCGGTCACATGTTTCGAGGCCCCCCTTGACGGTTTTACCTCGTGAGAAGAAAACAAAGATCAATAACTAATGAGTGTGAAGTTGCTCATGGGGCCCGAGTCAGTGACCACAACAAGCGTCCTGTAAAACGTCGGTGCACCTGCAACTCCGAAACGTCACCCCGGGTTCGAGAGAGGAGTCCAGACATCCGATCCTGGGCCCCGTGTCACATCGCCTGTAACCAGAGTCTTCTGTTTGTGTGGTCAGGTGTGATCAAATCCTTTGGGGGGGGGGGGGGTCACTCATTAAGAGCTCCGATCCACACTGACCTAAATGAAGAGGCTGCTTCCTCCCCGGAGTCAATCGGACCTGGCTGTGTCTGATGCCCCTCCTCCTCTCTACCTCCATCTGCCTCATGGATCATGGAGGTCTGGATCGTGGTCCATGCCGACTACGAATTATTCATATATTCTGTCATATTCATTGAATGTGTTTATGTGACTCTGTAACGCTTCATTCTGGTCACATGACATCTATTGTTGTGTCCATCCTGGAGAGGGATCCTCCTCTGTTGCTCTCCTGAAGGGTTCTCCACTTTTTTACCCCGTGAATGTTTTTTTTTTTTCTTCTATTTCTTGGGACTTTTTCCTGATCCGATGTGAGGTCAAAGGTCAGGGATGTCGTACGTGTACAGATTGTAACGCCCTCTGAGGCTAATTCGTAATTTCTGATATTGGGCTAAACAAAATAAACTGAAATAAACTGAACCATGTTTTGAAGGCTTGAGTCTTAAAAAAAAAAAAAGCTCTGCTTCTCTATCAGGAATCCGTCTCGGTTATGGAAAGCAGCTCTGTGATTTTAGGCCCCTCCTGGTGTTCGGCCAGAACCGGCCGGTTGGTGTAAATGTCGTCCACAGGGAGAAGAAACGTGACCGTTTTCACCTTGGACCTGAAAGATCAAATCACACGAGTTATATGGAAAGATGCAACTTAGAAATGGGTTTAAATCCACGACAGGTCGTGTCTGTACCTGTTTCGATGCACATATTCCTGCAGCGAGCGCCTGTTGGTTATTTTTCCCATTGCTCCTCCTGCTGAGTTACAAAAGGTACCGTTACCATGCTGGATCTGTTCGTGGAGTCGTCCCCATCCGGAGTCACTGGGCGGCGGCGGCGGCCGGTCATCAGTCCTCCCCTCCGTCAAAATCACACCGGACATACTGGAGCTCATCGAGTATCTTCGGACGGTCATGACGGCGTTCTCTGTGAAATAAACATAAACATTATGCGTGAGATTTGATTAATTCCCCACCGTATTGAGATGGATATAAAGAAGAAAACACAAAGGACATTTTCTGATGTAAAAAAAAAATGGCCATGGGTGGGTCTGTGTGGGTGTTACATTATTCATTATTGTTATAATTAGTTATTTTGTTTTGCCTTTGTTACTTTTATTTATTTCTTGTTCCTGTTTTCTTTTTTACAATTGTAATCTGATTGAAACATAGACACAAAATTAAAATATTTGTTATTTGATCATCATATTGTGCATTAACAATAACACATTGTCTTTTTAAGCTAATTAAATCATGTGTTTAAATGTTTTTCATTTCTTAAAATAAACTCATTCTTTTACTTTTTCTCTTCCGCTAACTTTTGCTGTGAATAGAAAGTACATTTTATGTTCCGATGTTTCATTGAGGCAGTAGTTTGTATTCGACCAAAACAAAAGACTAACACCATCTCGACTCTTAACGTGCTCTTATATCCTTCTCATTTAATTTGTCTCCGAAACCTCCACTGACATTACAATGTGCTGTTTGCTTTATTTGAATAAAAGAATATACTAATAATGGCTAAAAGTATTTAATTTAATGAAACATCATTTTAGTGTCTACAAATGTAAACAATTAATTGATTTGCATGTAAACAAAACAAATAAGGGTTTAGTTGGAATTACTTAATACATTTGAGTTATAAATTATAAATTAAATTAGGCTGAAATTGGTTGAAAATAATTCTTAAAATTAACTTATAATAAATGAAGCTACAATTATTTCGTGCAATCACTTACCTACAAAAAAAATATTCAACACGGTTTTTTTTTCAGTGCAGCCTAAAATCAAACTGTGGCTAAATCGTTGCTCATTTAAATAATGAATGTGTTAAATAAATTAAAAAGATCACATTATATTTCCTTTTGAAATCCCTTCACACACACAGACCACTTTGGTGGCCTATATCTTAACAATAGTTTAATAGTTGGAACGCACACATGCTGCGTGCGCAGGAACCGGACCCTCATCACCTTTGTATTGGCCCTCCAGAAGTGGCGCAGACGCATTCCGCCTCAGGTTCACGTGCGTCTTTTCCTCCACGGCCGCACTGGGAGCCCCTCCGAGGGGCCGCTGCCCGGGTTCCCCCCGCAGCTCCCGGTTCTCCGCCTCCAGCTTATCGATCTCCTCGCGCATCTCCGTGATCACGTGCGCCAGGCCGCGGGTGCTCTCCGCCGCGGTGGCGCTGCCGCTGCGCTGCCAGTACCACGGCTTCCCGAACACCGGCGGGAGGAGCTCCGCGTGCTGCGGCGGCGGCGGCGCGGGCTCCAACATGCTGCTCGCGCTCTTCCCGCTATGTGTGTTTGTGTGTGTGTGTGTGTGTGTGTGTGCGCTTTCCCCCCTCTCCTTTAGTCGCGTTTTGCGTCAATCTCAGTCTGCAGCTCTTTGCCCTTATGCAGCGGGACCGGCTCCGGTTGGTCGGTCAGCTCCCGGTGGATGTTTTATTCATCAGCCCCGAGGCTTCAGGTTCCAGTTTCAGGAACACGACGCAGGGGGCGGAATTGAAATGCGCACCGAGTCAGAGCTTGAATGGCGGGAGATCTAGAACTGTCTGATTATAGTTTATTATTACACATTTTTATTATTGTTATTATTATTATGACTCCAACATGTGCAGAACCTCCATGTTTTAGCTCAAGAGAAGATGGCCACCTCCCTCTTCCTCTTGTGTTGCCATTACAATATCCTGCCTCTGAAATATGAATTACATCCGTTATATTTCATTTAGATGACGCTTTTATTCCAAAGCAACTAACACTCACACACAGCTGCAGGGTAAGCGTCTTGCTCAAGGACACTTCGACTAGGGCGGGGATTGAACCGCCAACCCCCTGCTTGAAAGACGGACCCGCTAACCACTGACCCACGTCCATCAGGAAACATATAAGGAAAAAGAAGGAAAACAATTTAGATTTTTTTTATTTTGCATGTATAAAAAGACAATTTAAAAAAATTTGTCAAATAGAGCATTTAGAAAAGTATATATTTTATGTATGTCTTTGCAGAGGTATATTTCTTTATTTATTTCACTCTGAAGACATTGGAGACACATGGTGGGATGGATATGCGTCACGTGAACATGCTGGTTGATAAAGGCTGCAGGTTTAATTGGGGGTCGACCCAGAATGATGACGGGAGAGCTTTGAGAAAGAAAAAAGAAAAAGCTTTTGATAAATAATAAGAGAAGGAATCACTGCAGCGGACATGAAATACACGGCGAGCTGCACACATGAGGAACATTACATCATTCCACTCAACGGGGCCTCAGCTGCAGATATGTGGACACAGGTTGTATCCCATAATGAACAGAGCAGACAGCCTCTGAGGAACAGATGAAAAGAGGTTCAATACTGCCCACATACTGCAAAATAATACGAATATATGAAAATATGAAGTATTGTCCGATACCCCGGTGGCAGGTTTGAGATTCTTTGTCGTCTGTGACCCGGACTGAACGTCGCTGGGTCAGAGCAACCCGACCCCGGGGTCACAGCGCAGAGGCCACGGGGAGGGAGACCGGCCCAATAGAAACCCAATCGGGCCCCTCTTTCTGGTCCACAACGTACAGGCTGCAGAGAGGGAGGAGAGACGAGAGGAGAGGAAGACCAACCCTGAGTTTGTGAAGAAGAGGAAGGGGAGGTCAGTGGAACTCTATCTGCTGCTGCATGGGAACATGGATTATACAAGGGAAAAGATGAATATAATATTCTCAGCTGACCTGAAAAGAATTGATTACAATTTTTAAATTAAGCCCAATCAATTTACTATATATTTTCTACTTGTCTGTATTTTTCTTTATTTGTATTTCTTTTATTTTTTCGCCATTAATTAATTAATTAAAGTTTTTCGTTTTGTACTTTACAATGTTTTGTCGTGTTCTTTAATGTTCAGTGAAATAATAAAAAATAAAAAATTACAAAATATATATTATTGATTAATAAAAGGAGGTGCTGTATGTTCAGGGCCACGTTGCCACAACTTAGCTTAGCGTCAATAAGTGAGCGACCACTCTGCTGCTTTGCCGCTCGCCCTCGGCGTGGTCAGTAATTACACAACCATTGGAAAAAAAGTGAAACCCGACCCCGTGGAAAACTGTCAGTCATTCCGCTTTCATTGAAACCCCAAACCACAGGACGCGTGCTCGATGTCAGCTGCAACCAAAGCAACATTTTAATTTTAGAAAGCCATTTTACTACCATTTAAATCTGGATTAATGCAAATAACATGAGCTCTAGTGGGAGGACCGGTGATCTGATGCATGGTGCCATGTCCTCCGGGGAGGAAGTGGGGAAAGAATGTAGTATAACATGTATTTTTGGACATTAACAAAATTTTATTTTAAATGTTATACATAAAACTTGAAGTTTTTGTTCTTTTTTTATTTATTTTTTATTCAGCTAAACAAATATTTATATATTGTATATTTTATTTTAAAAAAACATTTCAAACGTTTTAAATATTAATATTTCTTATTTACAATTCAAAAACAGTACAGGAAATAATAACAGTAACAATGCAATTTCAATCCTAAAAATGTTACAAAACATTCTTTTTTTTGTTTGTTTGTTGTTGTTGTTTGTTTCCATTTTAAAATCGGCGAGCGGATATTTCCAGAGCGTTAGCGAGGATACAAAGTAGCGATGTGGAGCTGCTCTACATTCAGAACGAGAACCGGAGGTGCGTTCAACTCTTCAGATGCTTCGTTAGTTTAAAAAAAAGAAGCTGGAATCCAATTTTTTTCTTCTTCACATTTGTCATCTTACAAGACTGAGCGAGGCGGAAGTTCAACAATATTCCACCGGGAAAAAAACACATTTAATAACCGTCATCAAAATGCACGTTAGAGCTGCACACACCGGGAGCTCAGTAAGGTCACGGTTCTCTAAGGGGGTGGAGAGAAGGCGCATGTTGGGTGGTTGTGTGTGTGTGTGTGTACTTGTTTGTGAGTGTGTACACAGAAAAATAATGGTTCCTAAATGGTTCTTTAAAAGGCTTTGTGGTTATACGAAGAACCATCACCGACAGAACCATTTTATAAATGGTGCCTGAAAGAACAATTTGTTAAGGTTCTCTTAGGCACGGTGGCACCTTTATAGGTTCTCTGAAGAACTTTTTAAAGAAATGGTTCTTTAAAGAACTCTGATTTAAAAGGTTCTATGTGGAACCAGAAATCGTGCATTAAAAAAACATTTATTGAAGGTTCTTTGAGACACCTTTATAGGTTCTTTGAAGAACATTTTAATGAAATGGTTCTTTAGAGAACGCTGGCTTGAAAGGTTGTTTGTGGAACCAGATATGGTGCCTTAAAGAACCATTTTTTAGGGTTATTTGAGACACCTTTTTAGGTTCTTTGAAGAACATTTGAAGGAAATGGTTCTTTAAAGATCCCTGGTTTGAAAGGTTCTATGTGGAACCAGAAATGGTGCCTTAAAGAACCATTTTTTGAAGGTTCTTTGAGACACTTTTATATATTATTTAAAGAACTATTTAATTAAATGGTTCTTTAAAGAACCCTGGTTTGAAAGGTTCTATGTGGAACCAGATATGGTGCCTTAAAGAACCATTTTTTTGAAGGTTCTTTGAAACATCTGTATCGGTTCTTTGAAGAACTATTGAAGGAAATGGCTCTTTAAAGAACCTTGGTTTGAAAGGTTCTTTGTGAAACCAAAAATGGTTCTTCTATGGCATCACTCTGAAGAACCATTTCCAGTTCCAGATGGCACCTTCATTTCTGTGTGTGTGTGGGTCTGTGTGTGTGTGTGTGTGTCTGTGTGTGTGTGTGTGTGTGTGAATCAGTTGGCAGGGGGAGGAGTCCATGACACATGGATGGAGCCTCTAAAAACAAACGGGAGCTAACAGTCCAGCAGCCTGGCCTCTACTGTAGACAGTCAACGTTCAACCACATGGACTACAGACTACCACGACCACACTCTACACACTTCTTCTTCTTCTTCTTCTTCTTCTTCTTTGTTTTCTCTACACTCTTCGTCGGTCACAGGTTCCACTAGCCTGCTGCGTCTCTGCAGCAGGAAACAACTAAAAGTCAGAAGCAAAGCAAATGAGCCGCGTCTGAGGCTCGAGACCCTCGAGACATTCCTGGGGAGTCTTTCTTGAGTCTAGTGGCCGGTCAGTAGGCGTTGTGTCGCTCTGTTCCCGGTTGTCTTGTGTGAGGAATCTGGACCAGAAGAAAAAGAAGAAGCTTGTATTCAGGGTTCATACACATGGTGACCAATCATGGATATCCAGGACTTTTCCAGGACTTTAAACCAAATTTCCATGACCAGACATTTTGTGAAACCTCCGTGTATACACGAGTACAAACCTTAAATGACACAAATTAATGAGACAGTAGTTTGATTAAAAGAATAAATATGTATATAAATGTTTATCTTTTAATCAAACTGCGTAAATTAACATATGAATATAACAAATGTCCATGACTTTTCCAAAACTTTTGGAATTTCATTTTTTTCAAGGTTTGTCCAGGCTTGGAAATTTAAAAAAATAGTTCGATTTAAAAAAAAGATATGTATATAAATGTTTGTGAACAAATGAATAGAACAAATTTGACTATTCCAAAACTTTTGGAAATACATTTTTTTCCCCAAGAACTTTTTTAGGCCTGGAATTTTTTTTTTAATTAAGACTTTTCCAGGTTTTCCATGAACCTACGAACCCTGGCATTGGTACAGGAAAATCAGAAAAGGCGGGTTAAGTATTGAGACCGTCGGTTTTGGCTCTTGGGTGTATCGGCTTGTGACATATGGGGAGAAAGTTGAAGCGTTTTTTCCGCGCGTAGCAACGAGGTGACAAGAGAGGAACGTGATGACATGACATACCGGTCTTAGAAAGAGGGGACAGAAAGCTGTTAGAGAGAAAGACGCACTGGCAGCGAGAAGAACACAGTTTTGTAGCTGTAATGAAGAAGAAAAAATAAGAACAAATTGGAAAAGAAGAGGATGACAAACCGTGAAGCTGATACCCGTGGGAATGAGAATGCTCCATTATGCCATACGAAGAAAAGACAAAAAGGGCAACAATGTCGTCGTAACATAACTCCGGACTCTCGTTGGTCACCTGTTCGTTCATGATGCCGGACAGCTCGGTCAGCATGTCCCGGTAGTGAGCTCTCATCTCCTCCTGGTACTCCAGCTGGTCCTCCTTGATCAGACGCTCGTTCACGTCCAGAGCCTGACCGCAGGCTTCTGCAAACTGCCTGCAGGGGGGACGGACAACAAGTTTGACTGATTATTAAATCATGCCATTTGTAAGAGACCTTTTTTTTTGGGCCATCCCACCACTAGGGGGCGTTAGGCCACTGTAAATTAAGAAGACAGAGGCCAATATAACTAGAACAGGCACTCGGTAGAGCGCATACCTTCGCATATCACAAGATTGGGCATTGAGTTATGAACATTTTGGCATTAGTTGCATGCCAATTGGATGAAAATTGACCGCGCTATGGTAAAAAGAAGATGTTGACCTTTTCATGACCTTGACCTTTGACCCGATCGATCCCAAAATCTAATCAAATGGTCCCCGGATAATAACAAATCATCCCACCAAATTTCATGCGATTCGGTTTAATACTTTTTGAGTTATGCGAATAACACGCATACAAATAAATAAATAAATACACGGCGATCAAAACATAACCTTCCGCATTTTCAATGCGAAGGTAATGAAGAGCATGAGGGGTCAGGGGTTGCTAGATTGGCAGGAGCACAGGTGACAATGTGTTTTAATTTCTTTAATTTTTTGGGGGAATACACTAGTGGGTTTGGACAAGGAACGTATATTTTGTTTTGCGTTGGAAGCCGTAGAACTTTATAAATAAATACACTTTCACATTAGGGGCATTGCATCCGTTTATTGACCTTCAAGCACCCACAGTGACCTTTAATGACCTGGGTATGTTGTGTTTCTTTCTTTTCAAGAAGCAGCATTGACAAAAGGCTCTAATGGGCGCTATTGACACGGTAAGAATTAACACTTTGAAGAAGATCATTGCATTTATACATCGTTATGTGCAAATGAATTGTGATCATATCACGTATCGATATCATCAAATAACTAAAAAAGAAACTGAAACTGACATTGACAATGGGTTTCCTGTATTGTTCGCAGTATTTATTCCCCATAAATTTACATTTATTTGACTCAAGTTGACTTAAGTGATTGTTAGTTGACATTAGTGCTTCTCTCTGTACGTTTGTTACAGCTACAATTATTTTGTGTTTATTTGTGTTTACTCGCAACTAAAATGGATTTAGCTCTAAAAACAACATTCAAGACGACAAGCATGTTAAATTAAGCATGATGTGTGTGAACTATGAAACACTGGAGATCAAGGGTATGCAAATGTGTGGTAATACACCTCTTTTGTTCTTCTTATAAAGGTGTTGCATTTTATATATTTTTCAGGGGAAGGTGGAACAAAATCCACAATTCTTTGCACTTAATTGTGCTTTTTAATAATAAGACAACGTGTCCTACCTGAAGATCTCTTTGAGCAGTTTGACCTGGTTGTCTGGGTATTTCTTGGCATTCTTCTCCTCTAGAAAGGCCCTGGCGTAGGCCATGGGTCCTGCATTCACCTGGAAAAGGGGGGATGATCAGGTGAGACACCAAACAAAACAAAACGACTGTAACCACACATTTGTGGGAGGAGCCCCGCCCCCCCCTCCACCTTGACGCTGACGCTGCCCTGCAGCTTCAGCTGCAGCCGGATCATGTCCACCTCCTCCGTGTTGCACAGCTGGTTGAGCTCGGAGACTTTGCGCGACATCTCATCGATGGCCACCTCGATGGGGTTCATCTCGGTGCTCTGCTGCTCCACCACCTGGATGCGCTTCTTCAGGTACGGGAAGCTGGAGCTCGCTGCCGAGAGACAGGAGCAGCTCGTGTTTTCAGTTCGCCTCGGTTTTAAGGGCAGAAGTTGTAAAGACGGATATATTTGCGTGTTTTTTGTTGTTGTTATTCACAACGTTTTGGACGGACAAAGAATTGTCTGTTTTTCAAAATAAAAGACCAACAGGTAATGCTCCTACATGGACACTAATAGCAGCATATCCTGGCGCCTCATGGAAAATTAATCCAAGTACAATAGAATTCTCGTTAAACCACATTGAATAAATTAAAACAGATCTATTGTAATACACTGAGATCTTTGTGATATTTTTTACAGCCCAATATCACAAATTACGAAAGGGCTGTTTTAAAGACAGTCAAAACCAAAAATGTGTGCCAAATTAAAGGAAAATCAGGTTTCGTTATAAGGCCACAGCATTTTTTTGGCAGGAGATATTAAATATTATGTAATAGAATTGTTCTATAGAATAGCAAAAGACTGCATTTGTATTGCCAGTGAAAGAGGACAACATAATGGTTCCTAAATGGTTCTTTAAAAGGCTTTGTGGTTATACGAAGAACCATCACCTACCGAAGAACCATTTAGTAAATGGTGCCTGAAAGAACCATTTTCTGAAGGTTCTTTGAGACACTTTTATATGTTATTTAAAGAACTATTTAATGAAATGGTTCTTTTAATAACTCTGGTTCGAAAGGTTCTTTGTGGAACCAAAAATGGTGCCTTAAAGAACCATTGTTTTAGGGTTATTTTAGTCTCCTTCATAGATTCTTTGAAGAACTCTAAGGAAATGGTTCTTTAAAGAACCCTGGTTTGAAAGGTTCTTTGTGGAATCAGAAATGGTGCCTTAAAGAACCATGTTTTAAGGTTCTTTGAAGAACTCTTTAAGCAAATGGTTCTTTAAAGAACCCTGGTTTGAAAGGTTCTTTGTGGAATCAGAAATGGTGCCTTAAAGAACCATGTTTTAAGGTTCTTTGAAGAACTCTTTCAGGAAATGGTTCTTTAAAGAACCCTGGTTTGAAGGGTTCCTTGTGGAATCAGAAATGGTACCTTATAGAACCATTTTTTGAAGCTTCTTTGAGACACATTTATAGGTTCTATAAAGAACTAATTAAGGAAATGGTTCTTTAAAGAACCCTGGTTTGAAAGGTTCTTTGTGGAATCAGAAATGGTGCCTTATAGAATCATTTTTTGAAGGTTCTTTGAGACACCTTTATAGGTTCTATAAAGAACTAATTCAGGAAATGGTTCTATAAAGAACCCTGGTTTGAGCCCTGGTCAAATGTAATTCAGTTTATTTTATTTTCACAAATTACGAATTATCCTCAGAGGGCTTTACAACCTGTACACATACGACATCCCTGACCTTTGACCTCACATCGGATCAGGAAAAAACTCCCTAAAAATAGAAATAAATAAACCTTTCGAGGGGAAACAAAGTGAAGAACCCTTCAGGAGAGCCACAGAGGAGGATCCCGCTCCAGGATGAAGACGATGTCATGTGACCAGGATGGAGAACTCACCGGTCAGGATGGTGCGTCTCTTGCACTGCTCCTCCACGTCGCCGTGCTTCTTCCCCGAGAGAGTGAACGGCGTCTCGAACACGAAGCGGCTGATGTTGTGATGCCTCTCGAAGTCGGTCCTCTTGTCCTGCTGCTCCTTCTCGTCGAAGTAGGGCACCACGTACGTCACCTGGATGTACGCAAACTTGGGGTCCAGGTCTTTGGGATTTACCTGTTTCAAAATAAAAAGTCAAGCGAGAGAATGTCCACAAATTCACCAAGAACTGGGAATCATAATCAAATGGCCTGATTTTAATCTTTTTTGTTTATATATCTTTCTTATTTGTTTTATTGTGTTTTTTATTGCACCATCTTTGACAGTGTTTTGCACTTCTGCTCTTTTAACTGTTGATATGTTTCAACCTGTTATTGACAAATTGTTTTAATTCAGTACTGAACTGCACCTTGTGACACTTTGTCTGTGATACGTATAAATATAAATAAATATAATAAAACCTTACTCACTGACACACTTACTCACTCACTCACTCACTTCCTCCCTCCCTCCCTCACTCACACACTCACTCACTTACTTACTCACTTACACACTCGCTTACTCACTCACTTACTTCCTCCCTCCCTCACTTCCTCCCTCCCTCACTCACTCATTTACTCACTTACTTCCTCCCTCACTCACTTACTCACTTACTTCCTCCCTCCCTCACTTCCTCCCTCCCTCACTCACTTACTTACGTCCTCCCTCACTCACTTCCTCCCTCCCTCACTTCCTCCCTCCCTCCCTCCCCCTCCCTCCCTCACTCACTTACTTACGTCCTCCCTCACTTACTTCCTCCCTCCCTCACTTCCTCCCTCCCTCCCTCCCTCACTCATGTCCTCCCTCCCTCCCTCACTCACTTACGTCCTACCTCCCTCACTTCCTCCCTCACTTACTTCCTCCCTCCCTCCTTCACTCACTTCCTCCCTCCCTCACACACTCACTCACTTCCTCCCTCCCTCACTTCCTTCCTCCCTCACTTACTCACTTCCTCCCTCCCTCACTCACTTACATCCTCCCTCACTCACTCCCTCACTTACTTCCTCCCTCACTCCCTCCCGTCCTCCCTCCCTCACTCACTTACTCACTTCCTCCCTCACTTACTTCCTCCCTCCCTCCCTCCCTCACTTCCTCCCTCACTTACTTCCTCCCTCCCTCCCTCCCTCCCTCCCTCACTTACTCACTTACTCACTTCCTCCCTCACTTACTTCCTCCCTCCCTCCCTCTCCCTCCCTCCCTCCCTCACTCAGGCCTCCTACCTTATTGGAGTCCTGGATCATTTTGACATTATCGGCTCCGAACTTGTCCGAGTAGAGTTTTAATAATCTCTGGGAGATTTCCGACAGCCCCGTGAGCTTCGGCTCCTTGTAGATGAACTCTTTGCTCTCCTCCTCCTCAAAGAAACCCTGCAAGAGCACACGTGGAAAACAAATAAACTGAATGTGCTTCCTCGTTACCGATGCCTGGGATACATGCACGAGTGTTTGTATGTATGCAACGGAACGGTGCTGTGTAGATGTACGGGGTCAGATCAGACTCAATAATGTAAATGCACACAGAGAGACTCACAAATGCAAACACACAGATTCACAAATGCGCACAGAACAATTCACAAATAAATTTGAATGCACACGTAAATCAATTAGGATTTATAGAATATGTAAAAGAAAAATCACAAATATATTTGATTTACGAATGCACGCAGAACGATACACAAATATATTCGAATGCACACGTAGATAAATGATGATTTATATAAAAGTAAAAGAAAAATCACAAATATATTTGATTTACGAATGCACGCAGAACGATACACAAATATATTCGAATGCACACGTAGATAAATGACGATATATATCAATGTAAAAGAAAAATCACAAATATATTTGATTTACGAATGCACGCAGAACGATACACAAATATATTCAAATGCACACGAAGATAAATGACGATTTATATAAATGTAAAAGAAAAATCACAAATATATTTCTGCAATTATACGTGGATTTGTATGTATTTGTTTGTGAATCGCAACACATTTGTTTGTGGGTTTTTGAGACTCCCTTACTGAGGCTCGATTGGCAAGTTCATTTTTTTTTAACATCGACCCATCTGCAGCCAATCAGATGTCGCCCTCATTTACAACATGCGCATTTGTAAATCAAATATATTTGTGAATTGTTCTGTGCGCATTTGTGGATCTTTGTGTTTGCATTTGTGAATCTCTCTGTGTGCATTTGCAATTATTGAGACTGATCTGACCCCATATAGCTGTGACTGTGTACATGTCAGTGTGACTGTATGTCGCCCCCTAGTGGTGCCTCGAAGTCACTGGTTGGACACGCAGGCGTAACATTGTTAGAACCACTCAAGGTGTCAGTGATGGGAGAGTTCAGAGGTCATATCCAAAGCAGCATTGGAGGCAAATGTCAAAAGGTGACTGCGGTTTATTATATAGTTATGTTCATGTCCACTTTTGGACGCCGAGCTCTTCTTAATGTTCGGGGAGGAAACGACTTCTTCGTTGGAGATTATGGGGAAGTAACAATGGACCACAGCAGGCTGGAAACAAACCCGTCACGGGGTAAGAGCAGCGGAGGTTAATAGCGGCAGAAGAGAGGGAAAAGTAGTTAGCACTGAGGGAAAACTAGAAAGTCAAAAGACATACAGAACTTACCACAATCTTGATATAGAATACATATTTTTTTAACAAGGAAGAAAAGAGCAGATGGAAGAATTAAGGACACAGAAAAAATCTGGTCTTGTTTTTTCTCTCTTTTTTCGCCGGCCTCACTGATGAGAGATTGTTAATCTGAGAAGAGTTCACAATCTCATCAGTTTATTAAATATGCCCTCGTTAACCAATAGGAATCTGTGTTTAGGATCCAGACCCTGAACTGCACAGCCCTTCTTCACTAGCCAGCCGTTAAAAAAAACTAAATCTGTATTAAATATGGGTTTAAAAGTTCTAAAGAATTAGTTCAACAAAATGACCATATTGAAAAATATGTTTCAATCTTTGGCGGCATCTCACACAAATAAATATATTATTTCCTACAAGAAACATTCTTTAATATAGTAGTACTTACATGTTTATATTTTGGTCCTCAAACTGGACCAATGCATTTATATTTATACGGTTAAGTATAACTTTAACTGAATTCAGTCAAATCTGTCTGCGGGAGATTTTTAGTTGTTGTTGTTGTGATGTGTGTGTGTGTGCAGAGACACACACGTGTGTGTGTGGCGTCTGCGGTGAGGAGGCGTCGCTCACCTGTCCGTAGAAAGCGACGCGGTAGTAGCGTCCGAAGAGACGCTTCTCGGAGTTCACGACCTCCGTCACCTTCAGGTAGGAGCGGTGGATGTCGTAGTAGAGCTCAGACAGCCTCTGTGGTCACACACACACACACACACACACACACACACGGTCAAACTCAGCTCAACACACACACACACACATGGTCAAACTCAGCTCAACACACACACACACACACACATAGTCAACACACATACATACACAGTCAACACACACACACTCAACAGTCAACACACACTCAACATTCAACACACACACAGTTAACACACATACACACACACTCAACAAAGTCAACACACATACATACACAGCCAACACACACATACACACACACATTCAACACACATACATACACACTCAACACACACACACTCAACACAGTCAACACATACACACACACTCAACATTCAACACACACACAGTTAACACACATACACACACTCAACAAAGTCAACACACATACATACACAGTCAACACAGACACACACTTAACAAAGTCAACACACATACATGCACACTCAACACACACACACACTCAACAGTCAACACACACCTTCAACACACACATACACACACACTTTCAATGCACACACACAGTCAACACACACACACAAATTCAACACACACACTCAACATACAGAGACTCAACACGCGCACACACACACACTAGTCAACACACACCTTCAACAAACACACACACACACACACACAGAGTGGAAGGGTGACGAGTTACCTTAAAATCTCTCCTCTTCTCAAAAACAGCAATCACGGGTTTGTTGATGTCGGCGATGAGCTCGTACCGCTCTGACTTCCACAGGTAGTCCACACACAGCTCCAGCTGCTCCACCAGCGTGTCCTACACAGCAGGAGGCCCGTCAGAGAGAAGCACTGCCGCCTGGTGGCAGGTATGTGAACTCCAACCGGCAATTACCCTCAACGAGGGTCTTCTAAAACCGGCAATCATGCTTCTGGGACTTTGCTCATTTTTACAATGTTGTTTAGGGTTGAAGGCAAACACTGACCTCAGTGTAGGGCGTGTCTTGTGTGCCGGTGTCTTCTTTCATGGCTCCCTCCTCCTTCACATTGGGGCTGATGCACATAAACGCTGCCCAGCCCATAGAAAACGAGGCTGGGACGGAAAGTGAAACAAAGACCGGTGAGCAAATAAAAGCAAAAGTACGGTTCATTTACGCTTCATTTACACTTCATTCACGTTTCATTTACACTTTATTTATGCTGCATTTACGCTTCATTTACGCTTCATTTATACTTAATTTACACTTCATTCACGCTTCATTTACACTTAATTTACGCCTCATTTACGCTTCATTTAAGCTTCATTTACACTTCATTCACGCTTTATTTACGCTTCATTTACGCTTCATCTACGCTTCATTTACACTTAATTTACACTTCATTTACATTTCATTCACACTTAATTTACGCTTCATTTACGCTTAATTCACGCTTCATCTACACTTCATTTACGCTTCATTTATACTTAATTTACACTTCATTCACGCTTCATTTACACTTAATTTACGCTTCATTTATACTTAATTTATACTTCATTCACGCTTCATTTACACTTCATTTACGCTTCATTTACGTTTCATCTACACTTCATTAACACTTAATTCACGCTTCATTTACGTTTCATCTACACTTCATTTACACTTCATTTACACTCAGCTTGTTAGCATTCAGAAAACAAAACACATGGATCAAAAATCCAAAACGTATGAACTGTTTTTTTATGATCAAGCGTTGGTCAAAAGTCGTACGATTTGTGCAGACTAAATTAAAAAAAATTCAAATGACAGCATCTCAAACCTTCGTGACACCGAACATCTTACCTCGCGAGACGTGAGGGACAAAAAGTTAATTTGTGATAATCGGACACAATTATCCTAAAAGGCCAGAGCAGCGGTATTTAACTATCTAGTCTAACCGTGTTCAACACCGGGCTGGGAAGCATTTAAACTGCTACCCAGTGCTCTTAACTCCCAACCAATGTCAATATCAAAACCCCAGTGGTTCCCTCCCACTCCCTCGTCTCTCCATCCTGATCTTCTGAGCTCCCCCATCACAGCACCCAGCGGACCCCCAGGCGCACACACTCACTGTCTTGATCTCGGGAGGTGGTTAGTAAGGAGCTACAGTTAAAGACAGGGTTTTCTCCAGAGGACACACTGGACATCCTGGCCTTGTCAGCTCTCCAGTAGCCTGTTTGGTAGGAGGGGAGGAGGAGGGAAGGAAGAGGAGGAGGAGGAGGACGAGGTTTACAAGGTCCCATTATGCTCAAGGACAAGGCTCGCCAATCATCTTTCATGTCATGCTACGCGAGCTATTAGCGCATGGCGAAAAGATGTCAGACGCCGCAGCGAAGAGGTTGACACATGCTGTGAGGAAGCGGAGAGCAACGTGCAATCTCCATTTCTACCAGAAGCCATGGAAGACATGTGTGGGCAACAGAAGAATCCATCTTCATTCCCCACGAGAAAACACTCTCAAGTCACCGGCATGCTCACTTTCACACACACACACACACACACACATGGTGAGATGAAGGACTGATGCCCGGAAGTTGAAGTGATCTCAGAGAGTTGTGATGTTAGCAGAGAGAAAGAGAGGCCGTTTGACAGAAGATGGCCACGGTCGGACTTTTCCACGTCCGCAAAGACGCGCGCGCCATTTAATAATACACGCACATCCGTAAACACGTGCAGAGTGGAAGGTTAAGGCAGCAGTGTGTGAGCGCTCACCTCTCCTCTTCAGCGATTCAGCAATCAGGGCGGAGATGTGGATGTAGCAAATGGCAGCCTGATGGAAAAAGAAAAAAAAATCACGTAACGCTGATTTCCTTTCGCCAGTAGGTGGCGCTGTGACTATGTGAAAATTAGGCTTGTCTATATCCTCAGACAATGACTTTTATCAAGCATGACAAGTTTGCGGCAGATTAGAGGAAATCCAGTGGAGCCAGTAGGGGGCGCTGTGACAATGTGAACACAAACATGCGTCGTGTGTCTCTACGTGAAGTCTAGGCCACGTCATGTAGAATGTGAATCCGATGCGTTTTAGGCTGATTTCCTTTCGCCAGTAGGTGGCGCTATCACTATGTGAAAATTAGGCTTGTTGATATCCTCAGACAGTGACTTCTATCAAGCATGACAAGTTTAGAGCAGATTTGAGGGAGTCCAGTGGAGCCAGTAGGGGGCGCTGTGACAATGTGAACACGTACACGCATCATGTGTCTCTACGTGAAGTCTAGGCCACGTCATGTAAATAACATGTGAATCCGATGCGTTTTAGGCTGATTTGCTTTGGCCAGTAGGTGGCGCTATCACTATGTGAAAATTAGGCTCGTCATATCCTCAGAACGTGACTTTGATCAAGCATGACAAGTTTGCGGCAGATTAGAGGAAGTCCAGTGGAGCCAGTAGGGGGCGCTGTGACAATGTGAACACGTACATGCATCATGTGTCTCTACGAGAAGTTTACATGTGAATCTGATGTGTTTTAGGCTGATTTGCTTTGGCCAGTAGGGGGCGCTTTGACGACGTGAAAATTAGGCTTGCTGATATCCTCAAGCATTCTATCAAGCATGACAAGTTTAGAGCAGATTCGAGGGAGTCCAGTGGAGCCAGTAGGGGGCGCTGTGACAATGTGAACATATGCATAGGGTCGCCACGTGGACCCTCATACGTTTTCTGGAGTAGGTCCACCCTGAACACGTTCTCACCTCTGAGAGATCGCCGTTGCGGACGTGAACCTTGGCCATGCTCTCCAGCCAGGTGCAGCGCAGCTCGGGGGTGCTGGCGTAGGAGTTGGCCAGACTGTACTGAAGGTCCACCAGCATCTCCGGGTCCTTCTCGTGCTCCTTCATCTGGGCCGTGGCCATCAGAACCGTTCTGATCCGCTTGGTCAGGTCCTTCACCTCAGCGGGGAACGGAGTGTTCTGCAGAAAGAAAAAGAAAAAAAGTCGTGGGGATTTGAAAATAGAAACGAATAACACGGTGAATATAATAATCATTGATAATAAAGCTGTGCTTAAAACCCCAGATAACCGGGTTACATACGTAACACCTCATAGACCTGATTTTATTTTCATAAATCAATGAATGTACAATAGAGAATAGATCACTCCCCAGATATCCATTGTTTTATTTTCATTTTTTGTTTCATTCTGTCTCTTTTTTGGTTGTTTTACACTTCTTGCTCTAAATATGTGTGCAACTAAAACGAGCATCAATCTAAAAATCTGCACATGCAATGTCAATTGTCTGAAAGACATCTGTAAAAATCTAATTGATGCCTACTTTTAATTTTAAAAAGAATGATAAAAACAACAACAACAAAACCAAGAACCTGGTGATACCTTGAGTGGTGCATCTCCGTTGGCAAAGTTATTAATGATAGCCAGGGACTGCTGGAACCTGGAGCCCCCGATGCCAGCGTCTGCTATCAACTGGCTCACCGCCTTGATCACCTGATTCGGAATGAGGAGCGTCGGGTGAGGACAGTGTGACGAAAAACAACAAGAAAAAACAACACAAGACTGACGACACATTTGGGTCTCACTGACCTGCAGATGGGAGCGGACGATGGACTTGCCCTTGGTGAACTCAAAGTTTTTTCTCATGAAGAAATACAGCAGGGCGGCCGCCTCCGTCTGGGTGGAGCTGGAGCGATGGTTGCAGCACTTGAGGATTTCATAGCACAGGCAGCCGCACAGGTCGGCCTTACCCTGGAAGAACGCACTGGGGAACTACATGTAGAGAGAGAGAGAGGGAGAGAGAGAGAGATGAAGATGAATAATACACACGTGAGGAAAAACGATTTCAATCTTCATTCATGAAGCTCTATGGACCTTTTGTACAAAGAGCCTGAGAGCGGCGAAGATATGCCGTAGAGTGGCGGTCGACTGGTTGATTTGAAAGAAGAGCAAGTAGGTGTCCAGCACCTTCTTCATCAGTACATTTTGGCCTTCATCCAGCAACAGCTGCTTCTGTATCGAGAAAAAAGCAGAAAATACGTTTTAGTTTTAAGTTTCAACTGAAAGGTTTCACCTAAAGACAATAAAGAAAAGAATATATATATGTTGTGGCCACCAGGTGGCAGTAGAGTAGCATTAGTTTGGTTTTAGAATGTGAATGAAACATTTGCATGATTTCCAATGCAATGCATTCTCATTCTACACCCAAAAGAAAGTAGATGTGTCTTTCTTCTTTTCTTCTTCTTCAAGAAACACAAATAAAACTGATTTTAAAACCCCTTGTTCAAGAATGTAGATTGTTAGACTGTTTAAGTAGACTACTGGTATAACCTTCGCTACTATGATATTCACAGGACAATACAATATATACTGAATATACAAAGGACAGATTGAAATAAGACTCCTCTTAACAATAGAAAATAGATCACACACAGTAGGAGTGTGGTGGGAACTGTAGATTCAGGACCGAATACCTTGTGGTGGTGAACAAAGAGCTCCAGGACATCCAGCACCGTGAGGGCCACCTCTGTGGACAAGTTTGCCTCGATATCCGTCGGACTCAGGTTGTCCCCGTCGTGGATATTCCCATCTGAAAAACAAACGAGATCAGATATCAAAAAGTCAAATCCATGTCAGTCAACTTTATATTCATCTGTCACATGCTGTGTGTGTGTGTGTGTGTGTGTGTGTGTTACCCGTCTCCATCATCTGCAGCAGCTTGGGGTTGGCGAGAGCATTCTTGCTCCTGATGATGGGCATGGTTTGGGATCGAGCGTGCCGGTGACCTTCCCCTCCGGATGTCGCCATCCTGGAGGCAACAGGAGGGATCAGCGGTTTGATCATCCGATACTCATTTAAACAAATAAATAAAATCACACTGCAGTAAATGTGCATCTAAACTGGGAGGAAAACCATCTCCATTCCAGTAGGAAGGTAAACATAAATGGCAACCATGTCCCGAGGACATGCCGTTATCGGGAGGCTATTAACACATGGGAGGGACAGAGACGGGGACGAATCACACCAAACACTGGAGGTATGAGGAGGGGCATGCGGAGAACACAGTGACAGTCTAACACATGGACAACACAATGATGCATAGACACGGGGCAACAATGCATTCACTGGAATCTAAGTGTACCTGTACTCAAAATAATCTGCCGTTTGTCTAGCTATTAAAGAAAATATGGACATTTTCAGCCAATCACTATACATCAAGAACAATTTCAGAAACCGAAGACTCTTTAGATAGTTTTACTCGTGGCCAACAGGTGTTTTTTTTTCTCCTGGTGGAGGGTGATTACCATTGTGGGAAGAGGCTGGAGGGATGAGAGGACTGGGAGGGGTGGTTAGAGCCCTTCAGGGTGCCATTGGCCTGGCTGGATTGGGCCAGCTTTACTGCCGCTGCTAGCTTCCTGTTCACGAGCCAATCACATCAAAGCTAACATTAGTCAGTCTAGTTGAGAGCGTCATTGTTTGGCGTCCATCGTTAGTCAGTGATATTCGCTATGTTAGCGGGCATGCTAATAGCCGAGCATGCCTGCAATCAATGTCGCGTAAATGTACACATTGCAAGATATACACTACCGTTCAAAAGTTTGGGGTCACTTAGAAATGTCTTTATTTTTCAAAGAAAAGCACTGTTTTTTCAATAAAGATAACATTAATCAAAATACACACTATACATTGTTAATGTGGTAAATGACTATTCTAGGTGGAAACGTCTGGTTTCTAATGAAATATCTCCAGAGGTGTATAGAGGCCCATTTCCATCAACTATCACTCCAGTGTTCTGATGGTACATTGTGTTTGCTAATCGCCTAAGAAGACTAATATCTGATTAGAAAACCCTTGTGCAATTATGTTAGCACAGCTGAAAACAGTTATGCTGGTGATATAAGCTAGACAACTGGCCTTCCTTTGAGCTTGAAGTTTGAAGAACAAAATGAATACTTCAAATATTAATCATTATTTCTAACCTTGTCAATGTCTTGACTATATTTTCTATTCAATTTTCAATTCATTTGATAAATAAAAGTGAGTTTTCATGGAAGACACAAAATTGTCTGGATGACCCCAAACTTTTGAATGGTAGTGTATATGTTTTGCAATTGTGTGTTATCTCGTTGCATGTTTATAGCAACTAGCTTGTATTCCTGTAAGGCTTAATGAAATGCTAAAAGCATACAGGATCTCCAATTCGCCCTTGACGGGATGAGAGCGGCTAAAAGTCAAAAGAGAAAGATCAAAGAGGCAGGTCGGCCGGATGGAAAGGTTAGTGGCGTAGCAGAGTGGCTTTTTAGTTTGCCATTAGTCGAATAGTGTGTCAATGTTAGAGAGTTTTAAGTGGAGAGTATATCGGCTGGAGCTCATCAGCGGTGGACGGGGAGGCGATTGGGATGTGGAGATGTTAAAGCTGCGGCACAAATCACCTTAATAACAAACAGATGTCCGACATATCGGATACATTCCCACGATGTCTAAATGAAAGCTCGAGCCGAACTCGACACACGATGCCGCGGCCGGCCCCCCCAAAAAAAAGAAAGACGTGAGCCCAAATCAAGGAGACGAGTGGGTCCGCAAGGTCGACGTGCAACATCAATGGAGGCGACCGGCGTGGCAGAATGTAAAGAGCAAACACAGCCAACACACAGCAGCCGCATGAATAATACACAATGACACATGAAAGGGTTTACTTAATGCGACGGAACATCAATAATGTGTCAGATCCATTAACAGCTGCGGCGTGCACAAAGGGGGGGGGGGCATGCACTGTGGTGGGGAACTACAGAAGCAGGTCCAACAGGGAGGGAACATGATGAGTCATGTCGGGTTTGTGTCACGTAGAGCATATTGTGCACGAGTGTGTTCTGTATCTGAGCTGAAAGTCCAACGCACGTTCTGAATTCGTGGAAGTGCGGCTCCTTTAAAGCATCGCAGCGAAGAATGTCTGGGATTACACCGGCTGACCCCTAAAAGGCCCCCGACTACTTATTTATCGCTTTGTAATGAGAAGTTTGGGTTTGTTTCTTTTAGTGAAATTTGATCAAACCACATCCACACATTCCCAATGAAGCAAATTAGTAGTATTATTATCTTTATTTTAAAAAAGGGACCATGTATGTGTATGTATGTATGTGCATGTGTATATACATATATATATATATATATATATCATTGTCATGTTTTATGTGTGTGTATGTGTATATATATATATGTACATATATATATATATAAATGTATGTGTATGTATATGTGGATATATGCCGACGCATCCCTAACGGACGACCTGAACTCATTTTATGCACGGTTTGAGGTGTATATATATGTATGTATGTGTATATATATATATATACTGTATATATGTGTATATGTATAGATATATTAGTGTTGTGAAAAATAACGCGTTAACGCGTTATGATTAAATTACAGGATTAATTAGTTAATTTTTTTTAACGCATTTAACGCATGCGCAGAATGAGCTTCCAATCCGTCTGTTGTTGGTCGTCTCGAACCAGCAGCATGTCATTCTGTCTCTACGTGTCGCGTTAACACGACTCCGATCTCCGTGTCGCGCGCCGCAGAGCTCGCATGCACATCGGGACGAAAAAAAGTCATGTATGTGTATATATATTTTTATGTCTGACATTTTTGTATTTGTTTCATGTTAATATGTCTAAATGAATAAAAAAATGTAAGTGACAAAAGAATAAAAAATACAGTATATATGATGGAGGGATTTTAAACAACCTTTCTGCGATGGCTGATTGTTGTCTGACTGACTGGCTGACCTGTGGTCCTCCTAGCTGGTTGGCTGGCTACACAACGCTAGTGTGACACGTCTCTCCTGGACTCCAGTGGGCGTCACAGAGCCGACGGAGAGAGAGACGCCGAGACAGACACAGGTGTGAGCCGTGAATCCCCCGCGGCCTCGTATGAGAGACCGATGTTAAGAAGCTCGCAGCCACAGACGGGCTCAACGACACGAGCTCGGCTTCCAGCTATCCTTGTCCTCTCAATGCCTCCACACACACACACACACACACACACAGTACAGCAATGTGTTCTCACAGCCGTGTGTTGGCTTACATCTCAGCATCTTATTGCTGAAAGGAAAAAGAGAGCTAATTTAATTAGCTGGGAGGAACCAGAAGATGGAGGAGCCTAGCTGTGCCAATGGCTCAGCTCAGTAAGACTACACACACACACACACACACACTATCAACCCCCATCCTGTGCTTGCCAACTACGACAGTACAACATCCAGCAGTGCTTTTCTCTCAACAACAAGATCCAGGAGTCCCCCCCCCCCACCCTCCCCCCCTCTCTCTCTCTCTCTCCCCCTTTACCTCTTCCCACATTCCGGAGCGTGCACACGCATACAGAATACATTTTAGTATTTCTGCCTCACTGTGTCCGATTCATTTGTGTGTGTGTGTGTGCATCGCTGCATTTGCACATTGTGTGCATTCCCGTGTGCGCATGATTAAAAGGACGTGTGTGGGTTGGGTGTGTGTGCTGCAACACGTATGTGGAGTTAATAAGCACGTTTCCATGTATGCAACATGACAATGATGAGCCCCGGTCCGCCTCTTTGTCGGGGGAGGCGGGCGGGAGGGAGCCCACGACTCACCTGGCTATGTGGCGTTTCCCGAGGAATCTGAAGTGCTGCAGACACAGCCTGAAGGAAGAGAACAATGCAGCGATATCTTGGTTGAAAGGGGTGGGGGGGTGTGCTCGTTTTTTTAAATGTTAAGAACACAGGACAAAATTAAGTGCATTGGCTCAAAACTGAAACAGCCCAGTCTAGATGCTGACACCAACAGGAAACAGGCGGTTAATTAACTGCACTGTTCAGCGGAGAGGGAGGAGCCCTCATTGGAATTACAGCCTGTTTTTCTTCTCTCTCTCTCTATTGCTGTGTCATTACTTTATCTCTTCCCTTCTGGCTAGATTTCCCCCCTTTTTTCTTCTCCCATCATCCCCCTGTCCCCCATCGGTCTCAATGTGTTTGTTCACTCAGTGCTCAGGATCACCAGTCGGTGGTCATAAACAGTCCGTGGCAGACTGTGTACAACGTTTTTTTTTCAATACATGAGTGTAAATATGATTTGAGAGATGTTTGCTTACTGTACAAAAGGCTAAAAAAGGGATTAAAAGAAGACGTATTTCTATTGTAGGAGTCCGATTATGGAACAACGTTCAAATGGATATAAGAATGATCAACTCATTTTTGGTTTTCATAAAGGATTTCTAAAAGAATTTTGTGGATACATATATATATATATATCTCCCCAGAAAATGTATATAAAATAATGAAAACTAATAAAGAAAATAAAAAATAATATATATATATATATATACATATATTTTTATATTTTCTTTATTATTTTTATATATTTTATATTAATTTCCTGATTTATTTGATTATAATAATTTAGGATAGGAATATATAAGCATTTTTTGCTTCTACCTATACCGTTTCAGTCTTTCTGTTTTGTATAGTATATAAAATAATATTGTATTATATTGCAATGATTAACAATAAAGAGATTGCAATGATTGACTGAATGAAATACACAACAATAAAGAGAAGAGCACTCACTCCAGGATGTTAAAGAAGTCCGATATCTCCTGGTGGATGGCCCGGTGCCAGTAGGAGACCAGCACATCTGGAAACAGGAAGCAAAGACCTCGTGTCACATAGCTAAGCAGATGGTTCCAGAAGGCCAAATGCCAGAGAACATTTTTGTAGAGTCAGTATTTCTCTACTGGAGTGATTGAAACGTGTAAATAGTCAATGTAATAACGGATTATTAGCATTTTTTTAAACACAATTCGACAAAGGCTGTAGGTTGGACTGTGTGAAAGTAATTTCTCACCTTCAGATATAGTTTTCATGATGTGCAAAAAGCACATGAGCAGACTGCGGGTCTCGGCCTGGTCCAGCTTGTCACAGCGGGAGCCGTAGCCGATGAGCGACTGGGGCCGCGCGAACTGAGGAGAAACATCAGTCAGAGATGTACTGTTGGTACTGAGCTGCCATTGAGGACGGCGAGGTCATGTCCTCAGAGTTCTTCATCTTTAATACATGAATACAAGGTTCAGGTATTCCAGGAAATGTGCAGAGGGTTTGGAAACATAATGTTGGGAAAGTAAAATATATAGAAATATGAACTGACACATTTATTCATGCAATATGAGAAATACAATTCTTATTTTGTATTTTGTATTAAGAAATATATAGGGTCCTGGTCCGGGAAGTGTGGGTGTTGGACTATTTTTTCTTTAGGGGATGACGTTCAACAAAAGGTCCCCGGCTGGCCTTAAACATTGCAAAAATATGATCCTGAACCTGAACTTCAGTATTTCTTTAGCTGGTATTACAGCAGTATAAGTGAGACATGGAGGAAGACAAATATATATATATATATATACAGGACTGTCTCAGAAAATTAGAATATTGTGATGAAGTTCTTTATTTTCTGTAATGCAATTAAAAAAACAAAAATGTCATGCATTCTGGATTCATTACAAATCAACTGAAATATTGCAAGCCTTTTATTCTTTTAATATTGCTGATTATGGCTTACAGCTTAAGAAAACTCAAATATCCTATCTCTAAATATTAGAATATCATGAAAAAGTATACTAGTAGGGTATTAAACAAATCACTTGAATTGTCTAATTAACTCGAAACACCTGCAAGGGTTTCCTGAGCCTTGACAAACACTCAGCTGTTATAAATCTTTTTTTTTACTTGGTCTGAGGAAATATTAAAATTTTATGAGATAGGATTTTAGAGTTTTCTTAAGCTGTAAGCCATAATCAGCAATATTAAAAGAATAAAAGGCTTGCAATATTTCAGTTGATTTGTAATGAATCCAGAATGCATGACATTTTTGTTTTTTTAATTGCATTACAGAAAATAAAGAACTTTATCACAATATTCTAATTTTCTGAGACAGTCCTGTATATGTATATAGATATATCTATACATAAATATATATATGAATGTCTACGTAAATATATATAAATATATATATAATATACATATATATATACTGTATATATATACACATAAATATATATGAATTTCTACATAATAATATATACATATTTATATATATAAATATATACACAAATATATATACATATACATAAATATATATAAATATATACACACATAAATATATACATTAAATATATATAAACATATATAAATAAATATATATACAAAATATATAAATATTTCTAAATATAGATATCTATATATAAATATGTATGCGTCATAAAACAGTAAAGGCTTATTAACTCTTTTCTTTTCTCACCTTCTCACATCCGTCCATCTTCTCACTGTTCCTGTCACTGTTGCTCGGGTTGGAGTCCACACTGATGAGAGAACCCCGAGAGTCCGCTTGGTTACCCGTGGCAACTGCCAAGGATGAAAAGGCTGGTGTGGGGGGGGATGGGAGGGGTGTCAGCATCATTCACAGTATTTTTATATAGATACTGGAAATATAGATAGCCAGCTACATACAAGCGGGTCACACACCGTTACCTGTGATGGAGTTCAGGACTTCTTTGGAGAAGGAAGCATCCACAGAGTGGCCATGGCGAGTAACAGGAATCACGCCTCCCGCCACGACGCCTCCGCCTCCGACACTGAGATCGTCTCGAGAGCCCTGGTAGGGGTGCAGACAGGGGAAAGGCTTATTAATATTATTATTATAATCCGGGCTATTATTTCAATTAGATATCAGACACCAGCATCCGTGAAGGCAAGCAAGAAAAAGAAAAAAAAGTCTAATGCAGTTTTCTCATTGTACTCTTTTTTATTTATTTATTCGAATCACCAATTATTACAATGATTACTTATTTAATAATAAAAGTAAACATTCAAAGTTCTATGATAATTGCCCATTGCATTGTAGTACTTCTAGCTCAACTGGGCAGGATGATTCATATGCAGCACAGTACTCATGAGCACAGAAACCTTCGTGAAGGATGCTGGTGTCACATGGTGTTCAGATGAATATACATTCCTCAAATCATTGTAATTCAGTCGGTAACATGTCGTCATAAGAATGAGAGCTCAAACTATGAATATTAGAACAACGTTGCATAACATCAAACACCGCAGAAATGTACAATACAGTCAGTACAGTACGCAGGAGGGAATTACTTCCTCCTTCCTCTTTCCTCCTACCTGGTCACTAGAAGTGAAGTAGATGGGGAAGACGTCCCTGAGGAAGAATCGAGGCATGTTGTCGAGGATCAGGCCGTACAGAGGCAGGTAGAGGGACGCGATTCTGGCCTGCTTCTCCTGGAAGGGCAGCCAATAAAAAAGGGATATTGCATTCACAAGATGTGTGCATATTCGTCATCTTGCAATCCCACATCCAGTCAACCAACAAGCCAGTATTGATACCTTTATTTATATTTCCTGGATTGTGGAGGTCTGGATCGTGGTCCATGTCTATTACTAACTATTCATACACTCTGTCATATTCATTGAATGTGTTTATGTAACTATGTAACGCTTCATTCTGGTCACATGACATCTATTCTGTCCATCCTCTGTTGCTCTCCTGAAGGTTTCTGCTCTTTTTTTTCTTCAATTTCTTGAGAGTTTTCCTGATCCGATGTGAGGTCAAAGGTCAGTGATGTCGGATGTGTACAGATTGTAAAGCCCTCTGAGGCAAATTTGTAATTTGTGATATTGGGCTGTACAAAATAAACTGGATTGAACTGTTTGTAAAATCCTCTTACACTGGAAATACAAATCCCCAGTCGTTCAGTAGTCCATAAAACAATTAAATTACATCATATTTAATATCTCCTGCCAAGAAAATGCCGTGGCCTTTTAACGAAACCCCGATTTCCCTTTAATTTGGCACACATTTTTGGTTTTCACTGTCTTTCCAACCGCCCTGCAAGTTGTGCTGTGGTTCTGTTGAACAGAGATTACTGACTGGATCTGATCTGGACACTTCCCAGCATTCATTATGAAGCAGCTGCCTCGAACAATCACACGTCAGTGTGTAATGTGTGTGTGCGAGTCACGTAGGAGGAATGTTTCTCCCGTGAGCTCATGACTCATTGTTCACGCCACGTTAAGTTTCCTCCCCCTGTGAAACACTTGCGCCGGCTACCTTGGTGGCGTAGCGTGCGTCCAGCGAGTGTTTGGCCATGAGCGTCTTCAGCGTGGCCAACGCCAGGTGTCTCAGGTCCTGCTCGTCCTGGAGCGCCAGCCCCAGTTCCCGGAGCAACAGGCCGGTCAGGAAGTGCTTCCTGCAGAACTCTCCCGTCAGGTTGTACTCGGGCACCGACACTGAGGAGAAAACGGGCATCGAAAGGTTCACGTTTTCAGACTGGTGATGTGTTATTTGCTGTGGTTGTTCCAATTATTATTATTTATTTTTTTGGTCTGTTTTTCTTTCCCCTTTTCTTTCTCCCTTCCCTTTTTATTGCATCCTTAAAGTCCTGTCTTGTTAATTTGTAAAATCAAAATAAATATATGTATATTTTTTTAAAAGGATTCCATTTTAAACAGAAATTAACTGGAGCTGCGCGTGATTTAAATAACACCGGTGCCAATATTTGCTTTCCATCAGGGAGTTAATGAATCCGTGTCAAAAACAATATAATTTAAATCTGGTTTACTGTGAGAAAATAATGTGACAAGCCATTTTTTCCCCCATGAATTTCATTATCATCATCATCATCATCATCATCATCATCATCATCATCATCCAACCGTAGCACACGCAACATTACAAAGAACATATTTACCATGAGTACTTTGTGGCTCTGGAGATGTATGATCTGACATGGACACATAGTTAGAGGAACATGCCAGGAAGAGAGAGAGAGCGAGAGAGAGAGACAGAGTGTTAATAGACAAATGAGAGTGAGAGCCACTTGATGTATGAAAGTTACCACATTGACACTGGCGTCACTAAAACTGTGGCGTGCGACTCAAAGCTCTTACCCGCGATGCGAGCGGAGGGCAGCGGCAGGCTGAGAGGGATGTAGTGCTCGTGGTTGCACACCTCTCTCAAAAACTCAAATTTCAGCTCGCACAAGACCTGTTCCGACAAATAAAAAATATGTATGCATGAATGTTTTGCGTGTACACGTCTCGTTGCCGTTTCCCCCCCGAATTTAATTAAAATGAAGTCGTTAATTTGTTCACCTTGCTGTCCGTTGAAGTGATCATGTTAATGTAGTTGCTGATCAGCTTGAATGTGAAGCCTCGGTCCATGAGGGTAAAGCAACGCTACGGAGAGGCAGACAAGAGACATCAGCTGATCAGACAGAGAGGGAACAACTTGTTGGCATTGAGCATTTTAAAGTATGCACTGTTTGTTCACGTGGTCCCTTTCTTCATGCAACATTATCATTGTAAATCCATTTCATTAATTATTTATGCTTATATTATATATATTGTAAATGACTCTGAAAAGGTTATGTTAATATGGTGACTATTTCCTGTAAGCCTTTATTTTGTAAGTGACTGTTTGTTGTCGGTCCTTTTATTTTGAAGTACTTCCGGCGAGACCGGAAGTAGAAGTAAATCTCGTAACTTGACTTCGCTAAAAGTACGTTAGCTGACGGTGTACTGAAGGAAAAGGTGTTCATGAGTATGTATGTTGTCAACAAGGCACATGGTTGAACATGAATAAAAGCAATTCTGGAAACATCAGTATGCTTTGTAAATTACTCTGAAAAGGTTCTGTTAATATGTTGACTATTTCGCACAAGCCTTAATTTGTAAGTGCCTTTGTATGTTTTAGGTCCTTTTATTTTGAAGCTTTTCCGGCGAGACCGGAAGTAGAAGTAAATCTCGTAACTTGACTTCGCAAAAAGTACGTTAGCTGACGTAAAAAAGTGTTCATGAGTATTCTTCTTACTCTTTGAACTGTTAAGCACCGAGCTGGAACGGGAACACGTTACTTTGTGTTTTATTTGGGCTTTGACGACATGTTTAGTGACTTTATTATTATTAACTTGTAAAATGTATTGTGATAAGATGCTAATGCTAAATGTTAGCTATATGTTCCCTTTAAGAAGAGAAAATGTTGTGATTTGTCCACAAGCACATGTATATTTGAATGTCATCTAATTTATGTTTACACTCAAGAGCTCATTTCGGTTGTATCTGTTCAATATAGCTCTTACAGTGATTTCTGGAAATTAAAATGGAAAAAGAAACTCTTAAATGTATGTTCGTCAACAAGGCTCATGGTTGAACATGAATAAAAGAAATTCTGGAAACATCAGTACGCCTCACTATCGTCAGGCAATACATTTCTGTCACATCTTGCTCCCCACCTTGACGAAAGCCGCCACGGCTAAGTTGGCGCAGCGCGTCTCCTCCGCCAGGTCTTTGTTTTTCCAGAAGATGTGTTCGGACACCGTCTCCACCAGCGTCTCCACGCGGCTCAGGTAGGATGAGGGGAACCGCTGAGGCCTCGGAAGCTGCAGGAAAACACGAAGTCGCCGTCAGATTATACAAATGGAAAGGGAACTGTCACTGAAGCAATATAATAACAATGAGTAGAGTGCGTCACCTCACCTTCACCTTGTCAGAATCAAGCAGATGTTGCGCCATGGATTTGACAATAAGCTCAAAGAAGAACCAGGAGAACTGAAACCAGGGGAAGACAAAGCAAGGTCAGTCTCGCGCCAATAGTTTCCCTCTAATCATCATCAAAACATTTTTGTTTGTTTGAGTTTTGCACTGATTTGCGTTCCTCTAGGACCTTAGAGGAATAAACAAAAGCTTTCCGTTTTAAATTAAATCAAACTGAAGCGTGAGGAAAGAGACGCACCTTGAGGACATTCTTGACTGCTGTCTGCTCGTTGCTCTTGAGGTCAAAGGTCATTCCCTTAGCCAGCTCCTCGTGAACCGTCCTGAAGCCGTGGGCCTCTGACCTGAACACGTACTACACACGAGGAGAGAGAATGATTATTAACTACAAAAGATACAAAAGATCTACGCCGAGATTCAAGGTCCTAACTAGAGCTGCAATGACTGGTCGATTATTCATTATTGATACGTCGATTGGAGGAAACTTAATCGGGAACTATTCTGATAGAGGTTGAAGTCACTTTTTAAGCAAATCCCACACAAAAAATATTATTTAAATTATAATGTAATCTTTTTTTATGTCTTATATGAAAGTAAATTTAGGTTTTGGGATGTTACATAGACCAGAGTATGAATATATATATATATATATATATCAATAAATATTGAGTATTATTTTTCTAGATTTTATATTAATTTTCTGATTTATTTGATTGTAATAATTTAGGATAGGAATAAATAAGCATTTTTGCTTCTACCTACAACTTTTCATTCTTTGTGTTTTGTATATTATATAGAATAACATTGTATTTAATATTTAATATTTAATTTAATTTTACACTGCAGTCATTAGTATTGTATTGTGTATGCATATATGTTGTATATATACATATATATTTTATTTTATATTTTACTTTGTATACTTCTTGTATACATCTATATCTTTCACTTGTATACATCTATATCTTTCATCCCTGTTTTTTATATTTTATATTTTATTCTCGTGTGTTTAGTTTATTGGTGCTGCTACTGTGATGACAAATTTCCCCTTGGGGATTAATAAAGTATATATCTATCTATCTATCTCTTGTATTGCAATGATTGACTGAATAAAATACACAAGTATTCAACAGGTTAGTCCTAACCCCAAGGCCACCAGATTATGTTCCTGATTAATAGTCTATAAAAAGTTAAAAAGAAAAGTGTCTGACACAATTTCCTACAGCCCAAATGTTTTGTTGTGCATCAAACAAACAATAGATTCAGTTAGAAGAGATATAAACTAGATAAATTGTAGCAAATTCTCACGATCGTGAAGTTGATTGTGGGGAATGTTTGGGCATTTTTTCCAGAAGGAATTACCTAAAAAATGAAAGATTATCCGAATACTTGCCGATTCATTTTCTATTCATCGGTTTATTAATTATAGATTTATGGTTTCAACTCTATATAATGCACACACACGAGATGCACGAGGACAGAGAGACTTACAGCGTACAGAAACCTGAAACATTTTCCATTTCGCTAATTATATGAAAAACCCATCTACGGTTTGATTCATATAATATTCCTGCACACTAATCAATTCATGCAACAGTGAATTGAATCCCCATTTCATTTCTCTCCCTCTCATTGAACACACACACACAGGTATTCTCTGTGCTGCAACTGAACATCATGCCAATCTGTTACTATGGCAACCCCGCTTCCATTAGCCGTGCTCGTCCTCTCCTCCCACCTTTTCATATTTTTCTTGCCACCGCCTCTTCAGGCGCGGCAGTTTTCCTTCACTTCGGCCGACATGAAAGGACTCTGTTTCCCCCGGCTCTCTCCTCTAATCATCTCGCCGATTTAACCCCTTAAAACAAACTGTGTTTTCTGATTGAGCTGAATATGATCGCCAATCAGCCTTTCTTCCACTTCTTCATCTCTCCCTGCTTCACTGTTTGTGTTTGCACAGTTTTCTGGGCATGCGGCCCGAGCCCCACTCCTGCTGGTCCACACACACACGCACACACACACACACGCACGCACACACAAACACACCATTGTATTGTTGGAATATATGTTATTATACCTTGATGTAGGAGTGCAGGTAGTGATCCAGGTTTTCCTCATGGCACTTTGCAACAATGTGCACCAGCACTCTGCAGACACGGGACAACAGACAGTTGTATTTATTACAGCCTTTCATCATCAACCAATCACCAACACTGACAATGTTTCTCTTCCGTAGCAGATCTCGGCTATGAAACAATAAGATTCAATTCAAGATGTTTTATTTGTCACATACACACACAGGGTGTGCAGTGAAATGAAAGTGGCAATGCTCAGCAGGAATGTGCAAGGGCAACAAGTACACACTATTTACAAATAAAAAACAACACAATATTTACAGTAAGTGTGTGTGTGTGTGTGTGTGTGTGCCTAAGAGGGGCAGTTGTGTGGGTCTATGTGGGGGTCCTGGTGAGGTCGGAGTTCACAATCCTGATGGCCTGAGGAAAGAAACTCCGTCTCAGTCTCTCTGTTCTTGCAGCGTGACTACGGAGGCGCCTGCCTGACCGCAGCAGCTGAAACAGTCTGTTGTTGGGGTGGTGAGGATCCTTCATGATCCTGCCGGCTCTGGTTCTGCACCTCCTGGTGTACAAGTCCTGCAGGGTGGTGAGTGTAGTTCCAATAGTGCGCTCAGCCGAACGCACTACTCTCTGCAGAGCCTTCCTGTCCTGAGCGGAGCAGTTGCCAAACCAGGCTGTGATGCTTCCTGTCAGGACGCTCTCTACAGCTCCAGAGTAGAAGGACTGAAGGATCCTCTGGGAAACTTTAAATTTCCTCAGCTGCCTGAGGTGGTAGAGGCGCTGCCTTGCCTTTCTCACCAGAGTGTCTGTGTTTGTTGACCATGTCAGATCCTCGGTGATGTGGACTCCCAGGTATTTATACCCGCTCACCCTCTCCACAGTAGTCCCGCTAATCCCCAGTGGTGAGTACGTCCTCTGTTGTTGTACCCTCCTAAAGTCCACAATCAGCTCCTTAGTTTTGGTGACATTCATGATGAGGCTGTTGTCCTGGCACCAGAGTGACAGATCAGCAACTTCCTCCAGGTAGGCCTTCTCGTCGTTGTCGGAGATCAGGCCCACCACCACTGTGTCATCCGCAAACTTGATGATGGTGTATGAGCTGAACCTGGCCACTCAGTCATGTGTGTACAGGGAGTACAGTAGGGGCTGAGGACGCAACCCTGGGGATCCTGTGTTCAGGGTGAGGGATTTGGAGTGTGTCTGCCCACCCTGACCACCTGTGGCCTGGCGGTCAGGAAGTCCAGGATCCAAGCACACAGGGGTGTTCAGTCCCAGCTCAATCAGCTTGCCGGCCAGTCTGGAGGGACTATGGTGTTGAAAGCTGAACTATAATCAATGAACAGCAGTCTCACATAGCCCCCTCTGGCTGTCCAGATGAGAGAGTGTGGTGTGCAGTACCTGGGAGACAGCATCATCCGTGGATCTGTTTGGGCGATAAGCAAACTGCAGCGGGTCCATGGAGGAAGGGAGGAAGGCGCAGATGTAGTCCTTTATCAGCCTCTCAGCATTTCATGACCACCGAGGTGAGGGCCACCGGTCGGTAGTCATTCATACATGCTGGAGAAGCATTCTTGGGCACAGGGACAATAGTGGATCTCTTGAAGCAGGCGGGGACCACGGACTCAGCCAGGGAGAGGTTGAATATTGTGGTGAACACTGGAGCTAGCTGGTTAGCACAGGTCTTCAGTACTCGCCCAGATATGCCATCTGGACCTGCAGCTTTCCTGGTGTTCACCCTCAACAGAGCCCTCCTCACACTGTGCTCGGTCACAGAGAGTGTGTGTTCATCCCCAGCGGTAGAACTCACCTCGGCTACGCTAACGGTGTTGTTGTTAGCCGGCGAGCTAGCGCTGTTGTTGCTAGCCTCAAACCGTGCATAAAATGAGTTCAGGTCGTCCGCTAGGGATGCGTCGGCACTCAATAAAAACGGGGTGCGGTGTTTGAAACACGAAGTTTAAACACATCCCTCCTCACTGTGTGCTTTAACACGTGTTCTGCTCTTGTGGATGGTGTAGTACCACCGCCTACCTGGTGGTGGCAGTAGTGACCTCATCGTTGTCATTCTGAGTCAGAACCTTGAACAGCTGGTTGAAGAGCACTGGCAGAAATCGGATGATCACCGGGATCCTCTCCATGCTGAGAAGACCCTGGAGGACGGCGGAACAGAAGAAGAGGAAGAAGTGTGGAAATAAATAAGAAACACAAACCACAAAGATGGCAAACACAACGATGTTTGGCACACAGAGTGCAGCATCGTTCCAGGGATTAGACATGTGGCAGCGCTTTGTTCCTGGTGGATACAAGGCCTTTCCTCTGACCTTCAAGCAGTTGATGAAGTTGGAGGTGGGAGGTTGCGAGATGTCCGGCTCTCTCTTCTGGCACTGCTGGAAGAATCGGTTCAGGTGGGGGTCCTGGCACAGAGGGAATAAACTATGGACATCAGCATATTCATAAGCATCTGCACTAATACTTAGTGGAATGTTTCTTTTTTTCAACAGTTTATCCTCAAATGTCAAACTTTACCAACTCACTGTCACTTTCAATTCCACTCTCTTAGCCTTGGTACAAACAATTTAAGTACTTTTTAATAGTTTCAAAATGCACATAAAATAACCACGAAGCTCATTGATGTTTTTGATTTGACTGTTTACGATGGAGGATAATACAATATATAGTGGAGTGAAAGTCCTGTTGCAGCAGCAAGACTTTACAGTCGTAGCGAGATGTGCATCTATTTAATATGCGTTTTTTTATCATCTTCACACATATTTTCTCTTTAGCTTTAACAAAAATTCCGACACAATGACGTCACATTATATCTTATATCTAAAAATGTGTTTATCTTATTTTTTTGACTCGTCATTAAAAGTGATACTAAAATCCTCAATTCAAGCAAAACCAAAACAAAGAATCAAAGCCAATTTATGATAAATTCATGAGAATAAATAATAGGCCTAATCTACAGCGTAGCTAATCCGGTTATTACGGATATAGCTTCGCTCAATTGAGCCAATCGAATCGATTGTTTACCGCGCGTACGCCGTTCGCTTGAGAGAACACTAAAGGGAGAGATGAGTCTGGATGACTGACCGCCGTCAGTCAGCGCTCTCCAGTATGACCATTATTCACTTTATGACACCAACTCGAGCCAAGATTCAAACTATTGGCAGTGTGATGTCACATTTCTCTTAAATAAAATACTTTTTCTAAAAGAGAAACCGGTTCCCGTAGACCCAGATCAGTCTGCAGCAAAGACCTAAAACCATCTTTTTCCCATTTCTAGACGGACGTTAGGGCCAGAGAACAAGAGGAGGCCTCGTGCATGTGTCACAGAGCGAAGACGGTAGCTTCCAGGATTTTTCTGATGAATTAACGCACAAAGATAAGATGGAAGTACGTTAAGAATAGCCTTATAAATAAGGACATGCCACTGATTTAGTCTACAAATAGCTATCTTTACCATAAATAGAATTAGTCTGAAAAGTTAGGCCCCCCCCATTTCAAGACATAGAAAATAAGAATAAAATGTATGAATAAATTCTCTTTCGGTGTTTTCTAAAAATAGATTAAAAGAGTTGGAGGAAGGTTCATCTGGTTGTAGATGAGGTATGCGCACCTGTGTGAACTGGGTTATGATAACTTGAGTCTTAGTTTTGGTTTTATTCATGCTGTGATCTAAACAAAAATCTTTTATTCTGTAAAAAAAAAAATTGTCTGTCACTGTTTTAATCTCAATGAGGTATTTCCTGGTTAAACGTGCCTGTATGTTGAAAAAAAATATCCTACTAAATTATACGAATGATAATAAATCATATGGAATTATATGGAAATGTACATTGCTGATTTGATTTGATAGCTGGAGGCTAAAGGACGCAATTGAGATCATTTAGAGGTTCAGATTTTGCTTGGAGGACATTGTTGTGACTGAAGCCTCCGGATCCCCCTGATATGATCCTTCTAAGTGGTTTCAGGAATAATAAATGTCCTTTTATGTCCATTTAGAAATTCCTTACAAGAAAACCCCATTCATTTTAATTCATTTTAAGCTGAGTCGTCCACATTCCCGCTCACTTTAACAAGGATGTTGAGGCTGAAACCAGCGACGCATCAATGATTGATTCTCTTTAGGTTCGGTTCATCACAGTATCAGTGAACCATTAACAACACAAAGAGAGCGAGGGAAGCCGACAGGAACCCAGGCGGCGGTTTTACCTGAGTGTACACTGTGGAGACGACGTTGGTGGACACTTTGAAGATGGCTTTTCCTCCATCAACCCACTTCAAATCGGCTGCATTCTGGGAAATGAAGACAGAGTGGACGGCAGCAGCCATGTTTAATCTCTTTAAAACACTCAGTGTATCCACTACCTTTCTTCTCACAGGAATTAACGTTTTCATTATTCATCAAAAAAATAGTCTAATATTTATATACGTATCCATCTTCCTTTCTTTTCCCTTTCCTTCCTCTAATTATAAAAATAATAAATATGCATTTAATTTATATAGCGCTTTATATAGGTACTCAAAGACACTGTACATCACATAATTAAAACATCGGAAAATCTATCAAATAAAAGTAAGTAAAATTAACATAAAAACAATAAAATAAACAATCACATATTACAATATGCATTTAATTTATATAGCGCTTTTCACGGTACTCAAAGACACTGCACATCACATTATTAAAACATCCGAAAATCTATCAAATAAAAGTAACTAAAATGACCATAAAAACAATACAATAATAAAATAAACAATCCCACATTAAAGGCAGTTCTGAACAGGTGGGTTTTGATTTTTGATTTTTTTTAAATGGAAAGTTCCAGAGGGGGGGGGGGGGGGCTCTGTCGCCCCATGTCCGATGCTGGGTCTCACGTCTCACCTTGGTGTTGCCCGCTTCCTTGATGGCCAGGTATCCGGGTGACAGATTACAGGAGATGGGCACGCTGAACTCCTGGGATGACAGGCGGCCATCTTTGAGGAGAGGCAGCCAGGAAAACCCCACTGAAAAACACAGAGAGCGATGAATGGACCCCAAAAAACGACCCGTCGCTGCACAGGAAAACCATATCACGATATTAACAGCTCCAGATGTGCCACCGACTCACCTGGCGTCTCCAGGGCTTCTCTCCTCTTGGCGTTCGTCTTCGCGTTGATGTCACAGGTGACGTGGTAAAAGGAGAAGAGAAGGTGGTGCTTTTCGTGAAGTTGAGTAGGAAGCTCAATCTTCACCTGGGGACAGAACAGCCACAAGGTGAGTTCTCTCCAGAACACCCGTTTCATGTTTTAAAGCCTGCTGATGACGAGCAGTCGATCCAGTTTCAGGTTCCGTTTGATTTTTGATGTGATGGTTGTTCCACGCCCATTTACCTCATCATAGAAGTCAGGGTTCTGGGAGTGATGCAGGACCGTGGAACAGGCCACCGTGGTGAGAACCGGACCTCCCGGCTTGCCGTAGATGCACTGAAGAAAAAAAATGGTGGTAACAGAAAAAAAGGGTTAACGCTCGGCTAGTTTCTCACGGGGGAGAAAATTAAGTCGTAAAAAAAAAAGCCAATAAATGTCTCATCGGCAGTTCTTTTTGGGATCGCTTTCTACCTTTAAAGGTTTGGCAACTTCTTCGTCGGAGCTTCGGAACTCCACGTAGACTGAAAGGTTACGGGCCTGGGAACAAAAGAGAACAATTGTAACGTTAACTATTGCCCACAAACAAAAAACTGTGAAAAATATGAAGTATGTAAAAAAACAAAAAAACAAGAGGCACGTTTAGTGATTTTTGGATTCACGGTTAGGGTTGGGTACTGAAAACCGATGCCAATGTGGTACGTATTTTGAATTATTTATATTTATAGTATACTTTTTAAAACAGTGAAGAACGCTAAAAAAATAAAAATAATAATAATAAATAAATAAAAAAACGTTTCTTTATGTCGTCGATTGTCGTTTTGTATTTATATTTTTTTAGTATTTTTTTAATCAATTCAGGCACTGTTATCGTTTTTAATGTATTGTTTTTGTATCGTTTTTAAAGAACCGTTTTTATAGTATCGTTTTGAAAGTAGCGTTTTGAAATTATCGTTTTTTTAAAGTAACGTTTTTAAAGTATCTTTTGTTTTTAAACTATCCTTTGTTTTTCAAGTATCGTTTTTTTAAAGGAGCGTTTTTAAAGGATCCTTTGTTTTTATAGTATCCTTTGTTTTTAAACTATCCTTTGTTTTTCAAGTATTGTTTTTCAAGTTTTGTTTTTAAAGTATCGTTTTTTTTTTTTTTTAAGTATCGTTTTTAAAGTATCGGAATAAAACAAAATTGATCCCCATCCCTATTCAAGGCTACTCTCAAACAACGCTTAAGCTCCAACGCTATATACCTTGGCGAAGCTCTTCTGGCTGTCGTATTTGAGGTGTTTGGGATAGACGTAGATGTGGTTCCTGTAGACGCGGTGCGGCTGCGTGAACTTGGTGGTGTCCTGGACGAACTCCTCCACCTCCACGGTGGGCTGGTGTTTGCTCAGCTCCTCGAAGGGCTTCACCGGCACACAGGAGGACGTCACGCAGTCTGAACGCAACACGAAGAAGACGAGAGAGAGTTACAATCCCCTGGCCGAGGAGAGGGGACTATCATATAATGTTTCATGCAACATGTCTTGAAAGTCACATTTCTAAATGTGGCCCTTTCTCACATGACATCTCATAATGTGCCATATTTGGGCATGACGGTCCGTGTGTGGGCCTCCCCGAGAGTCTCACACGGATCGTAGTTATTGATAAGATTATTAGAAGCACATCATGCATGACAGGAAAACATAGCTGCGTCCTTATTTCTCCTCACAGCACGACATCAGACAAACACAGATTTATGACACGGTGCACCGCTTATTAAAATCAGATTAATATTAGCGGACGTACTAGGATGCTCCAACGGAACGTAGTCGACTGCGATCTCCAGCGCCCCGGGAATGGTCTGCAGCTTGCTGGTCTTCTCAGCCCTGTCAGAGTTACGTATCGTGATAAATGTTGCTGCCTTGGAAGAGCCAAAGTCACATACACACTGGAACCAGGGTAGGACATGTACATATTTTTTCGGGGGCAATTTTTGCCCCCACTGACTGAACTCCAGGGGCATTTAAAAAGAAATTGGGGGCACTTTTTGAAATAACATTTAACCTTTGTTAAAAAATAATAAATATATCTATTTAGGCTTAAACTATATGAGCAATAGTCATAAAAATGGTATTAATAAGACTATTAGGCAGTAGTCTACAGAGTCAAAGTGTTTTCTTAAACTTTTTGAGCAAAAAACAAACAGAAAAGATAAATCAGACAATCATATTCAATTGTCTTCTTATTTCTTTGTGGTTATTTCTTGTTATATATATTTTTTTTAAACAACCATTTACAATTATAACTTATTCCTTTCTTTTTTTATAATTCAAAATTGTATTTATTGCTTTTTTGTGTGTACCTAGTACAGGCAATACCGATAGGACACACACAAAACAGAACAAAAACAAAACGCGATTAAATTATCAAAATTATGGGGGCATTTTTTGCCCTCTGCCCTCGTGTATTTCCGACCCCGACTGTAACACACACGTCGCACACAGCACACGCTTTACCTCTTGTACTCGGATACGAGCTTTATCAAGTCATCCGTGGAAATTTTGTTGCTCTCCTGTTTGAAGAGAGGCGAGAATCGAGACTCTCGGTCCAGCGCCCCGTGGTTGTCCTTAAACACCGACCTATGTCAGACACACAGAGACGTGTTAAACGATTAGATCCTGTGGAGATAAACATGGCAAATGCATTAAAAAAAAATATGTTTAGACAACTGAGGGGCACTGACCTGACAGACCAGGCAAATGGCATCCGGTACTTCCCCAGTTTACTACAGAACTGTTTGTTGGCCTTCAATATCTTCTGAACCGTCTACAGAGACATAAGCAGAGACAGGAAGTCAGCGGCAAGACACCACATCTGATATTTTTAAATACGAATGGGGCTGGGATCAGCCCTAAAATTTCTAGTTGACCTATAGACAAGAGTGCCAGACTAAAACCAGAGGTTGTTGACTCCAGGTTGAATGTCTGGTGATTCACTTATAAGCCATTTAAAGGACCACATGGAGCCCAGCCAGAGGGGGAAACCAGGAAATATCTTGGATGAGATGTCGGAAAAACCTCATGTCTTAACGAGTCGACCGGACATTAAGCATTGAAGGTGAACTCTGCTTGCCTTACAGGAAAAGCATTTAGTATATGCCATGCATTAAACTCTTAAGAGTGCATTAGAATACATTACATGCCCTAACAGACGTGATTTACGAGCCGGTTTTCCCAGCTTGCTTCAAGAGATAAGACGATATATACAAAAAGTTTCAGCTCCGTGTTGTTGTGTCTATGTAATAATGTGGGTCAAAGATGTCAAATATTGATGGAAAAGTGACAATGAAAAGATGTCTGACCTTGCTGGAGTCCGTATTCTTGATATACGGTTCTGTTCCACAAGCGATATTTCCCATCAGCACCTTCTCCACTCTCGCCACCATCACGATGTCCGTGTGGGGGTTGGTGACGGAGAAGATGGCCTACGTGGAGAGCATTGGGAAAGGCGTATTAAGACGAGTTGAATGCATGGTTCTTACATCTCAGTGACATCCTTGTACCTGTTTGGGAAAGGAGAGCCAGCGCTCCAGGTCCACGCTGAGGGAACAGTCTCCTTGCTTCTTATCCGTAGGAGGAGAGCTCAGGCCATTTTCCTGAACGCCAGCGACCCCCGTGGCAGGAGCGCCCGTCCCGCTGCAGCAGCCTCCGAGCATCTGACGCACGGCCTCGTGGTTGAGGTCCACGTGGAAGTCGGCGGACACCTTTCTCCCTTCTCGCAAGTCCAGCAGAGCCAGCGACACGAAGAAGGGTTCGATCTGGTGGGTTCAGTTAATAAACTAAACTTAAAAAAACTTCAATCAGAAAAATAAGCCCCTTCAAACATGTTTTACCGTGTATTTAAATGTGGTTGTAGTTGTGTATTTTATTCAGTCAATCATTGTAATACAATACAATATTATTCTATATAATATACAAAACAGAAAGACTGAAAAGGTATAGGTAGAAGCAAAAATGCTTATATATTCCTATCCTAAATTATTATTACCATAAGAAATTATATATATATATACTTTTTTATATTAATCATCTGATTTATTTGATTATTTTGCTTATATATTCCTATTCTAAATTATTATCAAATAAATCAGATAATTAATATGAAATAAAGAAAAAGAATAAATAAAATAAAGAATTATATATAATATATAATTTTTTATTTTCTTTATTATTTTTCTTTATATATATATATATATATATATTTACATACATCTTCCATACCCATACATTTCAATCATAATTTTAACCCTCAAAATGTAACTCAAATGAAACTTATGATTGCCAAAGTCAGTTTTGAAGCATTGAAAGTGTGAAAAAGAAAAAGAGCACTAAATGTTTCTAACGCTCACGTTAGTGACCGGTCCAGTTTCACTCTCGTTGATGCAGCCCTGTAACATGAGACTGAGCGACCGGCAGGTTATCATGAACCTCCGGCCCAGCTTCTCCTCGAACGGACGCACGGCTGCATTCTCAACTGACGAGTGTTCGGTCCGCGGGCTCCTCAGAACCTGTGAACGGTGCAATAAATTCATCCGTGAGAACACAACAATGCATGGTGCCATAAGGGTAAGTTATGCGAGTTTAAAACTGTACACTGTTAAAATAGAAAAATAGGAAAACAATGAAGACACTCTGTACATACGAGGGTATCGGGGTCCAGCGAGAACAGATTCAACCTCTCTTCTCTCCTGGCGGATCGAATCCCTTCGTCCGACTCGGAGATATACTGATGAGACAGAGAGAACACTTGATGCAAATTATTCATATGTATTTATATTTATTCTTATTAGGAGTTTTCTTGTGAACAAAAGGCAGAGATGATTCCTTCCTCGTGAAAAATATTTCTATAGTCAACTTTTTGAACATCCGTATCAGCGTCGTGTTCCTCCATGTTTATTATTCTTGCACTATTCTCATTTTTCGGGATTGAATCCCTTTGTCCGACTCAGAGATATGCTTTTATTTGGAGGAGCTGGTGATAAAGACGGAGAGAGAGACAGTTAAAGAGCAACTTGAGGCAAATAAGTAATAGCTTCTTCGGAGTTATGTTTACCTTCTGTGTTTCTTATGAAAAATCTATTGCGAGAAATTCCTTCCTCGTGAAAAATATTTCTAAAGCCAACTTCTTGACCATCTGTATCAGCATTGTGTTCATCTATATTTAGGATTATTTTCTGTTGTCTACAATTGGCCAACTGCTGATCAATGGACCGTCATGTGTTGCCTGTGTAAGAACTATTCATACATCCTGTCATATTCATTGAATGTGTTTATGTAACTCTGTAACGCTTCATTCTGGTCACATGACATCTATTGTTCTGTCCATACAGATTGTAAAGCCGTCTCAGGATCATTCGTAATTTGTGATATTGGGCTGTATCAAATAAATGTCATTGAATGTTCACCCTCATACAAAACATTGCTCCATAGCGCCACTGATGGCCAAACCCTTTAACCAGACAGCTGCAGATGCATCTACAGTTATCAGTTATCAGCAGCAGAGGTACATGAGTCTTTCAAAGAGTCCACAGCTCGTCGCCAACCTTCGCCAGCTCTGGGTTGATGCCGTTCTCTGTGGTCGAATCGTCATTCTCCTGCAAACAGCAGTCGCTCAACGACAGGTCGAACACGTCTGGAGGGGGAACAAACACAATCAGCGAGACTCCCGAGAGCGACCTCTGTGCGTGAGCGATGACTTGACGGGAAAGGGTATTGTTCATATAAATCTGAATGATTGAAGGGACTGTTGTGTTCAAGTTCTTGCTAAATCAGAACAACATCAGATAGCAGATGGAATATGGAAATGTTATGTCTGCTCCTCAAAGTTGAGGTACTGCGCCAACACACACACTCACATACACTTGTTTTCATATTGTTACAATGAGAGAGGGGGACGAGGCCGTCGGAGAGCCCCGTCCTGTGAGAAGGGATGGGGGGGGGGGGGGGATCCGAGGTCAGGATGACGTGACGTGGGTGCTTAGATAAGATAAGATAAGATAAGATAATCCTTTATTAGTCCCACAGTCGGGAAATTTCAGAGGGCGGTACTTGTCTTTTGGGAGGGAGAGTCGTTTTGTTGTTGAGAAATAACTCCCGCTGTGTATTTTACGTGTGATCAGTGGATAAATTCTCCTGTTGAAGGGGAGAGAACGAGAGGTCGTTGGCTGAATTATTCCGTTAGCCAATTTTAATCGACACTTTCAGTATCTACGCAGTGCACTTCCCCCAAAAAGGTTGGAGGCCATTTCATATTTTTTTCTAAAAGAGGCAGCACATTAAATACACACTAACCAGAGCCAGCGGACATATATATCCAGCTCGGGATGAAATATGACTCCATTTGTGGTATTTACGGCAATAAGGCAGGCGAGGCTTCTGCAGAGATGTAACCTCCGTGTGCCGAGAGCGATTCTTCCCAAAAGGCCACGCTGAACCCAATGGCTCGTTAATGGTCGGCCGCCACATGCTCGCAGCCTGATTTAGAGGCCCGCCTAACGGACCGCAGAGCCGTGACGGCTGAGGAGGCCTTTACATCATCCTGCCCACTTTCACCGAGTCTCAAAAGGTCTGTCGGTGTGTGTTATGTATACAGGCCGTGGTCCCGTGCCCGAGTTCTCAGAGGTATTTTTTTTAAATAAACAAAGATTTGATTTATTCAACAGAAGGTGGAGGTGGAGTCACTGGTTGGTGCCGGGCTTCATTTTCCCGATAGTCATGTTATAGATTGAGCACTAAATCTAGCTGGAATTGTTGTTGTTGTGTATTTTTTAATCAGTCAATCATTGCAATACAAAACAATATTATTCTAAATTACATACATAGTAGAAAGACTGAAACGGTATAGGTAGAAGAAAAACATGCTTATATATTCCGATCCTAAATTATTATAATCAAATAAATCAGAACATTTATATAAAATAAAGAAAATGAAAAAAATATATATATATTATTTTAATAATATATTAATATATATTAATAATATATATATTATTTGTATTATATATATATGTATATATATATACATATATATATATACATATATATATATATATATATATATATATACATATATATATACATCTTCCATATACATGTGTTTCAATCACACTTATAACCCTCAAAAATTGTTTTATAAATAATCCTTTTGTCGACTATTCTTATATCCATTTCAACGTTGTTCCATAATTGGACTCCTATAATAGCTGTAATTCCCAAATAAATGCATATCAAAAATGGATGGATATTATTTAGTTGGAGTAAGTCAGAGAAGGTTACATTTTTGCTGACAGAGTATAACACCGTACTCTCTTTAGGGCACCTTGATTTATACATGTGATGGAATTATGATAAAATATCCTTTATACCCATTTCTGCTTCTGTCTACTTTATTCTTTCCAACTATTTTACAGTTCTCTCTCTCTATTTTTAAATGTATAGAACCCTTTATTTAACCAGATGAGTCCCATTGAGATTAAAACACACAGTTCCAAACAAGACAAGACAAAAGACGATTTAAAATAAACTAAAAGTTAAGAAACAAGTCACATAACGGAGTTAATTTAAAAAACATTGACATGTTTGGGAAGCTGCCTCCATCTCTTTCATTTTATATTTAAAGTGGTATATCAGTTATTTGAGTTTTAAATGATTCTGCAACATATTCCAGGATGAGAGTACACAAAAGCCCTTTTGAAACAGTGAGCATCAGAGTATTTTCACTTGTATGCGTCTCTCTACATCATAAAGTAGAATTTGTGCATTCCTAAATACAAACGCACAAGTGGAGGCGGTCTCACCCTGCCGATGGTCGGTGAGGTCCAGACTCTTGCGGTCGGGAGCCGGCCCGTCGTGGGGGCTGATCTGCAGGATGCGAGTCAGCGTGCTGATCCACTCCTCCATGTCCTGCTCGCTCTCCGCGGCCAGCACGAAGTACGTGACCTCGTTCATCTTCAGCTCGAAGGCGTGTTTCCGAAGACGGTTGTTCTGAACGGAACGGGACGGATCGGATTTAATGTGGTTAAACAACTGAACCGAAGCTCGGTTCCCGTCTGTGGAAAATGTGACTCTTTCTTCCGCGTGCAGTTTCTGAAGACGCCGTCGGCCGACTCGCTTTAATTTCTGGACGTCGGATGGATAATGAAAACGTATCGCAAGGAAAAATCTCCCAAAACAATCCCTGAGAAGAAACACAGTTGGAACTTGGCATGGAGAGTCATTAAGCTCTTATTACCATGCTATACAAGCCACATTCTACAACCCCTTATACAAGATAAAACTTACACAACAAAGTTAAATGTCTTCTTAATTTTGTTCGTAAAGGGATGGTCTGATGACGGTGATGATTTCGTGAACCCAGTGGGTACAATATTTGATGCGATGGAATTAAAGTTTCAGAGGCTGAAATTCCTTAATTAATTACTTTAAATATCACATAAGTGTATAAATCTATAATATAGTTACCTTCGCATTGAAAATGCGGAAGGTAATGTTTTGATCGCCGTGTATTTATTTATTTATTTATTTGTATGAGTGTTATTCGCATAAAAAAGTATTAAACCGAATCGCATGAAATTTGGTGGGATGATTGGTTATTATCCGGGGACCATTTGATTAGATTTGGGGATCGATCGGGTCAAAGGTCAAGGTCATGAAAAGGTCAAAATCTTATTTTTTACCATAGCGCGGTCAATTAATGCCAAAATGTTCATAATTCAATGCCCAATCTTGTGATATGCGAAGGTATGCGCTCGACCGAGTGCCCGTTCTAGATCCTTTTGTTTTCGCTCTCTTACTAATGTGAACGCTTTAAAAACCCACCTGGACCACGCCGGTGCACGAGTCGAGGAAGATGCACCCTTTCGGTTCCTTTGAGATCTTTTCGTCCTTGTAGAAGTTCATGATGTACGAGTTATCCGTCAACTGGGTGAGCTGGAAATATCTCCTCTTGAACGACTGCACGGATGGAAGAAAAAAAGGGGTTAAATAGTCAATCACAGTTATTATTATATATTTGGGGCGACTGTGGGTCAGTGGTTAGCCAGTTCGTCATTCAATCAGGGGGTTGGCGGTTCAATGCCCGTCCTAGTCGATGTGTCCTTGAGCAAGACACTTCACCCGGAATTGCTCCTCATAGCTGTGTATAAATGTAAAATGTGTTTGAGTACCTTAAAAAGCACTATATAAATGAAAAGGATTATTAGAATTATTTCTGATCCACAAAAAGCTAAGTTAGTACACAATACAGTTAGTATTTAGTTGTGTTATATTTAAATGTTCTATTAATGCTCTAATGTGCACCCGCTGATGTGATCCTGAAATGTCCTCACTGTGGGACTAATAAAGGATTATCTATTCTAATCTAAGTAAGTAAAGTTTATTTATATTTTGCATTCATCACAGACAAAGTGACAAAAAGTGCAGTTCAGTAGTCAATTAAAACAATTTGGCAATAACAGGGGTCAAAGTACAATACACTGTAAAAGATGGTGCAATAAAATAAATAAACAGAGAAGATATTTCATAAAAAAGCAGGCCAGAGAATATTTAAATCAACCAAATGAATTTAAAGTAGATGGTGCTGTATTTCACCTTTACACAATCTGTAACGGATCCCCGTATATGAATCGGCGTGAAGACTTACTGCTGGTGAAACTCCTTTATTTTCTCTCTTTAGGTAAATAAACATGAATTAAAGCTCGTAAACAATCACCACCGTGTCACCGCAAGAGCGTGAGCCTCACACGGGTCCATTCAAACTATTAAACTTGAAATAAAATGCGCATCTGTGCATCCGTAGCCGTACCGTCAAGTTTGCATTTCAACATAAATTAAAATTGCGTTTCCTTTTAACCCTCCTGTTGCCTTAGGGTCAATTTGACCGCATTCAATGTTTAACCTCCTGTTACCTTTATATTTACTGACATATTTTACCCTTGGAGTCAATTTGACCCCAGCAATTAAAACCTCCAGAAAATTATTAGAATTAATATTGTTTTCCAAGTTTAAGTGTGAGGTACTTTATGTTTGTTTGTTGACTACCTAAATAGCCCTTTAAATATATAAAAAAGTTGATATTTCTTATATGTTTGACACAGTGAAAAACAGCCTGGGGTCAAATTGACCCCAAAGAACACCGACATTAAACATTGAATGGGGTCAAATTGACCCGAAGGTAACAGGAGGGTTAACCCATCAGAATAAAAGACGATTTAACTATTAAGAGGAAGTAGATTAAAAAGTCTATAAATCATTTAAACAATACAATATAAAAGGCAAACATCAAAACCAATAAGGCCGATACAAAAACAGGCAAATCAGCACAAAACAATAAACCTTTCAAGGGGTTATTTACACAATAATTCTGGGTTTATCCACATGTCATCAACAAGAGTCTCAATTAAAAGGTCCAAACTAAGTTCACCACCAGGTAGAGCGAGCTCAAACACCTGAGGTCAAAGGGAAAGAGGAGAGCGCCGGACGTGTCCTCACCCGCACGGTGATGCTGTTGTTGACGGTGCTGTTGAAGTTCCCCTTGTAGAGCCAGCCGGACCGGAACACGCCGATCCCCCCGCCGCCGCCGCCCCCTCCCCCTTTGGAAGAGGACAGGGAGGCCGTATCCTGCGAGCACAAACACCGTCGCGTTAACTCTCCATCCGTCCGTCCGGTCGATAGAGAAACGGGAGACCTCCGGAGACGACGTGCGGACGGCGATTTGTCAATCACATTATGTTCATAAACAACGCACCACTCAAGTGTGAAAGAGCCAACTGCTCTCGCAAAGTGTATGTTAACGGCTTCGAGGGCATCGGGGTAAACTCATTTAAAACAGGATGTCTCCCGGTGGTTAATGCGTCGGTTCTTTACAAAGCCTTCGTCGTGACTCACCTCATCCTTGTCAATGTCCTCATGGTCGATCTCGAAGGAGTGGGACGGCAGCTTCTCCGCTTTGTACAGTTTCCTATAATGGGGGGGAAGGAAAACAATGTGAAACTCTTGAGAATTCAACGTATTGACGGAAAGAGTGAAATTATTGGGGAATCAGATTTGCGCCACTCTATCGGAGAGTGGCGGGGGAGTGTGGGGGAGCTGACTCCGCTCCAACGTGCCTCCGTCAGCAGTGGACCAGAGGGCGACCTCGCTCGATCCCGCTTCACTGATTCCACAGGCTGACCCGTCTCCGTGTGGGATAAAATGCCTTTGTGTGTGTGTGTGTGTGTGTGTGTAGCTAGTTCTGCGGCCGCCGGTGGGGTAACGCTGGATACGCGCCCTTTGCTTAAAGGTCACCGTCGTAAAATGTGTCGGATAAAAAAAATCTCCTCGGGCCGACTTTGTTCCGAGGAGTTCTGGCGATCGTGGGCTGGCCAATCAGAGGACGGCTGCCATCGAGATGAGCGACACGGTGGTGCCGACGGCACCGTGCAGCGGCCATGGGTCCAATACGTTTAAAAAACGAACGTGAATCAAATCGCCACCGTGAGTTTTGTGGTTCACGGAGACAAAAGAAAGCTTTGTCCAATCAGGATTCAGTTTTTCTGATAATTTATTTAACAAAACAAAAGAACAAAAGGAACTCCTCACGCTGCCTCCCCCGCCGACATAGGCCGACCCAGGTGCATGCTGGTCCTGTACCTGCCTACTCCTACATATAACCACAGGTGCCCACAGTGTAACCCCATTTTTTTTAGATGAACAATCAAGAGACTAAATATATATAAACAACAACAACAACAACAGATTAAACAAAAAACCTGTTTCAGACCTTTTAATGGGAAATCCAACCAACACAACAATAAGGAAGTTAAGGTGTAAGAAATGCTTCAGGCACAATAGTTACCTTCGCATTGAAAATGCGGAAGGTTATGTTTTGATCGCTGTGTATTTATTTATTTATTTATTTATATGCGTGTTACTCGCATAACTAAAAAAGTATTAAACCGAATCGCATGAAATTTGGTGGGATGATTGGTTATTATCTGGGGACCATTTGATTAGATTTTGGGATCTATCGGGTCAAAGGTCAAGGTCATTAAAAGGTCACAATCTTCTTTTTACCATAATTTTTATCCAATTGGCATGCAACTAATGTCAAAATGTTCATAATTCAATGCCCAATCTTGTGATATGCGAAGGTATGCGCTCTACCGAGTGCCCGTTCTAGTTATTATATAGATTGATACCACTCTCAATGTTGGAGGCTAAATTAAAAAAGAGATTGTTTTATAGAAGGGCAAACCGCTTTCCTCACTTACACTTTCTATATTGTTTGTTTAATCCCCACAAAAATAAAAGTGTAAAAAGGGCATTTCTTTGACCCGGTGACTTCCTGGTATCGGGCTAGCCGTTTCCCCCGGCTTCCAGTGCTTTATGCTAAGCCAAACATTTCCTGGATGTAGCTTTATAAAGAGCGTATACATATATTTACGAATGATATCAATCTTCTCATCTCACTCGGCTCGAGAAAATGGTTTGAATCCCATGAAGCAGACGCAGTTCATTGAGTAACGGCCGAGTGTATTACCTGGGCAGCAGGCGGTAGTCTCCGGCGTAGTCGTCGTACTTGAACTGGACCACATTTAGGTCAGAGTTGTAATACTTACAGGCCTGGAGGGGGGAGGAAGGAGATTAAGTTGAACATGATTACATATTAACTTTATACAAATGATGGGCTCTCTGGGAGACCGAGGGGCGGCTGAAATGAAGAAAGCCACACGACAGTGAAAGTGTGCAGCCAGACACCGGCCGCCCCTGAGGCCCGGTGACTGATGAGCTGGGCTTCACCATTAGAGGATCTAAATTATAAAAAGGAGGAACCGAATTAAGACTTTGTCCTCGAGGAAATCTATTTCCTATTCCGAGGCTTCATACACATTTTGACCAGTGGATTTCCAGGACTTTAAACCAAATTTCCAACCAAACATTTTGTGAAATCTCGGTGTGTACACGAGTATACACCTTAAATAAGACAAATGAAAGAGAGAGTATGATTCAAAGAATACATATTTGTATAAATGTTTATTCCTTTAAGCAAATTACAGAAATGAAAATATGAATATAACACATTTCCATGACTATTCCAAAACTTTGGGGATTTCATTTTCCCAGGACTTTTCCAAGCCTGGAAATAACCATTTTTAAATTCCATGACTTTTCCAGGTTTTCCATGACCATACGAACCCTGTTTTTAAATGAAGATGTCTTTATAGATTTCTCGTCTGTCACACACACGCACACACACACAGACACAGACACACACACTCCTTACCTGTCTGACCAGCAGACATTCAGCTTGTAGCTCCGCCCCCTCGGGAACAGTCGACTCGAGAGTCCGTCTCTCCTGAGGCACAGTGGATACCTGGAGAGATGAAAGGGAAAGTCTCACAGTTAATGAGACGAAAGGTGTGGCGAGGTCACACCTCATCGGACATAAAAGTAATATTCCTAATGTGCGAACCATAAACATTAACCACCGGGGGAAATGAGCAGAGGAGCTGTTTCATAACGAAAATGCGAAGCCGTCATTTTTAATTGATCGCAGGATGAGAGTTTATAAAGTCTCCATTTGTCCATAAACTCTCGAGGCCGTGACTCTGTTCGGGGTCACACAGGTAATACAAAATCACAGCGACCAAAAACATGTCTTTCTCTACACATACATTTAAAATGTTGCTGTAAATCCAAGGACATTTCACAGATTAACCGACAAAACCTGAATAAATGAGTGGAGAAACATAATGTTTTAATGCTTTGATGTGCACCTGTAGCACCCTGAAATATGTCATGTCACATATCTTACCGATTTAATACAACTGTGTCCATTTGTTTTTAGAATTTACTTTAAATGGGTTTTAAGTGAATTCCTGTGTTGTGCACATACTAACTGTGAAGGGAGGAAAGTGCTTGTTGTCCCTTTGGAAGAGAGCGCTGTCTCTTTAAGAGAAGGGCACTGTCCCTTTAAGAGAGGGGCGTGTGAAGGGCAGAACAATGTATGCTTGTTTTAACCGGGAACTTGTTAAATAAAGGAACAACGCGTTTCTGAAAAGGTCATTTTAAGGGTGCAACACACCAAAGAGACACGACGGCCTTCACAAACACAAGAGCTCAACAGAAGTACAAGTACATTTTACAAAGAAAGTCCAATATTATAAAATCGGCCGCAAGTATATATATATATATATATACATCCACATATATATATCCACATAAATACGTATATATATATCCACATACATATATATATATACACATACATATCTATATATATATATATTTATATAAAGATAGATATAGATCAACCATAAATTGGAGAAGAAAAATATGTTCATCAACCAGATCAATAAATTAAAAGTAAAAACAAAAAGGTGGACGTTCAGCAAATATTATAGAGACAAATACATCTCCTTCTATATCTATTATATATATATATATGTATATATATATAAATAAATATATATATATAACTGGAGATAATCACAGCAAAAAAACACACGACACAAACAAACACGATTATAATGATGATTTTGATCCACAGTCACCAGGGTATCCTTATCGTATAAAAAAGCAATGGCCTCTGGATTTCATACACACATTCATGGTCCCCAGAGGACCATTTATAAAGTGTGACCTCTGCATTAAACCCATCCTCAGCATTTAGGAGCAGTGGGCTGCTGTAAGGAGCCCGGGGAGCACCTTGGGTTACTTTATCCGGAGTCCCTGTCATGCTTTATTGCTTACACCTCATCATTTAAGAGGACATGCACAAATATTAAATGCTTTTTTCCTTCCTCTAGAAAAGGCCAGTTGTATTGCGATGGAGGTAGAAAATATAAGTAAAATCCCTTTATATATATGTTTAGATCTAGAATGAATAACCTAAACTATGAATCATGCATATTGTATTAGGGACCATCAACAGAAAAACACATTTTATTTTCTAAGGTGCTCATTAATATTAAAATAATTAAGTGATTTTGCAAAAAGGAATGAAAACAAGTCAGCAGCGAAGATCTCAGACATCGATTTCTACAAGCCAATCAGCCGGACCGCTGAGCTCACCCACCAACCGGCAGAGAAGCAGTCACCATCGAAGCTCAGCCAAAACTCTTTCGGGTTGTATGATGTAAACTGACTGTAGAGGTCGCCTCAAACATACACCGACGCAAAGAAAATCAAGAGGAGGTCGCGTGGCAGCCGGACGGAGCTCCACAAGCCACGAGCAGCCAATTAGGTCGTCCGAATGTGCAGAGGATCTGCGTCCGCAGAGACGCATTAGCGTACGAATACAGCGCGAGCTAATGGGAGCACGGGAGAATTCTGTGTTTACTGTCTGGAAAAGACCGCAAAGTTCAACAAGCATGATTAGTGTGGTGAGTGTGTGTGGTGCTGAAGCCACATGTTGCATTGGGGGGGTCGGCTGTAGCCCAAGGGGATGAATAAAAGGGTACATTTGTTTATTTATTTAAACAACAATGCATTAAAGTAAGAACTGATGACTTGTACTCGGTTCCCGTTTACTGTATATTTATATTTTATATTGTTTATATTTGTATAGTTTCCGTTTACGATATGTAATGTCCGACAAAGGGTCTAAATCACAGGTGTCAAACACAAGACCCGCGGGCCGAATGCGGGCCACCACGTCATTTTATGCGGCCCCTGACGGCTTGAAAGACATACGATCACCTTTAAATCCTGTGCTTTTATTTTGAAGGCTGCAAATTAAATGGATTTGTGTTCGAATATTAGAGAAATGTTCTTGTGTACAATATTTCTACTCTTGAATAAACAAAAATCAAATGCAAAGAGAGTTATTACCTTCGCATTGAAAATGCGGAAGGTTATGTTTTGATCGCCGTGTATTTATTTATTTGTATGCGTGTTACTCGCATAACTAAAAAAGAATTAAACCGAATCGCATTAAATTTGGTGGGATGATTGGTTATTATCCGGGGACCATTTGATTCGATTTTGGGATCGATCGGGTCAAAGGTCAAGGTCATGAAAAGGTCAACATCTTCTTTTTACCATAGCGCGGTCAATTTTTATCCAATTGACATGCAACTAATGCCAAAATGTTCATAATTCAATGCCCAATCTTGTGATATGCAAAGGTATGCGCTCTACCGAGTACCTGTTCTAGTTTAACAATATGTTCGGGAGTAGTGTATACACTGCTTCAGTTACACCGGCCCTTTAAGAGGCGGCCATGATGCTGATGTGGCCCACGGTGAAAATGAGTTTGACGCTCCTGGTCTAAATTATGTAGTTTAGGTCTCACAGTAGGACAGAAAACAATAATATATCGAGAGTACACTGCTGTCTGCCAAGATGTAATGTGTTCATTTTAATAGATACGAAGATGTCTATCACACACACACTTACCGTGAAATCATGGTCGGGGAACAGGAGCAGGTCTCTGAGAGGGTCTTCCTTCAACTCATCCCCCAGTTCAGAGATGACGGCCTCATAGTCGAGGGGGTCGATCAGCTTCGGCTTCTCCTGCTGCAAACGGAGACAAAGAGACATCATTTATTCACGTGTTGGGCATCATACCTCAACGAAGACATTATTACACTCGTCTCGTTGTAGGATATTGATTTATAGTCATTTTTAACCCTGATTATGTCTTGTGCTTTTGGATATTGTTTATTCTATGTGACGTCTTGTCATTTATCTGGACCCTGAATCATGGAGTTGTGATTGATTAAATATAATACAATACATAAGATGCTATATGACACAATGCAATATGATATACGTCCAGCGTGAATATATGTCTAATACTGTAAGTTGACATTGAATTCTCAGTCAGGGAGTAATATTTTACTTATTTGACTAAGTTCTATTCAGGAAAATCTCTTTATTTAACACTTATAGAGTGAGCAGTTTGTCATTTTTTAGTTGAATTAGTGAAATACATTTGGCATCCGTCCTATAACTCGAGTATCGTCTTCCCACCGATATTTAATGTTCAAAAAGTTACTTCTATCGAATATCTATGAGCAGATATTGTAAAAGCAGAAAATAATAACCAGTAAAAGTGCATCTGTGTTCATGAACCACATACATGTATTTGAAGCAGTAACCATGACAGCGAAAGTCATTTCCTGTGTTCAACGGGACCGTAAATAATTGTAGAGGAAGTGAGGCTGCGATGCACCGCACTTACAAATACATGTGATGTAGAAATGTTTTAAATGAATTAAGATTGAAAAAGAAAAGTTTCGGATACCAGAAAGCCGACTTTTCATTAAATAAACTTTTTAAAACGCAACCAGACCGACATATCTTGACTTTGAATGACCTCAAACATGAAAACACCACATGTAAGAGTCACGTAACTCAACAGTTCTTCTCTATGCGGATGCCAGTTCTCACAAAACCCCCTTTTTACACGCTCCCTGTAGACAAACCGCCGAGACTGGCGGACAAAACAATCCGCCACACGCACTAACGTTCTCTTTTTTGAAGGATTACGTCACGGTTAATGTTTCATTCACATCCAAGAAACGACAGAATGTTAAAAGTGTGGTTTTTTTTAACAGGAAGGAGACAATGGCGCGCTACTTCTGCAAAGCAACGGAGGCAACGTGCGCGCTCGGAGGAGGCTGCGGTGAGGAAGCTCGTTGGTTTGGTTCTCACGCACAGCGCAGACCTCCAGCTCTCGGAGCAGGCCTGTTGGCGAGAGCAGAACTCGACCCGAGGTGGTCTGCGTTTCAAGAGTCATCCGTCTCGCTCCTGCCTTACATCACATGTCATTTTGAATTTACAATGAGTGCATTCGACCACGAGTACAAACGCAGAACAAGAGTCAAGAATCGTTTCTTCAAAGCCAAACGACAAACAATTCTATGTATTGATAATATTGAGCAGAAGCATTCGCTGTCAGCTCGATTTACACTTCACGTGTCATCACTGTGGTGACTCTGGGTCGGTGGGTAGCAGCTCCGTCTTTCAATCGGGGGGGTTGGCGGTTCAATCCCCTGCCCTAGTCGATGTGTCCTTGAGCAAGACACTTACCCCTGAGTTGCTTCCTGTAGCTGTGTATGTATGTCACATGCTTTTAAGTTGCTTTGGATAAAAGCGTCAGCTAAATGACATGTTATGTAATGTGAAGTGTTATTTTTTAGTCAAGTCTTTCTTTTTATTTACATTCTGACATCTTATATAGACAAATGATGTACAAAAGAATGAAAAAACTTTTAAAAACTCAACAAATTAATGATTAATGGAAATAATCATTTGTTAAATCTCAAAGAGCTGATACCACTTACTGCTTTTGAATATAAAATGAAAAGAAACGGGGGCAGGTTTCCCAAAATTTTACTTGGTTATGCCACCGTCTCTTAACTTTTAGTTTCTTTTAACTTGTCTGTTTGTAACTGTGTTTCTCATGTTGCTGTCCGTCTTGGCCATGGTCTTCCTCGAAGAAGAGATTTTTAATGTCAAAGGAATTCACCTGGTTAACACTCCTGTTACCTTTAGGGTCAATTTGACCCCATTCAATGTTTAACGTCGGTGTTCTTTGGGGTCAATTTGACCCCAGGCTGTTTTTAACTGTGTCAAACATATAAGAAATATCAACTTTTTTATATATTTAAAGGGCTATTTAGGTAGTCAACAAACAAACATAAAGTACCTCACACTTAAACTTGGGAAACAATATTAATTCTAAATTTTCTGGAGGTTTTAATTGCTGGGGTCAAATTGACCCCGAGGGTAAAATATGTTAGTGAATGTGAAGATAACAGGAGGGTTAAATAAAGGTTTAAATTAGTTAGTTAGCCCCGATGCTTCTCTGCACAGGAATCACCAGCAAATAAATGACAACAGGCGGGATTCAGACCGATAAACGACGAGAGGAAAGCCGGCGTGAGAGTCCGTCGGACTCGTGTGTGACGTCAGCGTTCATGTTTTCAGGGGGAAATCTGAGAGACCCAGCAATGAACCAAGAACTCTGCTAGGTTAACATTTAAATGTGAGTATTTCTCTTCAATCTGTCTCTTCCTGTCTGTGAAACAAACCAATCTTCACGAGGGAAGGAAATAAAGCACACACATATCACACAACGCATTACAGGAAAGTGTGTATGATGACTGCCTGTGTTTTTTAAATCATTAAAGCTGTAAACATCACACTTAGCCCTATGATTGACAGCATATACACACGTGTGAGTCCCTCTAGTCACCTGTAGCCATGTGATAGTTCAGTAAACACTAGTTTTGGGTTGCAATGCAGCGTGAATGTGACAAACACACAGATACATACAATGCTCAGCCGGCTGAAATCCGATCGCACTCGTTTGTTCTTTATTTTCCTCCTGAAGGTGATTTTACTCCTCAAGCTCATTGCGAAGTTCATATGTTACACGCAAAGAAAAAAAGCCCCAGAACTTTCGATAAATCGGGAGGAAGAAAAAAATGAGAAAAAAAGAGTCGAAGCTAAATTAAAAGTGAACTTAACAAAGCGCACATCGCAGACATGTGCTCGTGTCGGAAGCAGAACTAACGCTCGGAGCGTGTGTGTAGAGGAAGTTGATGAATGATGTCCAACGCACACTTCAGCGCGCACACACACACACACACACACAGGCGAGAAAATCCCCTGCAAATGAGAAAAAAAACGAACCAATGTCTTTTGTTTTATGACAATTATAACACGAACATCTCTACTGAGCAACTTTAACAGCTTACATTAAAAAAAAATTACACTTTATATTACTACCTGTACAAACAGACAACCGCCTCACTACAGTTACACTATCACGTACTCACACACAAAGTCAAACTCTCAGCATCGTATCTGCCTGGGTCCAGCTGTATCAATAACGCACCCTCAACCCCTCCAAGATGCACACAAACAGATGAGCCGGCATGCAGCCAATCAACTTCCTGTTTCAAAGCTGTCCATGAAACCGTCTGCAAGCCGATGAACATCTACAAAAAGTATTCACCGACGCTGTCACGACGGGATTAGGGTGGACCCAAATGCACGACTCAGGAGACAGATAATTCAAATAAAGATTCTTTACTGAAAGGCTCGTCAAGATCGGAATAATCAAACTATGGAATGCTCGAGGGCTTGGTCGGAAAAACACAAGACGATCTGGCAGAGGACAAGTGGAAGTGAGGGAGCTAAATAGTGAGGGACTAATGAGGGGATGGGCTGCAGGTGAGAAGGGCGTGAGGACCAGGTGAAGGGAATGAGGGACTAACGAGGTGATCAGAGACAGGTGAGTAGGGCGTGAGGACCAGGTGAAGGGAATGAGGGACTAACGAGGTGATCAGAGGCAGGTGAGAAGGCGTGAGGACCAGGTGAAGGGAATGAGGGACTAACGAGGTGATCAGAGACAGGTGAGTAGGGCGTGAGGACCAGGTGAAGGGAATGAGGGACTAACGAGGTGATCAGAGGCAGGTGAGGGGAGTTGGACTGACGAGATGGGAAGAAGGATCTGGAATGACATGATAGTTAGTGACAGGATGAAAACAACTAATACAAAAAGGAAGGCGTGGAGCTAAACTGTTACAGATGCGCATTTGCTTTTAAATAAATGCACACAAAAATAAACGTTGACATTTATACCTGTACACACACTCACAGACACTCACTTCCCTAGATTAAACCTCAAAGCAGAACAGAGATCCGGACAAGAGGAAACGACTCCCGGTGATACAACACGCCCAGAGAGTCGCTGTAAGGAGCTTCTGGAACGACGCACAAATGTATCTTCCAACGCCGTGGAGTAAACGGCACAAGAGGAATTAGGAGATAGGAGGAGGAATTGGGAGAGAGGCAGCGGTCTCAGTTACACACCTCAAAACCAAGCTCAGCCCAGAACTATCTTCTGTCATACTCATTGAATGTGTTTATGTAACTCTGTAACGCTTCATTCTGGTCACATGACGTCTATTGTTCTGTCCATCCTGGAGAGGGGTCCTCCTCTGTTGCTCTCCTGAAGGGTTCTTCACCTTTTTCCCTGTGAACGTTTTTTTTCTTCTATTTTTTGGGAGTTTTTCCTGATCCGATGTGAGGTCAAAGGTCAGGGATGTCGTGCGCGTACAGATTGTAAAGCCCTCTGAGGATAATTCGTAATTTGTGATATTGGGCTACATAAAATAAACTGAATTTAATCTGCACGGTCATACCACAGGAGCTAAATAAAGAATATACGTTTATTTGTATTGCACTGAGCCTTTACCACATGTGGGATGTATTAGATGTGTAAATGTAAAACTTTACATTAGGAATAAAGATAATCTTTTTAAACGTACAAACCTAAAGCTGCACATCGTTGTAGTTTATAGTTATATAGTTGGTTGGATGGCTAAAAGACCAAAAAACGGTTTTAATGTAATGGAAATTCTACATGAAAAGCAAATATTTGCTTTGTCTGTTTCTTTGCGAGACCTTTTAATTGAGATAAAACCAAACAGTCCGTCCCACGACTGCAAGTCTGAAGCGGAGCAGGTCGCGACAGTTTTAAGTGAACCCTTCGTCTCAATCTGCTGCCTGTTGTTCTGACTCAATAAGTTTCAACTGTCTGATGTTTTGCATCCGACACGGTGCATCATAATCACGCTCCGTCAGCACTGCACTCCTTCAAAAGGCAATTAATGTCTGAAGCGCAACCTCCCTATTCCTCTTCTTCTTTCCCCCCGTTCCTCCCTCCATCCATCCTCTGTTCTGCAGTCGCCTCCATCCCTTCCTCTCATCCTCTCATCCCCTCCTCTCCCGCTTCCTCTTTTCATCAAACATCCTCATCGACGCACTCCTTTTATTCGCTCTTCCTTTGATTCTCTCTCTGTGTCTCCTCCCCGATTCCCTTGTTCTCACCTTTTTTAACATCTCTCTTTTTCTGTCCCACCCCCCCCACTCCTCTGTTTTTCCCTCCCTCCCTCCTAGCAGGGGTGAGATACGAGTGGGTGTTAATGTTGGTAACGTCCAGCTGCGTTAAGGGCACACGCAGAGCCCTCCGGGCCGGTGGCTCGCACACACATAACTGAACGAGAGGGAAGCGGCAGAGGAAGAGGAGGGTGCAGGAAAAGAGGAAGAGCGGGAATAAATCAAAGTCGGGGAACGATTTTGAGACGGAGACGGGGAGAAATCCCAGCATTCGAATCTGTGCACAAGCTGGTCTGTGTCACAGATGAAGGTCTCGTCATCACGATGAAGCAGAGATGTGAGGAAAGTAAGACAAGAACGAAAACGAGGGGGATTTTGGAGGAAACGAAAGAGACAGAGTATGAAAGAGTGAGAGGGGGGAAGAGAGAGAAAGAAGTCGTCTGTTTTACATCACTAGAGAGACACAGTCGGACTGACGGGGATTCACACTTCAAAGGGAAGTCGCTCGTCTGATAAATGTCCGTTCTCTCTTTAGTGCGGCCGATACGTGTCGGATGTTCACTTCATGAATCTCTTTCGGTGTCTGTCCGTTCAGCTGCGAGGTTATCCCGCAGACCATTAGCAGCCCCACGTTATTCCACCAATCACACTTCATGTCAACGATGGATGAACCGTCGAACGCCGCTCACGCAGATGATTGACGGTGTCCAAAGAGAGACGGGAGGAGGTGCATTCCTTCCCCGACCACTGCGTCAGAGACGTGAGACGGGGTGTCGGGCTTGGGAGGGACGGAGGTTGGGAGGTGTAGACGTGTCTGACGTGTTAGAGCCCTTGATGGAAACCTTTCTTAACAGTCTCGTTATTATCGTGTCGTGTATTATTGTTACGATTGTGAACGAAACGCAGACCAGTGCTACTGGACTCGCTCAGTTCAGAAGATTTTTTTTGGAGAAACCCTTCCTCGATCCCACGGTGTGGATGAACCATTGCATCCAGGATACGTTCTGCATCCAGGATACGTCCGAGCCTCACAAAGCGGCCCGTTGACTCCGCTCGGCATCAACCGATCGACGTCACTTCGAGCTAATCACTCGACAAAATCAAAACTGTGTTCTGTCCTGGCTCCTCATTGGTGGAACGAGCTGCCCGCTGACATCAGGACAGCAGGACGTCTCTACGTCTTCCACCAGAAACTAAAAACACATCTTTTCCTAATATACCTTGAATAAAATCAGATTAGCACTTCAGTGGCCCTTAGTTATGGTTTCACTTATAGTATAACTTATAGTATTACTTATGGTATTCCTCGTGGTACTATTCATGCTATTACTTATGGTATTACTTAGTGTATTACTTATAGTATTACTTATAGTATTACTTATGGTATTACTTAAAGTATTACTTATGGTATTACTTATGGTATTATTTATAGTATTACTTATAGTATTACTGATGGTATTATTTATGGTGTTTTTGTAGTTTGGCTTCTTGAAGAAATGTTACTTTCTTGATTCTTGTTGCTCTGAGTTTGTCCTCGTGGTTGGATTCACTTATTATGAGTCACTTTGGATAAAAGTCTCAGCTAAATGACATGTGATGTGATATAACGTAAAGAACTGAAGACGAGACCTTCCAAACGCGTCACTTTCATGACCAGAAACTCAACGTTTCCAGAAGTTTCTTGACCAGTTAGGAGACATATGAGTTATTAATCCCTTGTGACCAGCAGCTGGCAGTTTTACTTCTTTAAGATCACAACTCTGCATGTTGCTTGTGAAAGTCTCGCATGAAGAGCTTCGTTTGAGCCCTCGCAATCAGTAAAACAATCTGAGATGAACGACCAACCACCATCATGTTCAGACCTTCCACCACGGCGAGCGCAAACCACGCCGAATGCTACAAAACATCAGCAGAAGGCCGAGTTAGTGCCCTCGTTCCTCGTAGAGAGCGGCTTACAGAACAAGAATCAGCAGGCAATCAGGACTCGAGTGTAAACCATGACGACTCGTTGGCCACAGAGACCAGAAGAACTGGCACCAGAAGGTTTGTGGAGAGAGAAAAAGAAAGAAAGGGAGACCAGACGGGGCGACTGTAAAAAAAAAAAATCCCACCATGCCAGAACTATAACTTTTTTTTTCCACTGGGTTTACAGAAACCAGAGTCTGGATTAAAAAACAAGAAGCTGGCTAACACTCGTGGATACGATACCAAACAGATGTGCTGAAGGAAAAACAACATCCTGTGGAGTAACTCCCTCATGGAGTCACTCGTTCACTCAGGTAAATAACGTTGCATTCATGCTTTTCTGTGAACAGCTATTTTTATCATCTTCTCTGCAGACCGTACGCAGAGTTTGCAGATTTTTTCCCACAGAAACCAGATTCCTCATGTCTGCCCCCCCCCCCCCCCTCTCTCTCTATTCTCCTCCCTCCATTTCCGTCCTTCTGCCTCTCAGCTGTGAATGGAAGCAACCAGACCCCCAATCACTGATCGTACATCGACCTCAGCAGAGAAAAATTGAGAAACGGGCAATTAAGGAGAGAAAGTTGACAGAGGGAGAAATTAAGAAAAGAAAATACATTCACATGGAAATATATTTTTGCTTATCGGACTTCCATTCATCCGTCAATGCAATTGAAATGGACACAAATCCAAATATGATACCATTGAGAACTCAATAACTCTACACCCACATGCTGTCGCCCCCCACCCCCCTACCTGTCCACACTCGCATTAGGTGGAAAAGGCGGCAGAGTTACTGGGAGCCTGTGCATTAGTGCTGGTTACCATTATGATGATGCTCAGAGCTGAGGTGGTGGCGGTGTAACCCTCCAGGGTTGGAGTGGCAGCATCCGATGACATCTGGTCCTGTCGCGAACACATGTGGCCGCAGTCGGCCCCGCCCACCGAGCGCAGGAGCAGGACGGCGCTCGCCGAACAACCCATAATAACCCACTGCTGTCGACCCCGAGTCCGGCCTGGTCCCGCAGTACAGAGGCGTCACCTGCACTGAGGTTCCTCGTCTATCCCAGTCGACCTGAACTCAAGTGATGACCCGGTCCAGTCCAGCCCCTGGTTCAGCCTGTGGTGCCGTGTTCAGTTCAAGCCCAGTAGGATATCTGAGACGCCATCCCAAGTCGTGCTTCACTGTTTTCTTTCCTGCTCTCCTCTCCAGTCTCCAGCCCCTAATGTTGGCGAGTTTACACACTCAGTCTTACATGGCTCCCTCTCTCTCTCACTCTCTTCCCCTCACACACACACACACACACAGACAGCAGCTGTGCACGGTTCAGCCCAGCCCAGCTCACCCAACAAATCACAGTCTGCGATAGCCGTCAGCTGACCAGAACCAGCTGCCACAGACACACACACACACACACACACCTACATTATTTTTTTTCAGATTTTCACACTGCAGCACTCTTCTCCAACATTTTTCTCAAAATCACACCAGTCCTTTCAAGTCGCATGCAGTTCTGTTGGCTGTGTTTGTGCAGTCGTGGTCCGTGCACTGAAGACACACGAAGCCCCACACTCTGATTTAGTCAAACTGTGGCTTTAAATTAAGGGAAAATATTCAAATGCGTTTCTTTAGGCTTATGCATGCGTTCCTTACAGTAAATTCATCTTTGTGTTTCCAGAGTGTAGATTGGCAGAATGTGTGTGTCTGTGTTTGTGTGTGTGTGTGTGTGTAAGTGCAGCTCCAGAGAGAGTGTTGAGTGGTGAGAGAGGCTATTGAACAGAAAGTGGACAGAGAGTGGGGAGTGGGTGGATGTGGCGTTTTAGTTATGTGGATCTAACATGTTAAATTCCGGCAACTCCGGTTCAGCGCATAAGCGGCGGGGAACGACCGGGCTTTCTGAATCATCAAATGACATTACAAAAGCTCAGCGGCGGCGACGGTCACATTGTTTCCATGAGAAGCATCTGGTCTTGCTTTATTCTTCATGTTTCATGTTTCACTGTGTTTGGCTAAATTGAAAGAAATGAAGAAAAGTGCATGTTGACAACTAAATGGTTTTCATGTGTTTTATAGCAATTTGAAATTCTTCTCATTATAAAATAACCCTCCATTACCCTTCATAACCGATTCATCGCCAGTCAGAATCACAGCTTGTTCAAAACGTTTTTTAATTTTGTAAAAAATATATGGATAACAATATGGTTTGGATTTTGGTTTATTGTTCTTTGCCATCTTTGTCATTCCCTGAAACTTAATTTAATTTAAATTACAATACTAATAATATTAATAATAGTATAAATACTAGTACTACTACTAATAATAATAATGATAATAATTATTATCATTATAATTGTTATATGTATTATTATAATGATAATAATAATTAGTAGTAGTAGTTGTATTAGTAGTTTAATGATAATAATAATAATAATTATAATAATATTTATTATTATAATGATAATTATTATTATTATTAGTAGTAGTATTATAATGATGATAATACTACTACTACTACTACTACTACTAATAATAATAAAGAATGATGGGGCAGAGACGACTGTCAATCAAACGCTGCCCAAAGCATACTTCTCAAATAATCCCTAATATTTCCTAAATGGGAGCACGGTTGTCAAAATCACCACCAAAACACACAAAAGAGGTTTAATAATTAATTGAGCATATTAAAAGAGAGTTTAATCTCCCAAACTGAATGGAATAAGATAATTGAACAATCTAAAAACCCATTGGATTGGCAGAGTGTGGCTTTTTTTCCTAGCTGATGGTAAATGCATGTCTTGGAGATCCATGACATCACCGAGCCTCCGTATAAATGATCAGAGATGACTCAAACAATGAAAGAAGACACAGAAAAACGAGACATTAATACAAATAAAGTCAAACGCAGATTCCGAACGCATCCCAGAAACGACCCCCACTGAGGGTCCTTTGAGGGAAGACTTTTACATAATCTACCAATAATATATTTAGCTCGACTGTTAGCGTTGTTTTCAAAAGCTGCCGGTGGGCCTGTAATCAAGTGACGCGTAACGTAAAGCAAATTACACGTTCACACTCAGCTTCCTACGGGGAGGAGGCGGTAACCATGGTGATGTTGTGAGGTCATGATTAAGGTCATTAGTGTCTATGTGGCAGGAGGATCCCGCCCCCCCACCCACATAAGTAGCCATCGTCACAATGCTTTTAACATTTGTACACGGCTAAATATAAACAGCGCGACGCACGTGGAACACACAGAGCGACGCGCATAATGACGGTGCGTTGATGTTGAAGTCGGAGAAACATTAACCACACCCACCACCACCATCATCGCCCCCCCTCCACCCAACGCCTCCAAAACCCATTACTTATCACTAGGGGCTCTTCAGTGCAACATGTGCCCGATATCAGCGGCTAAAGAACACACAGGAAACACAAGAGATGGCCTTTGTTTGTATGCCAGGCCTCCACAATGGTCCCATCATGCAAATATGCCCACGCCGACGTGCCCTGTAGTCGGCGTGTGACACTGGGCCGCTTGGTGTTCGCCCGCCTCAAACACAGATTATACATCGCCACGCTGGCCGGCGGCGAGCATGTTTCCATCCCAATGTTTGTCGAGGTTCAAACTATTTTTTTTTACTTTTTCCATTCCCTGGTGTCAACGCAAACATTTACGAGAGAGGACGACAAGATGGGAGCGTCGAGAGAGACGGGATGCCGATGTGGTATTTGTGTCTTTCCACGTGCTTTATGAGTTGCTGCTTTTTTAAATCTGCCTGCACCGTAACAGTATGTAACAGTTTAGCTCCACGCCTTCCTTTTTGTAATAGTTGTTTTCATCCTGTCACACCATCTCGTCAGTCCAACTCCCCTCACCTGCCTCTGATCACCTCGTTAGTCCCTCATTCCCTTCACCTGGTCCTCACGCCCTTCTCACCTGCAGCCCATCCCCTCATTAGTCCCTCACTATTTAGCTCCCTCACTTCCACTTGTCCTCTGCCAGATTGTCTTGTGTTTTCGTGCCAAGTTCTCCAGCGTTATCAGAGTATATTCCTGACCTTCCTGTTCTGACCCTGCCTGTCTGCCCTGACCTCTGATTCTCTGCCCCTTTTTGGACTTGTTTGCTTCTTCGACTGATTTTGACCCAGCCTGTTTCCAACCAAAGACAGTCATCTTTGTTACTCCTGTCTGAGTCGTGCTTTTGGGTCCACTCTAATAGCGTCGTGACACAGTATTTTGGAGGTTGATTTTGATTACATTTTATTCAGTTTATTTTTTACAGCCCAATATCACAAATTAATAATTTGCTTAGATGGCTTTACAATCTGTACACATACGACATCCCTGACCTGTGACCTCACATCGGATCAGGAAAAACTCCCAAAAAATAGATAAAACCTTTCCAAAGGGAAAAAAGTGGAGAAACCTTTAGGAGAGCAAGACAGGAGGATCCCACTCCATGATGGACAGAATATTCACGCATCTGATATGCAAGCGTGTTTTTCCTTTGAGCTCTCTGTGACTCACTGTGAGGCGATGGAGCGTCACTGTAAGTTCAGGAGGGATCGTTTGCACTTTTGTAAATCGAAACTAAATGCAACATATCTCAAAAATGTTTAAAATTTTTTACACTATAGATGGTTTTTCTTTTCAGAAAAAGAGAAGTCTTTTTTTTAAGTACCTGTAAATGTCCAGAGATATTCCTCAGAAAGACTAAAAATTAATGATTAGAAATATATTCAGTTTCAATTCAATTCAGTTTATTTGTATAGCCCAATTTCACAAATTACAAATTTGTCTCGGAGTGCTTTACAATGTGTACACATAGACATCCCTGCCCCAAAACCTCACATCGGACCAGGAAAAACTCCCAAATAACCCTTCAGGGGGAAAAAAAGGGAAGAAACCTGGAGGAGAGCAACAGAGGAGGATCCCTCTCCTAGGATGGACAGATGCAATAGATGTAATGTGTACAGAAGGACAGATTTAGAGTTAAAATACATTCAATGAATATGACAGAGTGTATGAATAGTTCATAGTAGGCATATTCCACGATGGAGACCTCCACGATCCATCAGGCAGATGGCGGTGGGGAGGAGGAGTGGGCGGAGTCTCAACAGGACAGTGGCGTAGTCATGAGCAGGAATTCCACGACCCAGACGATCCATCAGGCAGATAGATCTATGCCGTCTCATAGGGTCCGATGACCCCATGAGACGTAAAGTCAAAAGGACTTCCGGGAGAAAGCAGAGTTAGTAACGTGTGATTGAGAGATGAAAATTCATCCTTAAGGAGAGAAAAAGAGGAGATAGGTACTCAGTGCATCCTAAAACGTCCCCGGCAGCTATAAGCCTATAGCAGCATATCAAGGGGCTGGACCAGGTGAACCTGATTCAGCCCTAACTATAAGCTCTGTCAAAGAGGAAGGTCTTAAGTCTACTCTTAAACGAGGTGACTGTGTCTGCCTCCCGGACTGAAATTGGAAGCTGGTTCCATAAAAGAGGAGCTTGATAACTAAAGGCTCTGGCTCCCATTCTACTTTTTAAGACTCTAGGAACTACAAGTAGTCCCGCATTTAGTGAGCGTAGCTCTCTAGTGGGGCAATATGGTACGACAAGCTCCTTAAGATATGATGGAGCATCACCAATCAAGGCTTTGTAGGTTAAGAGAAGAATTTTAAAAGTGATTCTTGATTTTACTGGGAGCCAGTGCAGAGCAGCTAGTGCAGGAGTGATGTGATCTCTTTCTTAGTTTTAGTGAGAACACGAGCTGCAGCATTCTGGATCAACTGAGGGACCTAAGAGATTTATTAGAGCAGCCTGCTAATAAGGAGTTGCAGTAATCCAGTCTCGAAGTAACGAACGCGTGAACCAATTTTTCTGCATCTTTTTGAGACAAGATGTGCCTGATTTTTGAAATATTACGTAGATGAAAGAATGCAGTCCTTGAGATTTGCTTTACGTGGGAGTTAAAGAACAAGTCCCGATCAAAGATAACGCCAAGATTCTTTACAGTGGTGTTGGATGCCAGGGCAATGCCGTCTACAGAATCCACATCACCAGATAATTGATCTCTGAGGTGCTCAGGGCCGATTAAAATTACTTGGTTTTGTCTGAGTTTAACATCAAGAAGTTGCAGGTCATCCATGTTTTATGTCTTTAAGACATGCTTGAATTTTACAGAGTTGGTTGCTCTCCTCTGGTTTTATCGATAAATATAGTTGAGTGTCATCTGCATAACAATGAAAGTTTATGGAGTGTTTCCTGATAATATTGCCCAAAGGAAGCATGTATAAGGTAAATAAAATTGGTCCAAGCACAGAACCTTGTGGAACTCCGTGATTAACGTTGGTTGTTATTGGCGTCATCGTTTACAAATACAAACTGAGATCGATCTGATAAATAGGATTTAAACCAAATTAGTGCCGTGCCTGAAATGCCAATCGACTGCTCCAGTCTCTGTAACAGGATGTCATGGTCAATGGTGTCGAATGCAGCACTAAGGTCTAACAAGACCAGGACAGAGAGGAGTCCTTTATCTGCTGCCATTAAGAGGTCATTTGTAATTTTCACCAGTGCCGTCTCGGTGCTGTGGTGTTTTCTAAATCCTGATTGAAATTTCTCAAATAAACTATTATGATGTAGAAAGTCGCACAACTGATTTGCGACCACTTTCTCAAGGATCTTGGAGAGGAAGGAGGTTAGAGATCGGTCTGTAGTTAGCCAATACCTCTGGATCCAGAGTGGGCTTCTTCAGGAGAGGTTTAATAACAGCCACCTTGAAGGAGTGTGGTACGTGGCCTGTTAGCAGAGACACATTGATAATATCTAATAGAGAGCCGCCAATTAAAGGCAAAACGTCTTTAAGCAGCCTCGTCGGGATGGGGTCCAAGAGACAGGTAGACGTGTTCAAGTAGAAACCGTTGAAAATAATTGGTCACGGTTGATAGGAGAAAATCCCTTCAAATATACACCAGGGCATACAGCGGTTTCCAAGGCCATTCCACTTGAGAACAGATTGGCACTGGTTATGGGCAAGAGATTATTAATCTTGTCCTAATAGTTAAAATCTTTTCATTAAAGAAGTTCATAAAGTCATTACCACTAAGGTTTATAGGAATGCTCGGCTCCACAGAGCTGTGACTCTCTGTCAGCCTGGCTACAGTGCTGAAGAGAAACCTGGGGTTGTTTTATTTTTTCTATTATTGATGAGTAATAGGCTGCTCTGGCATTACGGAGGGCCTTCTTATATGTTTTAAGACTATCTCGCCAAACTAAGCGGGATTCTTGAGATTAGTTGAACGCCATATGCGCTCAAGCTTTCGTGACGCTTGCTTCAGTTTGCGGGTCTGAGGGTTATACCAGGAGCAAACCTCCTCTTCCTCACTGTCTTCTTCTTCAGAGGGGCTATCGAGTCCAGTGTCATTCTCAGAGAGCCTATGGCACTGTCAACAAGATGATCAATCTGGGACGGACTAAAGTTAGACCAGGAGTCCTCTGTTATATTGAGACGTGGTATCGAATCAAATACAGAAGGAATCGTACCTTTAAATTTAGCTACAGCACTATCAGTTAGACATCTAGTGTAGAAACTTTTGACTAACGGAGTACACTCCGGTAGTATAAATTCAAAAGTTATGAGGTTGTGGTCTGACAGAAGAGGATTCTGTGGGAAGACGTTCAAATGCTCAATGTCAACGCCATAAGTAAGAACAAGATCAAGCGTGTGGCCAAAGCTGTGAGTGGGTTTCTGTACTCTCTGACAGAAGCCAATCGAGTCCAACAAGGAGATGAATGCAGCACTAAGGCAATCATTATCAACATCCACATGGATATTAAAATCTCCAACAATAATAACTTTATCGGTTTTAAGAACCAAACTTGATATAAATTCTGAGAATTCAGATATAAACTCTGAATATGGACCTGGTGGCGGTACAGAATCACAAATCGAATTGGCTGTAGTGTTTTCCAGGTTGGATGTGAAAGACTAAGAACAAGGCTTTCAAATGAGGTGTAGTGTAATTTTGGTTGAGGATTAATTAATAGGCTCGATTCAAAGATGGATGCTACTCCACCTCCTCGACCGGTGCCTCGAGGAATGTGAGTATTAATATGACTTGGAGGAGTCGATTCATTCAGGCAGACATATTCTTCATGGCTCAGCCAGGTTTCAGTTAGGCAACATAAATCAATGTGATTATCTGATATTAAATCATTCAGTAACACAGCTTTAGATGACAGAGATCGAATATTTAGGAGACCACATTTAATAGACCTATTTTGTTGCACTGCTGAAATAATTGTGTTAACTTGTATAAGGTTATTGTGTACGACTCCTCTTCTGCTTACTTTTGATTTATTTAATTGAAGTGGCCGTGGGACAGACACAGTCTCTACTCTAAAGTCAAGGGTGGGTAACTGCTCGAATGGAAGAGCAGAGAAGGGTGTTAAACTACAACTCTGCTCCCGGTTCCTGATCTGAACCCTGGGTTGTCATAGATTAAGTCCGGTGATCAACTTGGTCATATTCGCAGAAATGAGACGCGCTCCGTCAACGTGGGATGAATGCCGCCTCCTCATCAGATCAGGTTTTCCCAGAAAGTCTTCCAGTTGTCTACGTAGCCCACATTATTCGCTGGGCACCACCGACAGCCAGCGGTTGAAAGACGACATTCGCCATACAATTCGTCTGTCTGCAAATTTGGGAGAGGGCCAGAGAAAATTACGGTGTCCGACAACGCCTTGGCATAAGCACACACCGATTCCACATTAATTTTAGTGAGTTCCGAGCGGCGGCTCGGCGTCATTACCACCGCGTGTATTACAATCTGACTGTATCTCCGCTTATCCTTAGCCAGCAGCTTCAAACAAGACTCCACGTCGCCCGCTCTGGCCCCGGGAGGCACACGACTCTGGTCCGTGGCTTCGCTATTTTCACGTTCCTGACTATAGAGCTCCGATAACCAGGGTGTGTTCCTCAGCGGTGTGTCGCTGAGCAGGGAAAACTGGTTCAAACGTGAAGTGGTTGGTGCACAGCGGGCTTCTGTGTAGACTTACGACTCCTGCGAACAGTTACCCAACCATCCGCTGCACGGTTACCGCGGGCACAGCTAACAGCTGACTGTAGCTCGCGCCGACTACGGGAGAAGGCGGGCTAACGAGCATAGCTGTCTGAGCTTCGATGGAGCCGTGCATCTAACCCACTTAGACCTGCCTCCAACCTAGCAAATAAACTACACTTGTTGCATGTATCGTTATCATTAAGGGAGGCAGGGGGATAACTATACATGAGACACACTGAGCAAGAGGGAGCGGGAGGGAGAGAAGAAGAAGTCATGCTCGCTGTTGAGCTGGCAACCAGAGCTTACCGGAAGAGTGAGATGATGCGTTCAGGAGCAGCTGGGAAAATCCAACAGATCCAATACGAACAGGAGTGCAGCTAAAGAAAATTGTTGCCTATACAGTATTTCTTAAATTGTATGCTTGCTTATGTCATTTTCAACCATAAAGGATGACAGAAGTGGTCAAAGAAGACCTGATGAACACCAAATAAAACAAAAAATATCCCATGATAATGTATTACTGTGTCTCATATAGTGGGTATGGAAAGTATTCAGACCCCGTTAAAATGATATTCTTCTTACCATGTGATATTTTCGTTTTTCGTTTTTAATACATTTGAAAACATTTCTACATTTCTGTTTTTTTCTGTCAAGATGGGGTGCTGAGTGAACATTAATGAGAAATAAAATGAACTTTTTTGATTTTAGCAAAGATTGAAACAAAGAGTGAAACATTTTAAAGGGGTCTGAATACTTTACGTACCCACTGTGTTTAAAGATGTTAGCCGTTACCGACAAATTGTACCACTTCAATATTATCTTGTTTTTCCTCAAATTAAATAATAGGAAACCTTCTAATTTCTTCAACATTATTAAGACTCATATTTTAGAAGTACAATAAAGCTTTAGCATCCATAGTTTGGACCTAGTCGGCCCGAGTGTGTGTCCTCCTGCCGGTGCTTCCTCGTGTGAGCGGGGGTTACGCTGCGTGTAACCTCGACAACGGATGACATCATCGTGCTGTATACGCGCTGCCATCATTTATGGAGCTAATGTGTTCCAGCTGTGCAGCCTCTGTAATCCTTCTGTTACTCTGCTGAACATCACGGGGACACAGGGGCAGCTATGTACACTGGATTTGCAGCTTGGAGTTTGATGCGTGTGTGTGTGTGTGTGTCTGCATGCTGGTTAACTATTTACACAAAAGACAAAACAACAAGCCATTTTACCGACTTCAAATACCTCCGCCAACGAGGCCGAGTAGGAAACCACAGTCCACTGAACCTCCTTGTCAGCAGTTAGCTGGGCTGCAGTCGGGGCTCCCTGTAGAGCTGGAGTTTACTTGGGAAAACACTCTGGTGTTCCCATGGCGACCACAACAGGAAGGAGGCTGTCGGCTCAAGGGTGCCGGGTTCTCAGCAGAACTATACGGTTTGACCCCCCCAGAGGAACACGGGGTCAAACCTCTACCCGCCTATTCTCATAGACTACCGGACTGGACTAAAATGTTTCCCTCACGCTGCGATCTGATTCGCTGGGTGGAACACACTTCGTCACATGACCAGCATTTGTACTCCAATTGCTCAGAAGTTGACGGAGTTGATTTTGTCCTCTCTGTTCTCGGTAAATAAAACCTCAGCCTGCAGATGCAACGCCACCACAACACGCCGACTCTCGCCCCAACAGGAAGACGCGACATACTGAGCGCACGCTACCAATCAACGATAAGAAATGACGATGTACTAGAGTTGTCTAGATGGAAAACGTTTACTGGTAAATTACATGATCCCGAGAGCTCCGTCACAGAGTACTTTGTGATGTTGTTTCAGGTGGTTGTGGACGTGACATGTCATTTATCTGACACTTTTATCGACTTACTGATTTATACACCGTAGACACAGCTACAAGGAGCAACTCAGGGGTAAGTGTTTTGCTCAAGGACACATCGACTAGGGCGGGGATTGAACCGCCAACCCCCTGATTGAAAGACAGATCTGCTGACCACAGTTGCCTCGTACGTTTATGATGTAAACCGGCTGTGGAAAAATAGTGTTTGAGTAGATGTACAACTTATCCTGGGGTTCTTGATTCAGACTCATTTAGTCTCGTTTGTGTTGCTCCTCCAGAGCTTCTGCCTCGTCCTAGTCTGTAGTGGCCAATTGTCGTACGAAATCAAACAAAACTAGAACGGGCACTCGGTAGAGCGCATAGCTTCGCATATCACAAGATTGGGCATTGAATTATGAACATGTTGGCATTAGTTGCATGCCAATTGGATACAAATTGACCGCGCTATGGTAGAAAGAAGATTTTTACCTTTTCATGACCTTGACCATTGACCCGATCAATCCCAAAATCTAATCAAATGCCTAACCCTAACCCGGATAATAACCAATCATCCCACCAAATTTCATACGATTCAAGAAGACGTTGACCTTTTTATGACCTTGACCTTTGACCCGATCAATCCCAAAATCTAATCAAATGGTCCTCGGATAATAACCAATCATCCCACCAAATTTCATGCGATTCAAGAAGACGTTGACCTTTTCATGACCTTGACCTCTGACCCGATCAATCCCAAAATCTAATCAAATGGTCCCCGGATAATAACCAATCATCCCACCAAATTTCATGCGATTCGGTTTAATACTTTTTTAGTTATGCGAGTAACACGCATACAAATAAATAAATAAACTAGAACGGGCACTCGGTAGAGCGCATACCTTCGCATATCACAAGATTGGGCATTGAATTATGAACATGTTGGCATTAGTTGCATGTCAATTGGATAGAAATTGACCGTGCTATGGTAAAAAGAAGATTTTGACCTTTCCATGACTTTGACCCAATTGATCCCAAAATCTAATCAAATGGTCCCCGGATAATAACCAAACATCCCACCAAATTTCATGCGATTCAAGAAGATTTTGACCTTTTCATGACCTTGACCTTTGACTCGATCGATCCCAAAATCTAATCAAATGGTCCCCGGATAATAACCAATCATCCCACCAAATTTCATGCGATTCGGTTTAATACTTTTTGAGTTAGGCGAATAACACGCATACAAATAAATACGCGGCGATCAAAACATAACCTTCCGCATTTTCAATGCGAAGGTAATAACAAACAAAAACGCTGACACTCTTCACTGATGCTGTGGTAAAAAACCATTGGCCACCCTGGTGCATGCTGGTCCTGTGGCTACCCACCTCTACATATAACCACAGGTGCCCAGTGTTACCCAATCAGTGAACCTACAACTAAATATATTAAACTAAACTACAACTATCATAAGAAACAACTAACATATCAAAATATAACCTAAATAAGCAATAAATAATCAATATTACTTTACAATAAAACCTCAATACAAATGTCAAATTAAGTAGCTCCAACACTAGTCTGTCTTTCTCTTTCACTCTTTCACTGCTGCCCGTCACATGATGCACAATCTTCTTGTTACTCGTTGAAGTAACCGAACAAAGGTGGACCGCCCTACGACTACAAAAACAAAAATGTTCATGAGAGAATGCAAATGCAATTCTGATATTTATTTTTATTTTTTACTTGCAGCAAAATGAACAAATTAATACAGCCACGAGCGGTATTATTGTTCTTGCTGTTGTTATTGTTATAAACATTATTACTATTATTATTATGTGTACAGAAGTGTTTTTATTTTTCAGAAGAGAGGAAATGTGTCACGTTGTGAATGTTGTGTGTATTTCTGTGTGCAAGAGGAAAATTCAATTCAATTAATTTTATATTGCCCAATATCACAAATTATGAAGATTTTTTGTTTTTTTTGTTTTTTCTCCGGATGATTTGAAGCATCTTTTATCTTGTGTTCTCCCCTTTCCAGTGTCTATTGAGTTATATGTTATCGAGCGGCTGGAGCCGTTTTACAATATGAATCAAAAAAACCTTCCTGTAACAAGTTTCTGTTGTAACCTGAACCCTGTAGTGTCAGGAGTTGTTCTCCTGGAGGAGTTAAACAGAGTTCAGAGCCACAGCACACTGCCAATGCCATCTAGTGCTGAGAACTGGACACAGCAGGGGGGGGGGGGATGATGATGATGACGAGAGGGTGCCAGTCTCCGACACGTCGGCGTCATCGCCACGTGTTCCAGGGGAAAGGAACCTGCAGGAGGCGCTCCGTGCCAGAGATGCTATCTGGTCCTCTGGCAGCAGCTGGCTTGTTTAGAGAAGGAAGCTATTAAAATGTCTTTAAACCGAGAAACAAAGTCAGTCCTCGGGGCAGGAGGGATGTTGGGGGGGGGGGGGGAGATGACTGTGGAGAATATGGGAGAGGGGATGTTGGCGAGTATCAACTGCCCGGACGGGGAGGGGGGGGGGGCATTGTTAAAAGAAAAGTAGACTCAAATCGCTCTTAACATTCACCCGACAACAACCAACCTCACATTTCATTACATTTACTGACGCTTTTATCCAAAGCGACTTAACATCACGTTACATTCTTACACCGTAGACACACAGGGAGAAACTCAGGGTGAAGTGTCTTGCTCAAGGACACATCGACGAGGGCGAGGATTGAACCGCCAACCCCCTGATTGAAAGACGGACCTGCTGACCACTGAACAACAGTCACCCTCTGTGTGTGTGTGTGTGTGTGTGTGTGTGTGGTACTTGACGGACCTATTAACCACTGACCCACAGTCGCCCTCACCTTCTCTCTCATCCATCCAGCCTACCTGCTTGTCAAAGAACTCTTTTTCTTTTGAGTGTTTCTACTTTTTCCAACAATTCAGAAGCCATAAAACAACATGAGATATACATAGTCATAAAAAACCTTGGTTTATGGGAAATGTATATATACAGGACTGTCTCAGAAAATTAGAATATTGTGATAAAGTTCTTTATTTTCTGTAAGGCAATTAAAAAAACAAAAAAGTAATGCATTCTGGATTCATTACAAATCAACTGAAATATTGCAAGCCTTTTATTCTTTTAATATTGCTGATTATGGCTTACAGCTTAAGAAAACTCTAAAATCCTATCTCATAAAATTTTAATATTTCCTCAGACCAAGTTAAAAAAAAGATTTATAACAGCTGAGTGTTTGTCAAGGCTCAGGAAACCCTTGCAGGTGTTTCGAGTTAATTAGACAATTCAAGTGATTTGTTTAATACCCTACTAGTATACTTTTTCATGATATTCTAATATTTAGAGATAGGATATTTGAGTTTTCTTAAGCTGTAAACCATAATCAGCAATAAATCAGAATAAAAGGCTTGCAATATTTCAGTTGATTTGTAATGAATCCAGAATGCATGACGTTTTTTTTTTTTAATTGCATTACAGAAAATAAAGAACTTCATCACAATATTCTAATTTTCTGAGACAGTCCTGTATATACATAGACCCCTTTAAATTGTTCACTCTTTGTTTCATTGCAGCCATCTGATCAAATAAAAAAAGTTCATTTTATTTCTCATTAATGTTCACTCGGCACCCCAACTAGACAGAAAAATACAGACATGTAGAAACTTTTGCAAAATTTATTAAAAAAGAAAAACTGAAATATCACATAGCCACTGTGTATATATATATAAACATATAAACATATACATATGTGCATATCTTTACTATAACAGACAATCGGGCATCGTATTAGGTCCCATAGATCCTGAGAGAGGAGCAGCGTTATTGTTTGTTTGTTTATTGCAAATACACTTCATGGACTCGCATGAAAGTGGGACACATGTCAACATCGGCAGGAAGCGTTTAGCCGCGGCGGTGAGCCGCCCAGATGTTGATACATCTGGCATTATGCTCAATTTAAGTAGTTGGATTAGTAGTCACACTCAATAAATGCATGCCATGTGCTCCTTTTCCCCTGGAATGTTATATTCTATTTCATTAAAAGTAGTACTTTATAAACGTTTCTTGTAGTTATTGGTGGAGGTGGTCATGGTGTCCCACGTCCATCACCGTGGGAAACGAGCTGGACTTCATTGTTTGTTTTGTTTGTTTGTATTTTTTATTCAGTCAATCAAATCAAATACAAAACAATATTATCCTATAAAAAAAATACAAAAGAGAGAGACTGAAAAGGTATAGGTAGAAGCAAAAAAATGCTTATAAATTCCTATCCTAAATTGAAATCAAAATAAATCAGAAAATTAATATAAAATAAAGAAAAAAGAAAAAAGAAAAAAGAAAAACAATAAACAAGATAAAAAACAAAATATATTTATATATACTACCACATACATCTTCCATATTAATCCGTTTTTAATTACATTTATAACTCAAGGATTTTTTTATAAATAATTCCCTTAAAAAACAAAAAGGAGTTCACCATTCTTACTTCTATTTCTACATTATTCCATAATTTGACTCCTACAACAGAAATACATCTTCTTTTAATCCCTTAATTGTGATGTCGCAACCATGTCATTGGCCCTCGGTCGACTGTGTGAACCACTAATTTTAGTTCTGACTTCATGGCGGCAATGACGATAAAACTAAACCCGTTTCATCTTCCACTCACGGACTCAAACATTCATAAAGAATCTGGCTGACGGCTGGTGTTCTTCAGCATCCATTCAGCAGCAGAAACACAGATGGCTACTGTACTGTCAGCCGGTGGCTCATTAAGTCACTCTCCCACGTGGCCTCTCTCCAGATCTCACTCCCGTCCCGGCTCGGGACTCGGCTGAGGTCACCGGCTTCTTCTATGCCCTTGCGATAATACCCATCCTTCAGCAGGTCGTTTACGATTTTATTTCTATTTTTTTTGGGGGTGGGTGATGTGCGGTAACGGGGGTATACTTATAAAATTGTTATGTACCGTTTAAATGAGAAACGCAGATATAAAGTCAAGCGCGTACGCCGGGAGAGGTTTATGGTAATAGAAGAGAGAGAAAGAGCTTTTCTTTAGATTGTGTTTTTACATCCAAGAGGAAGAGAGAGAACTTTAAGTCGAAAGAGGAAAAAGTCCCTCTTGACAGGATTAATCCGTTCATCAAAACACGGATATTACCTGGAGCAGCAGTATAAATACTCCAGTACAGTAGTCATGATTTCTCCCTTTCTCTGTTTATCTTATTGGGGCCGTCTACACACGGCGTTTAGGCCTCTTCTGTTTCCTGTCCAGGTAAGAGGATCTCGCACAGTCCTTCACGCCGGCCAAGTCAAACTCTGAAATAACTCCAAACTCTCCTCTACTCCCCCTGAAACACTAACTCTTCCTCGGGCAATTATCCCAGATGATTGATTTTTTTCCCCGTAACTCCATTTTGCTTGAAAAAATAAATGTGTCCTCACTCTGAACCTGCCATATTCATCTTTAAAAAATCTTTTTACGCCAATATTTACTGTAATGCAAACATGCCAGAACCACATACCAGCACAATGGATGCAACGGCTAGAAGCTACTACGGTCCCCTCAGTCCAGCCCGAGTTGGAAAAATAAATCAGAAGACTTTTATTCCAACCCACCCCCCAATCCATATACCCTCACACAGCGAAGAAGGGAAAAAAAGCCCACTAGAATGCCTCGTTTGCAATACATCATTCAGTCGTGACGCCTCCGTGACACCTTCAGAGCCCACACCGTGACCTCTGCGTGACCTCCATACCAGCGCTAACTGTCTACCAGACGCCCACTCGGCTCAGCTCCCCCTCCCCAAGGTCCCGGTTTAGACCGAGGACACAGCTGTTCTCAAGTTTCTTTTTTCTTCCCCCTCATGCGTTTTCACATCCATACCGTCAACCCCCATCCCCCCTAGCCGTCCTCATTTCCCCCCTAAAATAACAAATCCCCTCCTCTGTCTCCCTCGATGGCCTGCGTTGCTTTTCCCCCCCTCCAATCCATTATTTCCTTTGCAGATCATTTCAGCCCTCTGGCCGACATTTAAGGCACACAAAATGGATGTGCAGGTACTCGGGAAGAGAGATATGCATTCAGTGAACTCGTAGAAAGGCTTTGAATGTGGACGACGCCGACGACGAACTCCTCACACACTCTGTCGTACTCACTGAATGTGTTTATGTGACTCTGTAACGCTTCATTCTGGTCACGTGACGTCTATTCTGTCCATCCTGGAGAGGGGTCCTCCTCTGTTGCTCTCCTGAAGGGTTCTTCCTTTTTTTTTATCCCGTGAAAGTTTGTTGTTGTTGATTTTTTGGGAGTTCTTCCTGATCCGATGTGAGGTCAAAGGTCAGGGATGTCTTATGTGTACAGATTGTAAAGCCCTCTGAGGGCTAATTTGGAATTTGTGATATTGGGCCGTACAAAATAAACTGAATTTAATCCAAATCAGAAGACTGTCGTCCTCTAACATCAGCATCCACAAGAATGGCGGGCCGACGTGGATCCCAGGTGTGTGTCTCCTCCTTAACTCCCTTCACTTATTGAGCTTCTTGGCTTGGGGAAATTCCTGTGGGACACATGTCAGAGGGACCCAGTCAGGGAAACCAGCAACGAGTGGGACCGGCCAGCTTAACTCACATGTTGAGGTCACGCCCTGCTCGGAAGTCTTCCTGCTCTATGGTCTTTAACCCTTGTGTTGCCTTAGGGTCATTTTGACCCGAATCAATATTACACCCTCCCCCCGCCGTTGGGTCAATTTGACCCGATTCAATGTTTCACCCTCCTGTTACCTTTATATTTACTAACATATTTTACCCTTTGGGTTCAATTTGACACCAGCAATAAAACATCCAGAAAATTATTAGAATTAATATTGTTATCCAAGTTTAAGTGTGAGGCACTTTATGTTTGTTTGTTGACTACCGAAAGAACACCGACATTAAACATTGAATGGGGTCAAATTAATCCTAAGGCGGGGGGAGGGTGTAATATTGATTCGGGTCAAAATGACCCTAAGGCAACACAAGGGTTAAAACACTCTTAATATTGATCTCCAACCCAATGCAGCTTCGGCTATATGTGGTGTCACAGATGTATAACAAGAATACTGTTGCATTGGAAATCAACACATGTTGTCTTTATTTGTATGTATTTATTTACCTGCACTCTAGGTGGGTGTACCGGTGGGAGGGGTGGGTGGGTTTGTTGACTGTTTATATGTGTGTTAACAATAAGATGGAAAACGATGGAAATATCAGTTAGAGTTCATGTTTGCTGTGTTATGTACCCGTCAATATTTCCAAATTAAAAAAATACACTACCGTTCAAAAGTTTGGGGTCATCCAGACAATTTCGTGTCTTCCATGAAAACTCACTTTTATTTATCAAATGAAATGAAAATTGAATAGAAAATATAGTCAAGACATTGACAAGGTTAGAAATAATGATTCATATTTGAAGTATTAATTTTGTTCTTCAAACTTCAAGCTCAAAGGAAGGCCAGTTGTATAGCTTATATCACCAGCATAACTGTTTTCAGCTGTGCTAACATAATTGCACAAGGGTTTTCTAATCAGACATTAGTCTTCTAAGGCGATTAGCAAACACAATGTACCATTAGAACACTGGAGTGATAGTTGATGGAAATGGGCCTCTATACACCTCTGGAGATATTTCATTAGAAACCAGACGTTTCCACCTAGAATAGTCATTTACCACATTAACAATGTATAGAGTGTATTTATGATTAATGTTATCTTTATTGAAAAAACAGTGCTTTTCTTTGAAAAATAAAGACATTTCTATGTGACCCAAAACTTTTGAACGGTAGTGTACATAAAAAAAAAGAAAAGAAGAGTGGAACTGGCCTCTTTTAATCTGCTCTCTACATTCTCAAGAGTCCGAATAACTCAAGCGATCGATAAAGTTAGGACTGGAATTCAAATATAAATCTGAGTTTCTGGGAAACCAATAAATGCGACAGTAATTCCTCTCGTGTTTCCCGTCTCCTCGGCGACTCGCTAGTGATTTAGTTGAGCAGGTCTCAACTTACAAAACACCCCCGAGTTGAAATTGCCGACTGCTCAAGAGTCAATGAACGCACGGCGATCAAGTCTAAGAAACGACCACGGAGGCCGCTCTGTCGGTGGAGATGTAATCACTTCAGAGACGGTCTGCGTCTTCCAGACGTTCGGCTGCAGAGCGCTTGTTGTCCTATAGCTTGAACTGGACCTTTGGAAATCTGCGTGTTTAGGATCAGGCACAACAAGACAGCTACAGTAGGATCATTTAGGCAAAAATTGCCCGCTAAACATTGTTTACATTTCCTACCCTGCATTGAACAATACATATTCTCATCTTTAATTTCACCGGCTCAGCATGTTGACGTGTCCCGAGCCTGCTGGCTTTTTCCTCAGCCAGTTATATTCTGCCATCACCAGTTTGGCTGCGACCCAAGACACATTATCCGGAAGGTAAAACTATCTGTTCTATTTCTAAATGGGGGCCCAGTTCTCTGCAGACATAATAATGTGTGTGCATACATGTGTGTGTGTGTGTGTGTGTGTGTGTGTGTGTGTGTGTGCTTACATCTTGTGTGTGTACACTACCGTTCAAAAGTTTGGGGTCATCCAGACAATTTCGTGTCTTCCATGAAAACTCACTTTTATTCATCAAATGAATTGAAAATTGAATAGAAAATATAGTCAAGACATTGACAAGGTTAGAAATAATGATTAATATTTGAAGTATTAATTTTGTTCTTCAAACTTCAAGCTCAAAGGAAGGCCAGTTGTATAGCTTATATCACCAGCATAACTGTTTTCAGCTGTGCTAACATAATTGCACAAGGGTTTTCTAATCAGATATTAGTCTTCTAAGGCGATTATCAAACACAATGTACCATTAGAACACTGGAGTGATAGTTGATGGAAATGGGCCTCTTTACACCTCTGGAGATATTTCATTAGAAACCAGACGTTTCCACCTAGAATAGTCATTTACCACATTAACAATGTATAGTGTGGATTTTTGATTCATGTTATCTTTATTGAAAAAACAGTGCTTTTCTTTGAAAAATAAAGGCATTTCTAAGTGACCCCAAACTTTTGAACGGTAGTGTATATGTGTGGATGGAGGTGGGGAAACTATTAATAATGGCTGCTTGTTTCTGTCTCTTTTTTTCCCGTTTTACTTTGTGACACCGAGAGGACGGACGGGATTATTAACAGATCGGCCCGGGACGATCAAAGGAGGCGAGGAACAGTGAGACAGCAGCGAGGGAAACGGGAGGAGAAGATTTTAAGAGGATTTCGACCATCTAACAAAAACACAGTTCTGCTGTAGGATTTATACACTTTTGAGGACGGCTTCGTACAAATGGTGGACGCATTTTCTTTACATCCTCACTTAATTAGATCTTGCTCTCTCTCTCCGTCCAGCAGTTAATGAGGGAAAGTCCACATCACACATGACTGCCGCACAGTGTGTGTGTGTGTGTGTGTGTGTGTGTGTGTGTGTGTGTGTGTGTGTGTGTGTGTGTGTGTAGAGAACAGGGCAAGGGCAGCAGGGCTTGGGGGTCGGACAGAAATGGCAGCAACATATTCAGGCCTCCTACTCTGGAATGCAGAGTGAGCGAGAGAGACACACAACACTGCAATTCACTCGCAGAGAGTCCACTGAACTATTCTTAGTCCAGTATGTGAAGTGAAGTGGACCCCTCATCCCCTCCCCCTCCTCCTCATCCCCTCCTCCTCCTCCTCATCCCCTCCTCCTCCTCATCCTCCCTGGGGGCCATACAGAAGAAGAAAAAATAGAGTGTGGATGGACGAGTCGACGCGGCGTCTATCGAGGTGTACGGGGAGCAGAATGGTGGAGCTGGACGGAGGGAGAGAGGGCGTTAGAGAATGAGAGAGAGAGAGAGAGAGAGAGAGAGAGAGAGAGAGAGAGAAGTGAAGCTACAGTGAGGCAAAGCCTTGTCAGCTCAGTCTGAATGGAGCAGCTCACTGGCTGTGAAGAAGTGAAGAGCCCTTTGTAAACGTACACGGGTACAATGCATTGAGCCCCGAGGGTCTCTCTCTCTCTCCCTCTCTCCCCCTCTCCCTCTCTCTCCTCTCTCCCTCTCTCTCTCTTTCCCTCTCTCTCTCTCCCCCTCTCCCTCTCTCTCCTCTCTCCCTCTCTCTCTCTTTCCCTCTCTCTCTCTCTCCCTCTCCCCTCTCCCTCCCTCTCCCCCTCTCTCCCTCTCTCTCCTCTCTCTCCCTCTCCCCCTCTCTCCTCCTCTCCTCTCCCTCTCCTCCCTCTCCTCCTCTCTCCTCTCTCCTCTCCTCTCTCTCCTCTCTCCTCAACTCTCCTCTCTCTCTCTCTCTCCTCTCCTCTCTCCTCCCTCTCTCTCCTCTCTCTCCCTCTCTCTCCCTCTCTCTCTCTCCTCTCTCTCTCCCTCTCTCCCTCCTCTCTCTCTCCTTCTCCTCTCTCTCTCTCTCTCCTCTCCCTCCTCTCTCTCTCTCTCCCTCTCTCTCCCCTCCCTCCTCCCCCCTCTCTCCTCTCTCCCTCTCTCCTCTCTCTCCTCTCCTCCTCTCTCCTCCTCTCTCCTCCTCTCCCTCCTCCCTCTCCCTCTCTCCTCTCCTCTCCCTCCTCTCTCCTCTCTCTCCTCTCCTCTCCCTCCCTCTCCCCCTCTCCCCCTCTCCCCCTCTCTCCCTCAAACGCTGGCCTAAGAAGGCAGATTTTCCGAACTAGACTAAACAGGCTTTATTTGTCTCTTGATACAATTCAACAACACTACAAGGTTAGATGTATTTCGGAGGGGGGGGGGGACTTCCTGTGCTTACATCCAGCATACACACACACACACACACACACACACTAGTGAGACCACTACGCAGCCTCTCGAAAAAGAGTTCAAACAGAAGGGATATTCAGCCACAGACAGTGTCAGTAGTGACAGGCTCAGATATTACCCTCCCCCACTCGTGTGCGCTCTCTCCTCTTTGCTTGTTTTCCTTTGCATGAGTCACGGAGAAGATGGGGACACACACACACACACACACACACACACACACACACACACACACACACACACACACACACACACACACACACACACACACACACACACACACACACACACACACACACACACACACACACACACACACACACACACACACACACGAGGCCCGGCGGTGCTCGGTCCCGCCGTCATCGGGTCGTCTGTAGCTCAGTCATAACAAACGTCAAAGGGCCGTTCATCTCCTCTAATCCCTTCCTCTGTGCTCTCCTGTCTGCATATGCACAACGCACACCGGTGACACAGAAGCATTCACTCACATTTAAGGCACAGCGAAGAACACCGCGGAGAGAGAGAGGTAGAGAGAGGGAGAAGAGAGAGAGAGGTAGAGAGAGGGAGACGAGAGAGAGAGGGAGAAGAGAGAGAGAGGTAGAGTGGTTGAGGTAGACAGAGGTAGAGGAGAGGTAGAGAGAGAGAGAGGTAGAGGAGAGGTAGAGAGAGGGAGAGGTAGAGAGGGAGAAGAGAGGTAGAGAGAGGGAGACGAGAAAGAGAGGTAGAGAGAGAGAGAGAGAGAGGAGAGAGAGAGAGTGGTTGAGGTAGACAGAGGTAGAGAGAGGGAGAGGAGAGGTAGAGAGAGAGAGGTAGAGAGGTTGAGGTAGAGAGAGAGAGAGGTAGAGTGGTTGAGGTAGACAGAGGGAGAGGAGAGGTAGAGAGAGAGAGAGAGGGAGAAGAGAGAGAGAGGTAGAGAGGTAGAGAGGTTGAGGTAGACAGAGGTAGAGAGAGGGAGAGAGAGAGAGAGAGAGAGAGAGAGAGAGAGAGAGGTAGAGTGGTTGAGGTAGAGAGAGGGAGAGGAGAGGTAGAGAGAGAGAGAGAGAGAGAGGTAGAGGAGAGAGAGAGGTAGAGGTAGAGAGAGGGAGAGGAGAGGTGAGAGAGAGAGAGAGGGAGAGAGGTAGAGGAGAGAGAGAGGTAGAGAGAGAGAGACGTGTGCACTCCGAGCCTCTTCAGCCTTAAAATAATGAAATCGCAATTTTATTTCATTTTCAAATCTGTTTGTCAGGTTAAAGTTGTTTTAGTGTTTGTTTGTTTTGTTATATTCAAAAATAATACATTATAACTGTTTGGGGTCAAAACAGAGAGAGAGACATCCTGTCCCACACCGTCCCCTTTTGACCCAATATTTTTACTATCTAGCTTTTCAAAATGATAAGACGAGTGACGCCTGACCCGACGACGAGCGTGACTCTGTCTCCAGCTCCGCCCCTGTCCTCGTCCTTCCTCCCCTTCCTCGCCCTGCACGTCCAGATGTAATAAGGAGGCGCGTGACTGAAATGTCAGCGTCGATGCCGATCTCCTCCTCAGACGTGTCATTGTGCGAGCTAAAATATTTTTTTCTTTTACATTTCAAACAGAACAGAAGGAGCTGCTAAAAAGATGGCGTGGGTGTTCAGAGAGCGGCCGTTGAAGTGGGGGCGGGTCGCACATTTAAATAATAAGTGTAGAATATAAGCAGCCAACACAAACCGCATTAATGGGTGAAATGCTCGGGAGCGTGGGAACCCCAGATGAGACGATGCGAGCGGGAGATACTCGGAGCGCTTCCTGTTAGAATTCCACCCTAATTGACCGTTCCCCGTTGCCGTGGTAACGGAGGCACGGCCGCGGGGGAGAAGTTGTCGGCCGATCGCCGGCAATTTCACCGTTTTTTCTCGACTCAATTGCTGTTCGGCATTATTAATTGGACTAACTGGCGTGAGACGGCCCGTATTAGCTGTGGCTACGTGACTAACTCACGACTCTTTTTCTGAAAACAGAGCAGCAGCACACTGCGGTCAAATCGAGATAAACGCCACAATGATACAGATCTAAAGAGCAACCACAAGTAACACACACACACACACAGAGACAGACACAGAGGGCGATTGTGGGTCAGTGGTTAGTAGGTTTGTCTTTCAATCAGGGGGGGTTGGCGGTTCAATCCCCGCCCTCGTCGACGTGTCCTTGAGCAAGACACTTCACCCTGAACACCTCCCTGTAGCTGTGTCTACGGGGTATGAATGTACCGTGATGATTGTAGCTCGCTTTGGATACAAGCGTCATCTAAATGAGCTGTGGAATGACACACACACACACACACACAATGTTATGCTGAACAAATAGGCAGGTCAGCATCCAAGGGAGTCGACACGATGGGTCATGAGGAGAGAGCAAAGTCAGACTGACAGCATGCCCCTCCCCCCGACACACGACCACCGGCAACGCATCGCTGGGGCTAGATGTGACCCCCCCCCCTCCAACACACACACACACACACACCGGTAACACATCGCTGAGGCTCACTGTGTAGATGTGACCCCCCCCAACAACAAATGACTACTCCACTCTGTCTGACACACATTTTTAGCTTCAGACAGACAGATGCTATGCTATGTGTTAGCACAACATTGTGTGTGTGTGTGTGTCATTACACCAAAAACTAGAACGTGCACTCGGTAGAGCGCATACCTTCGCATATCACAATATTGGGCATTGGATTATGAACATTTTGGCATTGGTTTCATGCCAATTGGATAACAATTTACCGTGCTATGGTAAAAAGAAGATGTTGAACTTGTCATGACCTTGGCCTTGACCTTTGACCCGATCGATCCCAAAATCCAATCAAATGGTAATAGCCAATCATCCCACCAAATTTCATGCCATTCGGTTTAATACTTTTTGAGTTATGCGAGCAACACTCATACAAATAAATAAATAAATACACGGCGATCTAAACATAACCTTCCGCATTTTCAATGCGAAGGTAACAACAGAAACATATAAACAGAACACGACGTGGTGTACCGTAATAAGCCCAGAAGACAGATAAATAAAGGCTGGTGTCAATTCAAGTCAACAGAAAGAAAGCAGAGAACATTTAACTAACGGGAGTGAGACAACCTAAGATATTTTGGAGCTTTTTTGGGGTCAATTTCTAAAACGTGCTCAAAATCCAGGATGGAAATGCACTGGAACTTGGAAACTGAACTTTCTCTACGTTGCAGCGTGAGCGTGAGTTTGAGCGTGGAGGCCAAAGAACACACACTGCTCTCTCTCTGAGGAGGAGGGAAGCATTCACATGAGCGAGGAGGTGAACCGCGCTGGTAAAAGACCAGCCGACCAATGGGATCCGCATGTTTAAGCCCATTTACCAGAAGTCTCATATATTTTACATCACTGTCAGACAGTTTCCAACGCATGTAGAGCGGTTTTTGCGATTTCATAGAACAGACTTTGCCGAGAGAGTTATTAGAATGGTGTGACTATTTAACTGAATGATCTAAATTTTACTTTGTTACCTTCGCATTGAAAATGCGGAAGGTTATGTTTTGATCGCCGTGTATTTATTTTTTTATTTGTATGCGTGTTACTCGAAAAACACAAAAAGTATTTAACCGAATCGCATAAAATTTGGTGAGATGATTGGTTATTATCCGTGGACCATTTGATTAGATTTTGGGATCGATCGGGTCAAAGGTCAAGATCATGGTCATGAAAAGGTCAACATCTTCTTGAATCACATGACATTTAGTGGGATGATTGGTAAAATAGCCACTTTGAAGCCAAGATTTAAAGACATTGACAATTATATTGTAGAGTTCAATTAAATCAACGATATTTTGCTAATTTACTGAAGTTTCTAAAGTAACTTATCAAGCAAAAGTAACAGATGTACTCATGCACGTGTCTCAAAAGGTGAGGATTCACACTGGGAGATCCTCTGACATACATGTGTGTGGTCTTTTCAATACACGTGAAGTATATTAATCAATAATCTATTCATAGATCGACAGAGGATTCACGAATAATCAAGATGGCGGTTAGTTGCAGCCGTAGCAAGTGTATGAAAAAATTGCAGGGACTTGAAACATGCTTGAAATAGCCAATGTCAGCAATAACAATTAAAGAAGAAGAGAAAAAAATTGTAATGAAGAAAATAAAGAAAAACAGTAGAAAGATTCCAGACACCGTCACAATATAAGATTAAACTAAATGGAACATTCTGGTAAATGCCTGAAGCCTCGGATTGGGCACCACAACAGGTCCACAGGTGATAAAGCAGGGTTCTTACACATTTTGACCGATGGATTTCCAGGACTTTTCCATGACTTTAAACCAAATTTCCATGACCAAACTGAAATCTCGGAATAAACATGAACAATTTAGAACATTTTCTGTATTGAGAGCGGACGCCGGCTTATATTTTGAGCGTCTTTCTTTCATAAACATATTCATTATTTTTAAACTCCGTGTAAATGAACATGTGATTATCACAAATTTCCATGACTTTTGCAAAACTTTTATGATTGAAGTTTTTTCCATGACTTTTCCAGGCCTGGAAATGACCATTTTAAAATTCCATGACTTTTCCAGGTTTTCCATGACCGTACGAACCCTGTAAAGGGTGAAGCTGGTGCCATGAGGGCACCGAGGAACAAGCCAAGAGCGTGATCTGATGCGACGAGGACAGACGACGACGGTCGAACTATTTGGAATATCGTGTGGAAAACGTAAGCAGCCCTGTGAAGCGGCGAGTGAGCGTCGCTGCCAACAAGCAATCCCCCCCCCGCCCCCCCCCCCCGATCTTCTGGCCGCGTGGTCGGCGTGGCTGGCATCCTCCAGGCACTGGTATGACATGTGGTCTCATCCCCAGCAGGCAGCCGGAGTCACAACAAGCGTGGCACTTGTGTCTCGACGGCTATTGGCTCTCTTCAGCCGAGCGTCGTAACAAAACACTCGCTCTCTGTCCGGTGGCAACGACCTGCAGCAAATACGCTGCAGTGTTCATTTGAGTTGGGAAAATGTGATTTAAATACTGCTCTGCAGGCATGTTTTGATACAAATCCTGCTTCATTATCTTTCGTATTTGACATTTGTTGGATGTGTCAGTGTATTTATTACCTTCGCATTGAAAATGCGGAAGGTTATGTTTTGATCGCCGTGTATTTATTTATTTGTATGCGTGTTACTCGCATAACTCAAAAGGTGTTTAGCCGAATCGCATGAAATTTGGTGGGATGATTGGTTATTATCCGGGGACCATTTGATTAGATTTTTGGATTGATCGGGTCAAAGGTCAAGGTCATGAAAAGGTCAAAATATTCTTGTTACCATAGCACGGTCAATTTATATCCAATTGGCATGCAACTAATGCCAACATGTTCATAATTCAATGCCCAATCTTGTGATATGCGAAGGTATGCGCTCTACCGAGTGCCCATTCTAGTTTGTTTAATGTCATTGTTTGTTGTTGTCAAGCCACTCAAGAGCGCCAGGGAAAGATCTTATGGAAAACATTGCGTCACCGAAGCAACAAACTTCAGCTTTTTTATTTTTTTTAAAGAACCCCAAACTTAACCACCGTTACTTCCTTCATTCTTGTATCTGTCCTTCTCCGTGCGGTTGGTGATGGGTGGGCTGACCACTGTGAGAGAAATTGCTTCACAGTGATTGCTTTTCACAGAGCGCTTCATCAACCGGGAAAATGCAGCACGCACCAGGAGGGGAATTACCTGGCGTCATGTGTGCTCTATACACACACACACACACACACACACACAAATAAATGAGAAAGGGATCTAATCTGATGGTAAGACGCACAAAAGGAAAAAAAACTGCGTCAGAAGCAACTCAAATATGGAAGAATCTAAAGCAGTAACGCCCGGGGGGAGGGGGGATTAGAAAATATCGGAAGGTATGAAAAAAGAGAGTCAATGAGAGAGAGAGAGAGAGAGATAAAGATGCTAGTGCTTCATTGAATGTTATGCCAAAGGGCCTGATTCTGCTGACCTGGTTTCTTTCACCAACAAAGGCTTTGCATTAACACACTCACAAAAAAGACACGCTCAAAACGCCGATGGACATTTACACACTCACTTAACCATAACCTGTGCACAGCTACACACACACACACACACACACACACACACACACACACACACACACACACACACACACACACACACACACACACACACACACACACACACACACACACACACACACACACACACACACACACACACACACTCTTCTGTCCAACTCGTAGATATATCTGCATATAAAATGACTTGGGAGTCATGATGTGATGGCTCCTGTCATCTTTAGAGACGTTGAGGTATTGAAGCTAACCAGCCCAGCTCTGCACACACCAGCTGGTGTCCCTCAAAGTCTCCATTTCACTTCTATTTTATGAAGAAAAAAAAAACAGCACACTTTTTCAAAGGAGTGATTGGGTGTTCTGGTAACTTATTTTTACCGTGCGGGTTGAGTGATATGACAATAGACACGCGTGGGAGACTCAACTTGTTCATCCTTCGGCTCACACTTTGATATTTATACCTTTTGAGGCGATGCTGCAAATCATTTAGTGGGAAATTAATTATGCGCGACACTGTACTTTTATATGATTTTGTACTAATGTATATTGTCGTGTATTTCATCCGCTGCACAAAGTCTCAACGGGTGATCAACAAAATGTATTACATAGAAATAACAATATTTATGTCGTGATATACTTTTACATATACTGGGACAGACTGTTTTTAACCATATTGTCCACCCTTAATTCAGCTTGTATTTAATCCACAACATATATTAAATTCTTGAATAAACTCTGAACATACTCAGCCAAGAACATTTTGGATCATACGGTATTAAAAAGCACTGTTGAAGCAAAAGCTTTAATCACTTAAAATGTAATACTGCTAGATGTAGCGATACTTAACATCAGACCTGATGGAGATGCAGTGTTTTTCAAAATAAAATAAAAAATGTGAACACAACCCAACATGTGCCACAATTAAAAATTAAAGAAAATATAACATGCACAATACCAGGACCCTGAAACCGAAGAAGATGAATGAAATGGAGCCATGTTATGCTTTTTTGGTAATATGCCGACCATGACATGATCCAATACACCAGCATGTGGACTGTACACCCCAAATGAAGGCCGGCTTTCATGGCACACACACGCGTCGGCAGACTTTTTACTGCAGTTAACGTCTGAATTTGGCGTAACTGCTTTACGTTTCGATGGAGACACCCGGCGACTCAAGGGCCTCTGGTTTCAGGCTGAGGGGACACGCTGCATGTTCACACTCAGGGACTATGTTTCTCCCCGTCTGTTTTCTCCTGCATATCTCTCACCTACTTACTTTCCACGACTCGCTTGTGAGTATAGCGTCCATGCTTGAAAAAAACGAGAAAAAAAACGAAGTGTGTGACTTCCAGTCTTCCACTACAGTGTTTTTATAGGCAAGGCAGTGAAGCTATGTGTGTGTGTGTGTGTTGTATTCCTGCAGTGCCATTGATACCAACGCAACGGGACTCACCAGTCAATTTCTACATCCAATAAAGAAATCAATGAACACTGTTCTGTTGTACTCTGTTGTGCATAAGGCTCACGCTATTCCATTGTATTCTGTTCTCTTCAGCCGGCGGTGACATCTGGCTGCTCGTGGAAAATGTCTACATTTCGTTGAAAAAGCAAGAACCTTTTTCATTCATTGCAAATCACGGAAATCTGCCACACACACCCTCTTTATACGGTAGATTTTCTCTCTTTTATTCCAATCGATGCTCCAGTGGGCTCCACTACGCATGTGTCCCACTGACACACTAACGCCGGGCGTGAAGAGGATGCAGAGTAGCAGCAACTGGAGTGGAGTAACCTTTCTCTATGCTAATCTCTACACACTACAGCATGGCCACACACACACACACACACACACACACACACACACACAGAGAGAAATGCAGGATTTGTCCTCTGCCAGATGAATCAAAAAGGACACCATCAAAACACAAAACCTTCTCCTTGGGTGTGATGCGTGTGCGTGTGTGTGCGCGTGCTCGTTTTTTTTGCTGGACTCCCCCCTCCTCCCAGTATCTTAACGTCAGTCAGAGCCTCTCATTACTAGGCGTGACACACCCACCCCAACCACACGTTGTTGTTTTTTTCCACACAAAATAGTTCTCGTGACAATAAAAAAATTGCCTTGATGGTTAGAATTTAGTGATAAATCAATCCGCCGGTCGAATTCACCTCCTCTCGGTTCCTCCCTGCACCGCTGGTGCAGATGTGAACGGCTGGCCGTGTCATGCCGCATCCCACTATGTCCTCCAGCCCCCGCTATGCACTGCGTTTCATTCACTGAAGCCAGACACACAGAAATGCTGGTTTTCTTTTCAATAGTGGAACAAATTAAATGTGAAATGATTCATGCGCGTGTGGTACCGTATTGGATATTTTCCCTCTGCAAGGATCAACAGACAAGAGGCGCTGCACTGAGCCGCTTGTGGCTCACACACACACACACACACACAGAGAAAAAAGATGCAGCATGATTGTCAATGTCAGAATGGACAGATTTTACGGTTTATCCAACCGGATCTACTTCACGTCCCAGATGCGGAGCGCTGCGGCGGCGCTCAACGCTCATAGCGGTAAAAGCTTCGGGCCCACAGGTGGTGATGCGTTTTGGGGTATTTTTAATTTTTATTCTACCCCCCACTCCCACCATGTTTTTTTTTTTAACAATTCATAAGGTTGTACTCACCGTAACCGCGGAATGTCTGACTGCGTTGCACGCCGTCTGTCGGATCTCCGCCGCGGTCCCGGGCTTCAGCAGGTTCTTGGTGAATCTCCGGGTCGATTCGGCTGCCATGTCCTCCTCATCCGAGAGGGCACAAATTCAGCCGGGAGAATAATGTCTGCTGCAGTCAGACCGACGTGAGCGCCGAGCCGACCGAGCTGTATTTACACACGTACACACACGCTTCTCTCACTCACACACACCGTCGTCGGTCCACACACACGCAGCGCGCGCAGTGCAGAGGATGCTGCTGCGCGCTGAAAAAAATGTCAAACTACGACCGAGCACCAAAAAAAAAAAAGGTACTTCCGGTTGTGACTTTCTAAATTAAACATGTTTCGCAAACCAGAGCTAGATGAATTGCACCACTCCCACATTGCTTTTATTTTGAAGGCTAAAATCATAAAAAAGCATCAGTTGCACTGTAGTTATTCTCTCTCGCCTGAGGGGAACTTCACATGTAAAAAAATAAACATTATTTTCATGCTGCTGCAAATGCATTTGTATTTCCATTAAGGCCTAATTAAGATGTGTTAGTTTGGACTGTTGCGTGGGTATTCAACAGTCGGAACTGCTAACATGTAACCAGTGGTATTCGAGGCTATACTGTATACGTCATTCATCTCAAGGGAAGCTCTGAAATTCTAACTACTTATCAGCAGTCCGGTCACGATCAAGGAAGGATGGAGCAGCCATAGACTGAATATAATAAGGGAGCAGCACAGGAGGTTAGACCAGTGGTTCTCAAATGGAGGTACGTTAAGGCACTTTAGGGGTTACGTGAGATTAAATATATATTATTTTATTTTTGAAATGCCTGATGGTAGAAATAGTGATAAATATAACAAATATTTTAAATGTATATACATAATTAGAATCTGTTAAAAATCCTTGAAAAATTGTTATTTAATAATTATACAATAAAATATAATTTCATGCTTCAAACACTGATGGCACAGCACTGTTTATCGGTCATTCCTAGCATTTGGTGCCATTTCAGCCAGGTTTACTTACTTTCATGATTTCTATATTTTATCTGAAAGAGAGCTTGTTGAACTATAAGAACCATATATATTGTTCAAGCTCAGGATATGATGGTCAAATAATTTTGATAAATTGTTTACATGTGAGCAAGATCAACAGGACATTCACATCTCTAATAATGTGTTTTTAATTGTAATAATAATAATAAAAATGTTAAGAGTAAACATGTCCCTTACTTTAGCTTTCAAAAATATTGTGAAGAGTATTTACAGACAAGCATTAATTTGCAAAAAAGTGTTTCTCTAAAGCACAATGTAATTTACCCACATTTCTTTTCATAATTAAAAGGAACTTTCAACAGAATTGTACCTATTGTTTAGATTTTTTAATTTAGCCATTTCCTAAAATGCAAGTAACCACATATGTGCTTAATATTTGTTGATTTAATTTAATTATCACAACAACAAAAACACACAGGTAACAGGTTGGACCGAGGGGTAGCAGGGTGGACTGGACGTAACAGCCCAAACCAAAGGAGTTACATGCATGTCTTTCTTTAAACCTTAAAACCTTAAACCAATGTTACTGTGTCAACAGATTTATGTCCCAACAACATATGGAATGTACTGTGGTGACACGTAATGTAACATAATTCACCTTTAGGAATAGTGTTGCCACACGGACTGATTAAGTGGTAACACAGGGGGAGGCAGGTCATTCCTGCTAACTCGCTATGCTAGGCAGTTGTGTTGTTAAGGTTCTCTGCCTGTATGGATATTAAAGATTGGAATTCGATCCTGAATACTCCGCCTCCGACTCCGTATCTCCGGTACTACAGTGGTGACCCTGACGTTTCTAGGAAAGTTTCCAGAAACTTAGTGAACATGGCAGAGCGTGATGTTTATGTAAAGTTGCCGGAGTTTTGGGAGCATGCGGCGGAGGCATGGTTTGCCCACGTGGAGGCACACTTCGCCTGCCGTCAGGTCCGTGACGGGGACGCAAAATACTACCTAGTGGTAACGGCGCTGGGAAGTTCCACATCGTCCAGGTTGGTGGGATTCATCGCTGCTCCCCGCCACAGGGCAAATACGAGGCGATTAAAGAGCTCCTCCTTAAGACATTTAGCTTATCTGCTAAGGAGAGAGCCCGCCAGATTCTTGACATTCAGAGCCTGGGGGACAGCAGACCGTCTCATCTCATGGAGAAAATGCTGAATCTGCTCGGGGGGGAAGATCCCCAGATATTGTTCATGGAGGTTTTCCTGCGCCGCTTGCCACCCCGGGTCCAGACGGCGCTGGCCAACACGGCCATCACAGACCCCCGCGCCTTGGCTGAGGAGGCGGACCGCTTTTTCCTGGCGGCACGAGAGCCAGAAGCGGAGGCGTTAGCTGTGACGCTCGGCGGCCCGTTTACAGGCAGGACGGCGTGGCGGCGGCCGGAGGCGCCTATGTCTAATCAGCGTGGAGACACCGGACAGTGCTTTTACCACGCACGTTTCGGGACAAAGGCAAAGAAGTGCATCGCTCCATGCAGCTACAAACCTCCGGGAAACGGAGGGGCCCACGCTCAGTAGTGGCCGTGAGCGTGGGCGGCACGGGCAGGCTCCTTTTTATCAACGACAGCATTTCGAAGACCCTTTTTCTGTGTGACACGGGCGCCCAGCGGAGTGTAGTTCCTGCGTCGAGGGAAGACGTCGCTCGTGGAGAGCATGGTCCGCGGTTGACGACGGCTAATGGCGCCCCCATTCGCACATACGGCGTGCGGCCTATGTGTTTGTGCATCGGGGGTCAGCGTTTCAGCTGGGAGTTTGTGACAGCGGACATTTCTTTTCCCCTGCTTGGGGCAGATTTTTTTTGTGCCCATGGACTGTTAGTGGACGTTAAAAATAAACGCTTGGTTGACGCCTTGACGTTTTCCTCCCTGGTGTGCACACTCGGCAGCGCAGCGTCCGACGGACTGTCGAGCTCGCTGTCAGGGTCAGACATTTTTCTTAAACTTTTGGCTGAGTTTCCAGACCTGTCGTTACCCACCTTTTCTGCACTCACTACCAAGCATGGCGTGGAGCACCACGTCACGACGGAGGGTCCTCCTGTCTACGCCAGGGCCCGGCGGTTGAACCCTTCTAAGCTGGCTGTGGCGAGGCGGAGTTTTCGACTATGGAGCGCCTGGGCATCGTCCGCCGCTCCGACAGCCCTGGGCCTCTCCGCTGCACGCCGTTCCCAAGCCGAACGGCGGATTCCGCCCTGCGGGACTATCGCCGGCTCAACGACGCCACTACGCCCGACCGCCATCCGTGCCGCACATACAAGACTTTTCGCGCATCTGGCCGGCGCAAAGGTGTTTTCCAAAGTGGACCTGGTGCGTGGATACCACCAGGTGCCCATGCACCCTCTAGACATTCCCAAGACGGCGGTGATTACGCCTTTTGGGCTTTTTGAGTTCCTGCGGATGCCTTTTGGGCTCAAAAACGCCGCTCAGACATTCCAGCGCCTGATGGATTCTGTGCTACGGGACCTGCCGTTCGTGTTTGTGTACCTGGACGACATACTCGTCGCCAGCGCTTCAGTGGAAGAGCACCTGTCCCACCTCCGTGCCCTTTTCACGCGGCTCAGCGATCATGGATTAATCATTAATCCTGCAAAGTGCCAGTTCGGGCTGTCTGCCATTGACTTCCTCGGACACCGTCACAGACGGCGGGCGACACCCTGCCGGGCGAAGGTGGAGGCTGTCGCGGCTTTTCCTCGCCCGCTCACAGTCCGGTCGCCACGGGAGTTCCTGGGATGGTGACTTTCTATCACCGTTTTATCGCCCGAGCTGCCCACATCATGCGGCCGCTGTATGAGGCTTTGAAAGGCAAGACCCCCGTCCAGGCGATCGACTGGACGGTGGAAACGGAGGGGGCTTTACTGAGGTCAAGGCCGCTGGCGCAGGCGGCTTTGTTGGCACACCCATCACCCACGGCACCCATCTCTATCACTACAGATGCGTCGGACTACGCGGTCGGCGCGGTGCACGAACAGTGGGTGGAGGGCGCTGGCAACCGCCGCCTTTTCAGCCGCCAACTTACGCCCAGAGAACGCAGGTACAGCGCTTTTGATCGTGAACTCATGGGTCTTTATTTGGCCGTGCGGCACTTCCGTTTCTTGCTGGAGGGCCGTGAGTTCACGGCGTTTGTCGACCACAAGCCGCTCACCTTCGCCATGTCGAAGGTGGCGGAGCCTTGGTCGGCGCGTCAGCAGCGGCAGCTCTCATACATTTCAGAGTTTACCACGGACATTAAGCATGTGGCTGGCAAGTCAAACCTGGTGGCTGATTGCCTCTCCAGGGTCGTCATCGGGGCCGTCCAGTTGGGCCTGGATTATACGCGCATGGCGGCGGACCAGGTCGCTGACCCTGGCGTCCAGGCTCTGAAGTTGGAGAGCACTGGATTGCGCTTGGAGGACGTGGTGTTCGGCGACGCGGACATCACTCTGCTTTGTGACGTTTCTACGGGCCTGTCGCGGCCTGTCGTCCCCGCCTGCTGGAGGCGCCCGGTGTTTGAGGCAGTGCACGGCCTATCGCACCCCGGCGTTAAGCCTTCAGTGCGTTTGGTGGCCACAAAGTTCGTCTGGCATGGACTTAAAAAAGACGTGAGGACTTGGGCAGGGGAGTGCGTGGCTTGTCAACGCGCTAAGGTGCACCGCCACACGAAGGCCCCTTTGGAGCGTTTCCTGGTGCCGGAGAGGAGGTTTGACCATGTGAACATTGATTTAGTTGGTCCGTTGCCTCCCTCTCAGGGTTTCTCATACCTCCTCACTATGGTGGACAGGACGACTCGTTGGCCGGAGGCAGTTCCGCTCGGGTCGACGTCGGCCGCTGACGTTGCCCGGGCTTTCATTGCAACGTGGGTGTGTCGTTTTGGCACCCCATCAGACATTTCCTCGGACAGGGGCTCGCAGTTCACGTCCGAGCTCTGGAACGCGGTGGCTGGCGGTCTGGGGGTTAAGCTGCACAGGACTACCGCCACCACCCTCAGGCTAACGGCCTCTGTGAGCGCTTCCATCGCTCCATGAAGGCGGCCCTTAAGGCCAGCCTTACGGACGGCAACTGGGTCGACAAGCTGCCCTGGGTGATGCTGGGGTTGCGTACCGCGCCCAAGGAGGATCTGCAGTGCTCTTGGCGGAGATGGTTTACGGTCAGCCGCTGAGGGTTCCAGGGATTTCCTCCCGGCGCGGCTCCTGGTCGGCGAGGGCCCAGCGGGCTTTCTTGCTGGACGCGCGGAGGCTTTCGCCCGGTACCTACTACTCAGCACGGTACTCCGGGGTTCAGGTGCCCACGGATCTACGCCGGCTGGGCACGTTTTATCCGCCACGACGCACACAGAGGTCCCCTGCAGCCTCCTTATGATGGACCTTTCAGGGTCTTGGAACACGGGGATAAGCACCTGGTGGTCGACCTGGGTGGCAAAGCGGAGCACATCTCGGTCGATCGGGTGAAGGCTGCTCATTTGGACTTGGGCCAACCGGTGGTGCTCGCTAGGCCGCCGAGAAGGGGCCGCCCCCCAGCTTTGACTCCTGTCACGGGTGCTAGACCTGTTGTTCCGGTCCCTCCTCTTACGGGGACCGCACAGGAAGGAGTCGCTTTACCAACTCCAGTTATTAGGAGCCGTTGTGGTCGGCGTGTTGTTCCTCCCCGCCACGCAGATTTTGTTTATGTGTGAATTCTGGGGGGGCTTGTGTGGTGACACGTAATGTAACATAATTCACCTTTAGGAATAGTGTTGCCACACGGACTGATTAAGTGGTAACACAGGGGGAGGCAGGTCATTCCTGCTAACTCGCTATGCTAGGCAGTTGTGTTGTTAAGGTTCTCTGCCTGTATGGATATTAAAGATTGGAATTCGATCCTGAATACTCCGCCTCCGACTCCGTATCTCCGGTACTACAGTACTGATAGACACACTCATTTTGGGCATTTTCTGACAGGATGCTTTGCGTAGTTTAGGAGCTACTTGGCTGAAAACATATTTCACAGGGTGTACATCACGGTGTTAAAAGTGCAGGATATACACATGCCTACAGCGACACCTGGCGTTAGGACGTGGTTAAAGCATTTTGAAATACATTTTGTGAAATTTCCTCAAATGAGTGAAACAGCGCCCCCCGTAGGACGTAGGTTCTGGCGTTGTGGTTCAAAGTGGTATTGCACTGCTACAGTCGAGACATGTCTACCGGAAGTCAGGTGAAGTTGAGTATTATTCAGGTCCGGTAACTTTCATGACATGAAGAAATTGTGAATGCACAGTTTTATGAGGACGAACAACAAACTCTTAAGTGAACTGGAAGTATAGTAATTCTCTGGTATCACAAATAAAGTTGGAATACATAGTTAAGCAACGCGTCATGCGTGAAACGACCGGGAGAGCTAGCTAATGTTAATTTTCTAGAGCCGCTCGCTAATATAAAGCATGTAGATAATACAAGACTGAATCCGGGTTATCCGGGTTGAAGCGTTGTGTCAGGAGATATATATTGTTGTATGCCAAGATAAGTGTGTCATGCATCCATGGATATGTGCATTGTTTATTTGAATGTGATTGTCACTAATTGGATTCTCTGTGGTTTATTCTCCACAATGGTGAATTACCATGATAGCAACTTTATACCTTATTTCTAATATAGAGGATCTTCGTTAACTGCTAAAAGTTGATCCAACCGGCCCCTCAAAGAGAGCAGCGGGCCTTCGTCTGGCCTTAGTTGTCGCCACAGGATGGGCCCTTGGGTGCCTAATACAACACACCTTTTCTCCCTACTTATGGAGATCCCACCTTCCCCAATCCCAACAGCGTCATGAGGCTGTTTGATGTGAAATCTTAAATCTGATTTTCTTCTTAGACCCTTGAATTTGCAACAATAACTGTTGAGAGTGATGTCCCTTAACACAGACCCACGAGGCAACATATTTGTCTTCCATTCAGGAAGATACATCATCTTGTTGAGCGCGGATAATTATGTATTTTAAGGTCTGCATGTTCGATCAAATCCATGGGAAATATACACTTGGTTGCCACTTTATTAGCTAAAGCTTCTATAATATAGTCTAATACAGCATTCCTGCAACACCTTCTACCTTCATAAAGGTTATAATGAAGATTATAACTATGTAATTAAGGTTGTAAAGGTTTTTTAGAGAAGTGTTTATTGCACTCAAGGGTTGTTTTGGAGGCTGCAGTTTGTGCTGCTGTTGATATGTATTGTGTCACTGTACTGAGAGGTGTTTCTGTTACATTATGAGATGAATGGAGGTGGAATTTATTGCAATTCATTGCAATTTATTGACAGTTAATTTTCAGGTGGGTGCAACTAATATAGTTGTGATACCAAATTCAACCTCTGGGTGGCAGCAACGCATCAGGCGCTGCCTTCTCTGTATCTCTACTGAATGCAAACAAAACGACAGAGCAACGTCACTGTCTGATTGAACCAATCTATGAACTGTCGGAAACAATGGATATCCAGGGCCTCAACAAATAATGTTCATACCCAGACATACCACTCCCCTTGGGGCTTAGCCCCCCCCCTTTCTTCTAATCCTAAAACGCCCCTGACCCAACCTCATCCCTAATGGAGCATGGACGCTCACGAGTGGTGCAGGAGGGTAGCTTCTGCCAATAAGAGGCCGAATACGCCTTTAGGGAACTCAAAACTTGTCTTGCGTGATATGACTTCCTGGCTGACGAGCTAACCGCTGGTGTATCCGGTGGGGTTTCTTCAAAGTTGGAAGGTTGTGTCACGGCCCTGCTGATGCGCCCCCCCCCCCCCACCCCCATTTCTGGATCGTGGTCCATGCCCACTACAAACTATTCATACATTCTGTCATATTCATTGAATGTGTTTATGTAACTCTGTAACGCTTCATTCTGGTCACATGACATGTATTCTGTCCATCCTGGAGAGGGATCCTCCTCTATTGCTCTCCTGAAGGGTCCTTCACATTTTTCCCCCATGAAAGTTTTTTTTTCTATTTCTTGGGAGTTTTTCCTGATCCGATGTAAAGTCAAAGGTCAGGGATGTCGTACGCGTACAGGTTGTAAAGCCCTCTGAGGCAAATTCGGAATTTGTGATATTGAGCTATAGAAAATAAACTGAATTGAAAAAATTGTGAAGCTTCACTCTGAGGTGCCGTTTGACTCCCTGGGGGTTAAGCTAGCTGTTCACACAGCGAAGCCTCGACGGCAGGCTGGCAGGCCCGAACCTTTTCTATTTCCACACCAGACATGCGCGTGGGTGTGAAGGCCTCGGAGGGGGCTTATCTGTCGAACAAGATAGTCTGTACATTTATGTGATTAACACAATGAGTGATTTGCGCATTGAACTTGAGCACCATTTCAGTCCCGCCTAACAGAATGTGAAACTACTAAAGTGGCCACAGAATGTAAAAACACTATCTGGACGCATGAGAACATCTTGTGCGGTCTGACAGACATCTCGGCTCACCTCCGGGGGGGGGGGGGGGTTGCAGACAGAGGCAGCCAGATGGGGGGGAGGGGTGGATGAATATGTCGGGGGATAAAGGCCAAAGAGCAGAAGTGTAAAAGACAAGTAAAGTAGTCAAGAAATAAGTGCCGGTCTACTTGTGAATGATGAATTAATCTCATAATGCGTCAGCCAGACAGTTATAAATGCACTGCGAGGTCTATCCCATTCCCAGTCCTGCGTGGATGACAGTAAGAGGTGAAACGTGAAATGAAGAGTATGGAAAAGAGAAAAAATATAGAGCAGCCAAGACAGGGAGTGAAGAGGGTTGGGGAAAAGCCGGATCTCTTCTGGACAGAGTGCAGCTTTTGGCGGCCTATTTTTTCTTGTCACGTCCTCAGATTCAATAACAAGATAGCACTCTCCGGCGTCCTGCAGGACTATCTAGAGGACACTCGAGGAAAGAATAAAGAGCATTTGAAACCATCGGGGAGAGCTGCAGGATCACACTTCTGCAGGCCAGGCTTTGCCCGAGTGTCTAATTCCTAATTTCCTCTTCGACAAAAGAAGTGTTCATCTACAAATAGGGAAGGAGAAGAATGGTGTGTGTGTGTGTAGATCTGAAGTTTGCATGTGTGTGAGAGAATTGGACTGGTCTAAGATTGAGAGAGCACGGGGGAATTGCCAGAAGAGGACAAGCTGATGGTGGATATACAACCACAGAGAGAGAGGCTTGAATGGAGGGAGAAGTGCAGGGGTCATAAAAAAGTAGGCGTGGAAGCAACAAAAAAAAAGGAAATGAAAACAGAACATTTGAAAATTACAAATGGGCATTTTAAGGTTTTGAACATATGGGCCTCATAAAGTGATGTCAGGGGGAAACCCCCAGGTTGAAGATATATCTTTAAAAGAAATTCTAAACACATCATACAGTGAGCAAAGCCTTTTTCCAAAGACAACAGAAGCTGCCGCCTGTGATGCCTTCACGAAACAAAGCACAGGCACACACGCACACGCATGCACACACACGCAAATGCATACACACACACACGTGTGAGGAAGCACATTTCTTGCAAGTTAAAAGCTGTAAATATGTTGAGATAGCAGAAAACAAGAGGAGTGAAGTAAATACAGAATTTGTACTGCAGATTTTTTTCTAAATGCCGAACAGTACTTTTTGGTAAAAATAAAAAAGTATATACTTTTTTGGTAATATCCCAAACATGTCCATAGCACTGAGAATTAAACACCGACAGTTATCATCAAACGCCTGGCGAGAGTTTAACTCTGAATTAACTGATTTATATCATGATTTTGCCAATTTGACCCGAGCAATTTAAACCTCCAGAAAAATGTTCCCACGTTTAAGTGTCAGGTACTTAATGTTTGTTTGTTGACTACCTCAATATCCCTTTAAATAAAACAATTTATGAATTATTGATTGTTAATGGATTATGAAGAGCTCAAATGCTGATTTTTTTTGTCTTGGACATAGATGACAGAGACTCCGGTGGGCCTGGAACCATTTTGATGACATCAGCAGCACTAAGTCGACCCTGTTGTTCGAGAGGGGAGTCGGAGCATCGCAACTTCCCATTTTTGGAAGGTAGTGTGTTTGCTGGTGGTTGAGAGACGACAGGAGGGTCAACACTGAGAGTCTGGACCTCATCAGAGGAGGATGCCTCAATTCAAGGACCTCCTCAACATCACATTCTCCTCTCTGTCACGTTCATGGTCAAAGAGATGTGACAACAGAAAAAACCTTTCCTTGGAAGAAATAAAGAAGAAATTAACTGGGTACCTTGTGTTTACGTGAGCTACAGCCCACCCCCAAAGTCATTTTTATTTGAGAGAGCAGAAATAAAGAGCACACACAGCACCAAGATAAATAGTTTATTTGTTTTGTACTCCTATACTTTAGCTTTTCTTTGTGCTCTTTAATAAATGAAAAGTGTTCATCCCCTCTTATCCTCTCTCTCATTCACTTACTCTGTGTGTATGTGTGTGTGTGTGCTCTTGTATTTCTATCCCAGTGGGGACTTTTACCTGAGTGCACACAGACCCCCATGGGGACCCGTGTCCATCGGCAGACCCATCCCACAGAATCTGACAAAATTCTGTGCGGCTTTGGATGAATGCGCCCCTAGAGTTTACACAGAGCACTGCAGTCCTCATCAGGAAAGTTGTTCTGGAAGTGTGCGTTGGAGTTTGTTCACTCTCTTACTTCTATTGGTCAAAAGTCGTATTAAAGTTTGCGAATGCACATTTTAAACTGTATTTCTTTTTTTTAACCAAAGACAGGCATTTTTACATCTGTAAAAAGAAAAAAATACACAAATAAATAGAAAATACTAATCAATACATCATATGAATTCTGAAATTTAGATAGTAATATTAAGTATGGTAATATTGTATTATCATTGATATTAGTAACAATAATAATAACTAATAATAACAGTGTATCTAAAAGTCTATATTTTATTTATTATGATTGTCAGTGGTGTGACATGAATTAATATGGAGATCAATAAGGTCTTTATTTTTAATTTGTGATTTTGGGCTGTAGAAAATATATTGAATTATATTTATTTCTTATATATTTAAGCATTCTGTCAGTCATGATTTGTTCTACTATATAATTTAAATGCTATGCATCTTTATAGTAGGAATATATTACCCCATTATTTCTCCAACTGAAACACTCTTGGGTGAATGTGGTGTACTTTTTTGAAGAGCCTGTGTTTTATGAAATGAAGAATGTCATTCAGTGGCACATTGTGGCTCTTTGATGGCTCCAAAAATGTAAATGAAAATATGAAAATAACTTTTAAGGAGTTTAACAACCTCTAAATGATTAATTATTACATTACAGTTGAAATGCTGTGTTGTTGTTATGTTATGCTAAACATATTATGTGTGTTTTAATGCAGTGGCTATATTGTTTTTGGAAACTTTAAAGATGCATTGAATTAAACGGAATTAAAAATTAATTCAATTTAATAAAGAGAGATGGATAGATGAATACTCCATTAAAGAATTCTCTGATTGCAGCGTTTCAGCTTTGTTATCGTTAACTCTCTGAAGTCGACGCCCGCAGCGCCGCGTTTTTCACTGTTTCCGTTATTTGAAATATGAATTTTTTACTTTACCCTTATTTCTCAGTCCCATTTTTATCAATTTGGTAAATGGTGTGACGGACCACATCATTTCTACTCAAAAAACGATAAAACAAAATGTGGTTTTAAACATTTATTTACATGTATCTAGCATTGTATTCAGATATTTCACTGCTTTTGGGAACCTAGGACCTTTGGTTAACCAATTTCAAACACAGAACCAGTTCGTCCACATGAGTAAAGGTGTGTTTTCACAAGAGATATGAAGAATTTATAAAAATCGAAATTCAATTTTCAGCTTTAGGGCCATATTTTCTCTTTCCACTTGTGCCTGCTTTTATGGAGAGCTGAGATTGTTTTGGAATGTTTGATGTATAACGCATGGGTATGTGTCATATTCAAAAGCTTTTAAAAGGTGAATTTACATTTTTTTGTAAAATCGAGAAAATGACCCCATGACTCCAGAGGGTTAAAGAGCTGCGATGCTCAAGTTGACCAGATCATATCCCCAAACTGGTCAAACAGGTGGTGGAGGTCCACATGGTCACAAAAAGATGTTGCGTACCTGCGTGTGTGCGTGTGTGCGTTTGTGTGTGTGTGTTAGAGAAGAGTGTCTGGTGCCTGGGGTGAAACCAGGCAGATGAAAGGCAGCGATGAGTTCTGTATCGTCAGCATCCTGACAGCTGTAGATTAAATTAAAGAACTTCTGACAAATCAAACATATTTCTCTCTTTCTCTCTCTTTCTCTCTCTCTTCCTCTTCACCCCCAGAGCCCTCATCAGGCAAGCTGGTTGCGGGACTTGAAACAAAATGGATTTCATCTTTAAGGGCTCGGGCAGGCTTTGAAACGGCACCAGCTGCCGGGCCCGCGCTCGTCTCTCTTTCGTTCTCTTTTGGACTCGTTGGTGTTGCGGGGTTTTTTTTTTCTCTCGTTTTTTTGTTGTTGCAGATACTCCAACAAACTTGAGCCATATTGTAACAGATATTGGTCGAACATCAGTACTTCAAACCCTTACAGTAATTGAGAGATGAAACGGACACATTTCCCAGGTTCTGAGAGGCCCGCTCCGAACGGCACATCAAACGCCTCTCGCTCGGGATTCCCGGGGAACGGCGCTCCGCTCCCACTGGAGCTAAATGCTTTCGTAATAAGATGTTAGCGCTTTCTAATGTGGTCTATTGGCAGTTAAACCCACTCTGATATGAAAATACAAGTCAAATGGGCCCACTGCTGATCCCAGCGAAGCACACACACACACACACACAAGCACACACACACGCATATGCTATAAAAAAAAAGAAGCTACTACCATCATAAATATGGGTCTGTCATTGAAATACTGCCCCCCCCCTCCTCCTCCTCTCCTCCCTACTCCCTAATGTGTGGCCCTCATGTGCCAGTTTAACATTACACAGATTTATATTGGAAGCATAATTCAGACACATGCTGCCACACAAAGGAAGTCACTGACATCTGTGTCATTTTTAACATTTAAATTACTGCCCGAGTGCTGTGTTACCAGTCGACTGGAGCGCTTATCTTTTCATGGAATCACATGAATATCTGTTCGTGACATGCATGTATACAAAATGATAAATGTCTTGTTTAAGATTAACTTAATACAGTACACATCCAGACCGATAATGATTGTCTGCGGTGCTGCTGGAAATCAAACCAAGAAAGTGGCTGCAACTTATTTTTGGAATATTGATTCATCTTGTTATTCTATTTTGGATTTATCCATTTTTGAATCGAAAAAAATACAGAACAAAGTCATCCTCGTATTTAGCATTTTCTGGAAATGAAAAGTAGCAATTACTCACAAATAAGAAGCTGTGGCATTTAAAAAGTGCTATTAGACAAAACTCATTCAAAAATGACATCACAGAGCATCTTTAAGAATCGGTCACTAGAGAGCAGTATTGGGCAGCGATGAGAGGGGAGATATGCCAATTGTGTGTGTGTGTGTGTGTGTGTGTGAGTGTGTGAGTGTGTGTGTGTGTGTGTGTGTGGGTGTGTGTCGGAGAGAGAAAGTAAGACTCAAAGCTTCAGCAGCTGGCCAAACAGACTGAGCAGGGGTTCAGGCAGGATCTGTGTGTGTGTGTGTGTGTGTGTGTGTGTGTACGTGTGTGTATGGGACAAAGAGAGAGAGAGGGAGTGGTACCGACTCCTCGGCCCCGCTGCTCAAACCAACAGAATGAATCGGCTCGTTTGCCAAGAACAACACTCTAATCAGTGGGTTTCCTCTCATTAAAAGTTAATTAGTTTGACACGAGTTTCCTGCAGAAGAAAGTATTGGCCACTTAGAACTCATTAGGGCCAAAGGAAAACATCACACTGAGGAAAGCTAGAGGAGAGAAGGAACGACACACACACACACACACACACACACACACACACTGAAAGAGCCACGCTAGCTGCACAGCTTCACGTGTGTGCAGTCTACTTTGTTACTCCAAAATGTTGGTGACATATGTAAACATGCATGCCAGCACACATTTACACACAGACACTCTTAAGCAGTTACACGTGCACACACACACACACACAGATGTACACACTGTGACCTCGTGTTGGAGTCGTGAGGATTAACACCTTCTGGCTGCGCACATTAATTAAGACTCCTGACAGTCAAGCGGTTTGAAAATACGGAAGTAGCGGTTAAATGTAAATATGTCAAGGAAATTACGACATTTCGTACTTGGCTCGACAGGAAGGATGGTCGGTTTGCAACCATTTTGTTGAATTGACGACACATTTAAAAAAAATGTTTTCCAATTTTTAAAAGTAGGAGAAAGAAACAGCATTTAACTAGAACGGGCACTCGGTAGAGCGCATACCTTCGCATTTCACAAGATTGGGCATTGAATTATGAACATTTTGGCATTAGTTGCATGCCAATTGGATATAAATTGACTGCGCTATGGTAAAAAGAAGATTTTGACCTTTCCATGACCTTGACCGTGACCTTTGACCCGATTGATCCAAAAATCTAATCAAATGGTCCCCGGATAATAACCAATCATCCCACCAGATTTCATGCGATTCGGTTTAAAACTTTTCTTGTTATGCGAATAAATAAATACACGGCGATCAAAACATAACCTTCTGCATTTTCAATGCGAAGGTAAATATGTGTTGCATTAGTATTACATTACATGTCATTTAGCAGATGCTTTTATCCAAAGCGACTTAGAATAAGTGCATTCAACCTAGAGTGCAAACTAAGAACAACAAGAATACAGAAAGTAACATTTCCTCAACATAGTCAAACAACAAAAGTACCATAATAAGAGCTATTTAAATGCCACTGAAGTGCTAATCTGTGTTTTAATCCAGATATAGTCTAAAAAGATGTGTTTTTAGTTTCCGGCGGAGTGTGTTGTTGCACGCCGCACGTGTGTTTGTGTGCACACAGTTATCTGTGTGAGACAATTGCAACGCTGATTAAGTCGTGTGATTGTTTTGTTTACCGTAATACAACTTTTGATTATTTTATGACACATTTTGTCACGCTTAAACTAAGTTAACGCTTCCTTGTGCAGTATCTTTAATTGCTGAAAAATGGCGACCATATATTCAGTTTGGCAACGAAAAACTGATGATTAAAAAAGTTTTGAGCTCAGTTTTTGATGATGCATTTATTACTTTTTTCTCAACCTCAACATTTTCATGTTCTTTGTATTATCGCAAAAACACCACATTAATTACTGTGATTACTTTTTCAAAATCTGTTGAGATTCTACATCTTAAGCTGTTTGTTAAATACGCAAAGAAAGTGGTGAGGACATTAGGACGTTGACCATATTTTGAAATATTAACAAATATAAGAGACAGAAGTCATAACAGACCCGAGAGAGAGAGAGAGATTAGAAAGTAAAGAAAAAGTGGAATTGTGTGACCGCCATTAAAAAGTTGAAATCAGAGTGAGCTATGACATTACAAAGTGCATTTGGGTGGAGCTCAGCCTCCGCCACACCTCCCGTGAAATAACATTACACGTACAGAGACCCACTTAACCCCTCCCCCGTTTCCTCCGGCCCTCCATCTCTCCAGGCTGATCTGTCCAGCCTGCTCAGACTTCCTCTTCTTAATGAATCATGAAGTTTGACTCCTTGCTCCTTTTAATAAGCAGCGTTTTTTGCAAAGAGAGCAGGGTGGAAAGCCCAGAGTTTGTTTTCCTTTCATTAGCCGAGCACGTTTCCCCCTGAACGAGGGAGAAGGGCCCGACGGAGCGGCATCAGACCGAGGAAACGCTGCCAGGTGGCCCCCGTAAGACGAATGGGCGTGGGCACCGACCGAGACGGGGCAGGAAACAAAAGAGGGGGGGGGGGGGGTGGCGAGCTGAAGGACAATGATAGGAAATGTCCTGGGGAATAACACAGCAGTGGTGGAAAGTATAGGCTGGAAAAAAAGAGTGAGGAAGTATATGAAGAAAGGTGTTTAAAAAAAGGAAAGAATGTAAAGATGGAGAAAAAGAAACACGATGAAAGGTCGGTGGAGTAAGAAGTATTTATTTTAAGTACTAATTTAAACAGTTTGGTCAAAAGTTTCCCTCACTTTTTCTTGAGCTAAGCCGTTGCAGCGCACGTGCAGTCCAGTGACGGTCAGTGAACACATCACTGTTCATAACGCCCTCATTTGTCGTTATTAGGGTCCTCGTGACGTAAAGGAGCCGATTGTTTTTCAACGAATTATTTTTCTTTTTCATATTCTTATTCTCTCCAAAGAAACGTTGACTGGCTGAATACCGCTTCCCCCGAGGGAAATTTCACATGCATACTGGTGAACATTTTGACATTTTTTAGTTTTCGTATTTGTTTACAAAGAAATGTCTCAATAGCGCCCCCTAGAGTATTCGTACCCACGATTCTTCTCCCCGATGACCGATTTACTTGAAATTTGGCATACATGTCCGCTTGGACTTGCTCTACAAAAAAGCCAATCAGACACCGAAGCTCCGCCTACTTAGATTCTCCGCCATTTTGAATTTTGTAAAAAACATTTTTTTTGTGTATGTGTATATATGTGTGTGTATGTATGCATGTGTATATGTATATATATGTATGTGTATATGTATGTATGGGTGTATGTGTATGTATATGTGTGTATATATATGTTTGTCTGACATTTTTGTACTTGTTTTTTGTTTATATTACTAAACGAATAAAAAAAATGAAGTGGAAAAAAACAACAAAAACACTTTTTTTCTCCATTTAATTTATTTTTCAGTTTAACTTCATGAGGCCAGTTAGTTTAGAGTCGGACCTTCTAACCATGAAGCTCTTCTCACGTGACACCGATGCTCTCAGTCCCCATTCATCGCACACATGAGGAACACTTCTAGTCGATGGTAGAAATACTTATTTTGAATAAACTAACTGGACATATTGCTCCCTTACCAACAGAACACAGAGACCCGCAAGAGTGTCCAGCTGTGACATGAAATGCTGCTTGCACAGGATAGTATGCGATATATTGAAATATAATGATTTAATACACAAAAGGTTGCTTATCTGATGAGTACTTTTACTTTCCATCCTTGGTAGTCTGGCTGCTGCAGGAGTATTTGTACAGGTGTGTATTGTGATAGATTGTCTTCCACCACTGGACGTTAGAGCTTTAATCAGTTTCTTCAGAGAGATTAACAGGATCAATAATTCAAAATGAGGCATAATGACATAGCCATGCTTTTTTGTGAACACATAAAGGACTATTACAAGTCAAAGTTAGATGCCATGTGGCAATATGCACAGACTAGTATGATGTCAGAAAAACGTTTCTGGAGTCTTTTTCGGACCACAGAGTAAATAACGTGTTGCTTATTCCAGGCTCTTTGGTATTACTTCAAGATTGCTATAACCCATTCAAAGTAATATGTCTCATTGTGTGTGTGTGTGTGTGTGTGTGATTACACCATGTAGTTGTGCAGGTGTTTGACTCTCATCAGACCTAAACCTTTGTAGAGTCAATATCAGAGGCTTCACCTCAGAGCCTGACCTTTCCAGCCTGTCCCCTCTCTCAAAGACCCTCCACCACACCCTCCTATGTGCACACACACACACCTACACACACCTACACCCCCACGATCAATCTTCCCCCGCTTACTACGACAGCAAAGCACAAAGCCAATCACATCAACACGGCCGGGATGCCACACTCACCCGCTGACCACATGTCACCAGAGAGGCTGTCAGGAGACCTCGGGCCTGTGTGTCTGTGTGTGTGTGTGTGTGTGTGTGTGTGAGATCTAGAAGATTCTGGTTCCATATGAATAGAGGAGTATATGGATTGTGTATTTATTTGAGTAGAAAGTGAAGTCATGTGATTCACTCACACACTCTTTAACCCTTTAACTCATGCGGCAACAGGCGACGAGGAGCATTCGTTTGCATGACGAAGCAAAAAGCTTTTGTCTATTGAGACCTCCCCCCCCCCTCTCCTCCCCGCCCGCCCGAAGGCTGTGGAGATAATGGCATCACGTCACACTTGAATAAAAGGGCAGCAGTTAATAGGTTGCATAAGAGACACACAACACTATAAAGCCGTAATATATGTTCATTAATTCATCAGGAAATCAATTTACATCCCTCAGACTCGGGTCTTACCCTGAATGATTATGCTTCACATGCACTAATTAAACAATGACTGATCTTTTTTCTTCTTTTTTTTTTATCTCCACAGTATCCTACATAAAAAAAAAAAACAGGAATCCGACCAATCAAATGCAAGATGGAGCCCGGCCAACGCCGTGTATACTGTGTACACTATCTGCTTTGCTTCGGGTTACATTGTGTGTGTGTTTTTCCCGTGTGGAGCGCGATGCCAAGACGAGGCTTCGGAGGCCCGACTGAGTCCTCTGGCGTTCTCCCGCCAAGCTCACCTGGACGGCGTCACCTGCGCCGGTGACCCAGCGGTGTAGCGCGGCTCCCTGTGTGTGTGTGTCGAGTCTGTTGGATGGTTCAAAGGCAAGCGGCGCGTCACGCCGAGAGGCGCAGGACGTGCACATCTCGCGGAATGAGAGGAGCTCTCCGGTGCCAAGCGACGGTTCTTTGGCGAGCGCTGACCCTCTTTCTTGTGGCGACGCGTAGCGCGTTCATCACGGCAAGAGGGTTCACACGTCAGTCGGGTCGTTGTCGTGAGTGAACTGGAGATGCTTGTGATGTGGCATCAAAACTGATGTGTTTTATGTTGCTGTTGATTTCGTAGATGACCTTTTTAAAAGGTTAAGAATGTAATCGTAAGTTTAACATGTCGTCACCTTTCTAAAATAATGGGCTATGTCATTTTTTGACAAAATATTTTTTTTTTTGGTGCCTAAATCATCTCCTCATGATGCTGGCCACCTCGGGTAAAATCGCCTACATCCTCAGTTGAACTCATGTAGTGTAATATATCACAATATCATATATAGATCAATATGTGGTGAAGTTTATTCGTGTTTTCTGAAAAACCTATAAAAATGACTTCAGCCATCATTTTTAGGAAGGTGCGATGTTGTCCTATGAATGCAAAATACATTGCTTCATTGTTTTTTTATCTATAATTGTTTATCGTTTAATAATTTTCTCACGCAATTCTGTCAATTCAAGTGACATCCATGCTATATTTGTTTGATTAAAGTTACCTTTACAGAATAAAACTAAAGTCATAGAGTTTCCCAAAAAAATGGTGACAAGAGGAAATCATAAAAAAACATTATAGTACAATAAAGAAGTGATTATTGGTTGTGATCAATGTGCTAAAGGCCTTTTTTAAAGGCCACAGCAGAATTTTGGGACTCCGGTACTCCTCACATCAGCGACGCCTCGGTTGTGTCCAATCAGCTGTGACCGTGTGACGGTGACACTCAGGATGACGCAATATCGTCACTCACAGGATCTCCCATCGGGGAACTTGTTTGTTTGTTTTTTTCTCATTTGTGAAACACTGTCGACACACAGCAGTGATCAATACTTTTGATACTCCGATGCTGTTTAGCCAGCAGCTATTGAAAGGTATACAAATTGCAAAGTTGGCTTTAAAAAAAAAAATTGTATGCAGTCAAAAGCTTCTGAGAGACAAAAAAAGTATTTCTCCCACTTCCTGTGACTTATACATGTTCGTTAAACTCAAACCACAAACTGACTCATTCTGTGTTTTTACGTGTGTAGAAATTGCAGATAGGAGATCAATAAGGCCATAATGCCAAATGCCATCCATGCATTATGCATATTAAAAAAACAGAAACGTAGCAGCTGATAACAATACGTTTAAAAGAAGTGCCTATTGTTACGATGTGTAGAGAGTAAAAATACATATCGCGAAAGTGATCTGTATGAGAACTGCACTCACAATTGGTTTGTTTGAGAGCGGCTCCGAGGACCGTGGGATCAATTCTGACTGGCAGCGCCTACATCTCAGACATCACAAACATTTGCATTGTTTGATTGTGCATGAAACCAAGTTCAGACATAAGAGTATTAGCCCTGAGGTTCGCCCTGCGCTTTGTGTGTGTGTTTTTTCTTCTTCAAATATATATTTATTTGTTTAGGGCAAAGAGGGGTTACATTTAGAGAGATTGATATTCTCTATTTACAGAATGAATTATATTAACCAAACGGGAGGTCACTGGCTGTGGCTAGCATGTTGGGGCTAAGGGAGTGTCTGGAGTTGAACAACATCGGCGTGACCTCTGCTTTAACCCCCACATATGAGCACTATTGATTCATTCACTTTGAAGAGGTCCTTGAAATTGTTTTCGATGAGGAACTATCGTGGCAGTCTATCGGGGGGGGGGGGGGGGGATCCGAGGCACCGGTCCAAATGAGAATGTCTCTGAGCTGGAGACAGATAGACGGACAAAACCACAAAGGCTGTAGGGGGAAAAGAAGACAGACAGGCAAAAAAAAAACAAAAAAAAAGGGGAGAGAAAGAGTAAAAGAGCTATAAAAAAACAGAGGACTCCTTGTTTCAGAAACAATGACTTTCCTGCCGATGGAAAGCGATGGCTGAGCTGTTGCAATATCCATGTCTCTGACAGAACTCAGGGCGTATCAGGCTTATTGCATTACCTGGAGAAAAGAAAGAAAAAAAGGGAAAGGGTAGAAATAATCAAAAATGCATCAGAAATAATGCACTTTTCAGACTCTATCCATCATTGTTTCGGCACCCTCGATCCTTTACGAGAAGTGAGTGAGCGGAGGGAGGGGGGAGAGGAGGAGGGGCGAGGCGCTGGCTCCCCCTCCCGCCAAAGAGGAGGACGGATAATTAAATTGCGTGTCGCTCTCTCGGAACTAAAACGAATGAAATAGATGAATGCTATTGCATTACGCCACAATCGTGACCCGCGGAAAAACTAATGGCGGAACAATAGTTTGGGGTACAGCGGGCGCTGTTCCCGCGACGCAGACAAACCGCGTTGTCCTCCGCCCTCGACGACGCGACGGCCTCGGCCCGAAGGCCCGTGTCGGCGTGTTTACTTCCATCACATCTCCATCCATCCACCTTTTTAATGGCGGTTACACTTTTTCTTTACTTTCGAATCTCTCTCTCTCTCTCGGGTCTGTTATGACTTCTGTCTCTTTGCTAATCCCCCCCCCCCCCCCCCCACCAAGAAAATTGTCAAATTGAATATGTAAGTGAGCGTTGAGAAGCTATCCGCATCTGCTTTTGTGTAACTTTATTGAACGGACACAGTGACGGAAGCACAAGATTAGATTGTGTATTCTCCAAACGCGATTAAATTGCGCTTTGAACATATTTTTTTATATTTCAAAATATGGTCAACGTCCTAATGTGCTCACCACTTTCTTTGCATCCCTCCGAGCTGCCGCGCTCAAATCAACCGATTGGCCCGGACCGACCCGGAGTCCAAAAGTGGTTGAACCCGTGTAGCCAAAAAACGGCGTTCTTTTTTCTTTCTTTTCATTCTTTCCTTTATTCAACATGCCTCCCAGAGACGGGGGGGATTTGCTTTGTAGTTTGTTGACTGTAAAGAGCTGGGAGAACATTGTCCTGAAATCTTGAGCAAAAAGGAGTGTAAATAAAAGATCAAAGGCAGGGGCCCGTGAGCAGAACCAGCGGCCCGGTACTCGAGCGCAATAACTCACGTCGCGGCGCATTAGCGTGACGCGCTCTATTCTTTCTCCGGCCGTTCTGTAGCGTCGTACAATCACCCGAGGAGACGATCCTGCAAGGAAAGAAATGAGAAATGCATTTTATCGAAGCTTTTGAAGTCGTTGCAAGTTGTTCATCGCAGAGATTGAAGTCTGGGAATCGGAGTCGGTGTTTTTTTGTGGACGCGGGAAGGTAGAGAAGAGTCTTGAAACAGAAATGGAAGTTCGAACGGCGGAGAGCGTCGCAGCATCTCCCTCGCCGCTCGTCGATGCGTCGACGGTTCGACCGAAGTCGCTTTGAGAGTTTAACGCGCGAAACAACGCGCGACGCTTTCCTCGAGGTGAACGTGTTCCCCTCCTCGCCAGAAGATGGCAGCACCCGGCTACGCTTCGGCCTCCTCTGATCTTCACTGTGTCCAACGGGGCCGCTTCGTGGATGTGCTGCGGCCAATGATGGATAGAGATGTTACAGAAGTGTAGGTCACTGGGCCGATTTGGCGAGAGGGGGGGACCGGTTTTAACCGGGTGCCTCTCTGGATCCACAGCCGATCAACAGACACATCCTGGCAGCGCATGCTAAACACAGCTTAACAAATCGCCGTCTGGAGCGGGAACGAGAGAGAAGAAGAGCGTGCGGCCGTCTCTCCGCGGAGACAACGAGGTGACAAGTATACGCAAACCGTCTAAACGACTGCTCCAACTTTGCGATAGCCTTGAAGTAAAAAGTTGTGGTCCTATTGTTAGACAGAGACAGCCGAGGTTTATTTCTGCGCGTCTCTGCCGGAGGGGGTCGTGGCTCTGCTCCCGTCGGCCCTGTTATTTGATTTCCTCTTTGACAAAAGGCCACAGTCAGAGAGCTCATGTCAAAAGAATGCATGCAGGAACAAAACAAGCTTGACTGATAAATACCCCTCTTTTCAGCCTGTGTGTGTGTGTGTGTGTGTGTGTGTGTGTGTGTGTGTGTGTGTGTGTGTGTGTGTGTGTGTGTGTGTGTGTGTGTGTGTGTGTGTGTGTGTGTGTGTGTGTGTGTGTGTTTGTCTTCAGGGCTGCCTGTTAGTGATCTTCCTCGAGTGCGTCTGACAGAAACAGTCTGACACACACACAAAACAAAGCAGCGTGAGACTCTTCCAACCTTCTAATGATGTTTAATGATACCTATCAGTGATGGAATACACACACACACACACACACACACACACACACTAACACACACACTCGCACCTTTCAAAACCCCTCCAGGAGCAGCAGCACCTTGCCTCACTGTGGAATTACAGACAGGCGATAATCAGGTCAGCCCGCAGTAGGTCCTGTGGGGTTCGAGGTGTTCGTGAACAGCGAGGCGCTCCCAACACAAGCTGCGGCGCGTCGGCTCGGCCCTGGGTGCACCACACACACACACACACACACACACACACACACACACACACACACACACACACACACCTTCTCTGGGATATTCAAACACACTCGGGCTCCATGTAGACATATCATCAGAATATTAACCACCGTATTAGCATAAAAAAAACCTCCCAGTCATCTACATCTGATTTGGCATTTAAATCAGTACCTCGACTTAAAATAATATCTAACAGCATTATACATTTCTTTTAAAGACTCGACAAATGTGTGTGTGCGCGTGTGTGTGTGTGTGTGTGTGTGTGATATTACTTGAGGTTGATACTCAGAGCCAACTCCCTCCTCCTCCTCCATGTACCAACCTTCTACAAACAAAGACCAAAAGAACACAGAGGCGTGGGTTCAGTGCGAGTCGGTTTTTTTCTTCTTTCTCTTCTTATTCTTCTTTTCTTCTCAGGGATGTCAGCTTTTTGCTTTTCAAAGATTTGGCTTTTGCTCTGCAAGTCAAACAAAAAACCCTTCCGGTAAATTGATTAGGCTCTCCAAACTTTTCAGGTTTTTTTGATGCAACTCGATGTGGAAAAGTTCAATATTCCACCCGCCTGCCGTGAAAAAAAAGTTCACGAAATAGGCCTACGTCTCTTGTGTGTTCTGTGGGTGACTCGGGGGCTTTGTTCAGGGGAGCAGGTGCAGAAGGGGGCTGTTGACTTCTTTTTTTTCTTCATCTGGGTGTTTCTTCTTTTTTTTACTCTTGAGGAAACAAGAGGAGACGCTTGTGTCTCCTCTTGTGTCTCCTCTTGTGTCACAGCTCAAAGTGTGTATGTTCTATCTCTCTTTTACTTCTCAAAACTTGTCACGGGTGTACATTAAACGTAATTTCTGCCGGGTACGGACACGTGAAGAACTGAATCCTGGACGTGATGTTTATTCCCAGTTCAGTTTTTAGAGTTCGGTTCTGTTCGGCCCATTTCACACGAGATCGGGTCGCTCCATATTTTACTTCACTTACTTTTATTGAACAAAAACAGATTACCACTTCAGTGGCACTTGAATGGTATTAACTTATAGTATTACTGATGGTATTATTAATAGTATTACGCATGGCTTTACTTATATTATTACCTATGGCATTACTTATAGTATTACTTGTGGTATTACGTATGTATACTTATAGTATTACTCATAGTATTACTTATGGTATTGCCGATAGTATTACTTATCGTATTACTTATGGTATTACTTATATTATTACTTATGGCATTACTTATAGTATTACTTGTGGTATTACTTATAGTATTACTTGTGGTATTACTTATAGTATTACTTGTGGTATTACTTATGGTATTACTTGTGGTATTACTTGTGGTATTACTTATGGTATTATTTATAGTATTACTTATGGTGTTTTTGTAGTTTGTCTTTCTTGAAGAAATGTTACTTTCTTGATTCTTGTTGTTCTGAGTTTGTACTCGTGGTTGAATTCACTTATTTTAAGTTGCTTTGGATAAAAGCGTCTGCTAAATGACATGTGATGTTATGTAATGTTATGTTATGCAATGTGATGTAATGTAATATTTTACCCACTGTACTCTGCGTGGTCTCCTGCTTCAGTCAGTTTTGGTTATTGCCAATATAATAATATATATTTCAGCTTTTTTCCTGCACGATAGTGCTGACGACGTTGATGTTTCACCATCAAACTCGACCAACTAACCGGGAAGAGTAACTGCAAAATGGGCCAATAAATACATCGCACGGTGGTTATATTAGGGTGGATATCTATACTCGAATGTCCTCATTCTTCTTTTTATCCAACCGGGAATTCCCCACCGTTCTATTGCCCTTGTTGCCCTGTCTTCAAATCCCGTCCAGACTTTGAGAGCATGCAGCTCCTCGTCTCAGCCCTCCTTCAGTGTCAACATGTGTCCAGCGGAGCGATGTGTAAACAGCTCCGCCACAGCACAGGGCCCACTGTCAGAGCCTGATTACCCCTAAACAGCCCCCAATCAAACGGAAATATGAAGTAAATCACAAGTGACTGGCTCGGCATGGAGCGTTGGCGCGGCCTCGCTTGTTGTGGCCGATTCCGAGGGTCAGGTTTAATGTGTCAAAATAAACAAGCGAGGACAGCGTTGTTTGTTGTGCACACCAGACTACACAAGAGAGGATTTGTCTTTTGATGATGAATCCGGGAGAGGAGATGTGTGCCGAATGAGGAAGAGGATCCAGTTACTCTTCTTATGTCAAAGTGGCAAAACTACAATGTACAGAATACTCCATTACAAGTAAAAGTCCTGCTATTACAGTTGTACTTGTACAGCATTCATTATTAATATGTTATTATTATTATATCTTATATTTATTGATTATTATTTACGTGGGATTATTAAATATACAGCGTGTGGGGGTGTAGTATAAATATTTGATATGCCTAAATACATTATATAACAGTATAACAGACCATAATATGGTCACAGTATGTTTCAATTATGCATCTGAAAAATGAATAAATACGGCTTTCCAAAAGATGCAGAGGAGTAAAAAAGAAAGCTTTTTCTACCCGTGAAATTAGAAGGATGTAAGGTCTACAGTAGCGCAAAATGTAGTAACGTATTACCTCAGAATTGTGTTTAAGTACCATTAACTAAAAGGACTAAACGAAGAAAAAATGTAAAATTAAAAAGGAAGAAAAGGAAGAAGGAAAGAAAAGTGAAAGTTAAAAAGCAATGAGCCAAATGAGGAGGATTAAGGCCCACGTCTGACACAGCCTCCTGTGTGTGTGAGACTGGGGGCCGGTGGCCGTGGTGCTAACATGCAGCTGTAAGTGTGATGGCCCTGTAATAGCATGCCATTAAACTGTTATGGTTACACAGCTCACTGGAACAGAACAGTGGGTGTGTAACCTTGAACTTGGCAATTCTCTTCAAGCCTCAACCCAGGAACAACCTATCGGGGCAGAGGGTGTGTGTGTGTGGGGGGGGGGGGGGGGGGTGCGTGCCTCAACACGGCTCCCATTCTGATTTGTGTATTCATCATTACAGTTTAAATAAGCACAGAGTCCTTGTTCCACATTTCAAGTATTTCATCAAAGTCCGATACATGTAAGTGAAGCAGAGCTACAGCGCGGCCCGCGACCCAAAGAAAATACAGTGACAAACTGTGTTTCCGATTCAGGCTTTTTACACAGAAGTCGAAGCACGAGAAAAGAAAGAGACGGAAAGACATCTTGGCGATCGGCGAAATTGCAGAAATGTCTGATTTCCCCGTTTGTGGGTTGTTGTTTTTTTTCCTTCTTTTTTTTGTTGCCGTACAGCTGAATGTTTACTGTCATGACTCAGAGCGTGTTTATTATGTTCCCTCAAATGACCACTGCAAACATGAAGACATGCACAAATTGTTGACTGAATGGAGTATGTATAACAAAAGTTGAGCATCCTGATTTGAGGAGTGTTTATGGAGCGTGACCTCCGGAGGCCTCGTTCTCATCTCGGTCCAAATGCGGTCGCACCTCTGTGCCAGCATGTGTCTCTTTCTGGCTATTTCTCTCCTCTCACAGCCGGCTTACAAAAAAAAACCTTTACAAAAAAAAAAACTCTCTAAATTAAAAATCTCTGTCCTGACCGATGTTATTACAATCTTTAACATGCCAGTAAACATTGATGAAGGCGAGCGGTAATGTGACCTGCATGTGGATTTAAGCAGCTCTGTGAAGGCCGGCTCGCTGCCGGGTGGGTCGGTTCACGGTGCCGGGAGACCGGGGCTGTTGTCAGCCGCAACACTGGCCCTCTGATCTCTTTCTCTTACTCTCTTTCTCTCTCTCTCTCTTTCTCTCTCTCCTCTGCTAACAAGCCCTTTCATTTCCTTTCTGGAAAAATCTGTTCTTCATAATATCACACACACAGAGCTGGAGTGGGAAAGTGGTGAAGACGCCAAGAAAAGGCAGAGGGAGTAACAAATTTAGGGAAATATTTCAGATTTGATTCTAACCATATTTCCATTTGCATGTGGACGTGGCTGGCTTCCAATCATGAGCACTGTGCCGTGTGTGTGTCGGTCAAAGATATAATTGGAGGTTCAACTCTCTGGCTGTTGATGGAGCGAATGCTGAACGGTGCATGCAAAGACGGGATTATACAGAAGCTGCAGGGCGGATGAGCTTTTCTGCTGCACCACCAGAACCCGAAAGCATAGACCAAAGAGCAATGGCCTGAGACGTCATGTTCTTCAACATAAACTCTCCAGGATCATGGCATGATGTGGTAACACTGAAAATACCATCCATTATTAGCATAGTACTGTGGTTTGTGATGTAAAGGGCAGGAAAAAAGAGTTAGAGTATGTGACTGAATCCCCATAATCTCCACAGCTAAATGACTAAATAGTTATTTTGTCAGTTCAGACTTTTTTTGTGACCGTTCCAAATGTGATTCATTAAAGTATTTAATGTGTTTGATGTTTATTCTAAGGTTTGCTTGTGCTGATGTAATTACAACCGCTTGGTTTTGGGTCGGGAAAAGTGCGGTCTGGTTAAAAGAAACCAAAGCGTACAGTCGGTAGGAGACAGGATGCAAATAGTTTCCTCTGATGTTGACGTTGAATGCATTATTGACTCGACTATGCTTCCAGAAATCCCTCCTGTAGGGGGTTTATGGCAGCACAACCAGCTCCCTTTCTTCTCAAGGTTATTATTTGCAAAACCACAAGAGGGATTTTCATCAGAAAGAAACAAAAACAATTTTCAAAGCAGTGCTAATATATTTTCAGACGACCAAAAAAATCCAACATAAGATGTCACCATCTATATATATACTGTATATATATACTGTATATATATATATATACAGTATATATATATGTATATACTGTATATATATACAGTATATATATATACTGTATATATATACAGTATATATATGTATATACTATATATATATATACAGTATATATATATATATAGATATATATACTGTATCTATATATATATATGTATATACTGTATATATAGATATATATATATGTATATACCAGTGGTCCCCAAACTACGGCCCGCGGGCCGAATCCGGCCCGCCTCCCCATTTGGACCGGCCCCCTGAACAATACCAGAGACGCGTTCCGATTTATTATTTTTTTCACCTGGCCCGCTGCCGTTGAGATTGCAGTGAGACGCGGAGAAAATGTGGAGTGTTGCTCTTCGCAATAGAACATCTTTGATGGGACGTGTCGCGTCTCGGCCAATCAGCGTTCAGATGTCCACAGCGTTTGGGAAGTTAGGTTAGCTTGGATGTTAGCCCATTACATCTGCTGCCGTCACGCTGCACGGTGTAGCGATACTAACAAAGTACCCGTACGTTAAAAACGATGTGATTTAGCATATTTTTAGAATCGATACTTCATTAAAAGAGCGATCAGAGCGTACGCGCTGCTTCGCTCCGTTAAATGCTGTCTGCACGCGCATGCACTCACAGCGAGTGGCGCGCGCATCCAGGATTTTTCCTGGGTCAAAATGAGTCTTCGGTGCTCTCAAAAAAAAATGTTGCGTGCTGCGCGCGCCGTCTGCTCGTGCAAGTCGGGCTGTTGAGTGAGTGATCAGCAGCTGGCCGCTCGGTCCATTCGCGCACCTCACAGTTGCGTATTGATCAGACAAGAAGACACGCTTATCAACTCCAGTGTTATCCCTACTATTATAACAGGGTGAAATCTCCACCCGCCACTCTGTAATTCCCCCCCCCCCCCATATTTTTTGTATCGATACTACATTAAAAGAGCGATCAGAGCGCACGCGCTGCTCCGTTAAATGCTGTCTGCACGCGCACCACTCAGCCGTGATATGCGCGCACAGGTGAGCACACTCTCACTTCTCACTAGCACCCCCCCCCCCCCCCCCCCCCGGCTGGTCCTCCATCAGACAAGGCAAACGTTATGTGGCCCTCACAGGAAAAAGTTTGGGGCCCCCTGGTATATACTGTATTGTGGTGGACACTAGATGGAGGTATCTCACCTCAGAATGGACACTGAAGGGGTGGTGATTAGGTAAATGGTTGCACCTGTGGGGGGGGGTATTTAAGGGAGTGATGGTACCTGGGTAGGCCCTGTTGGTTTGAAGTTGGAAGTAAAACCAGAGACTCCATACTCCCGACTGTTCGTCTTTATTTTACGCACTTCCACAGTGGTGACCCTGACGTGATGTTTAATTATTGAACATGGCAGATGAGAATGGCCAAGAAGCGGCCGTCGCTCCCGCTGTGTTTGCGGCTACAGTGAAGTTACCTGAGTTTTGGCAGCATGATCCGGCCCCGTGGTTTCAACATGTTGAGGCGCAATTTCACCTCCGCGGAATCACGATGGATGACACCAAATACTACCACGTAGTCGCAGCGTTGGATTCCTCCACCACTCGCCGAGTGATGGGATTCCTCAGGGAGCCACCGGCAGTCGGGAAATACAACGGTCTCAAAGGGCAGCTGTTACGCTTGTTCCAGCTGTCCGACGCAGAGCGTGCAGAGCGCCTATTGTCCCTCAATGGATTGGGGGACAGTAAACCTACAGAACTAATGGAAAACATGTTAGCACTGCTCGGTTCAGGTGACGCCACGTTTCTTTTTGTCCAGCTTTTCCTGCGTCAACTCCCGACACCAGTGCGCACGGCTCTGGCCAGCTCGCCTCTCGTGCGCACCAAGGATTACCGGGGACTGGCAGAGGAAGCGGACAGGATACTGCTGGCCTCCCGCCAGTACGTTGTCGCTGCGGTGTCTGATCGGGTGTATGACCGCAGGGATCAGACACAGAGGGATGATGGGCTATGTTTTTACCATCGCCGTTTTGGCACCAAGGCGAAGCGTTGCATTCCACCCTGCTGTTTTGGGAGCCAGGGAAACGCGAGAGCCGGCGCTCGTTAGCGGCTATGAGGGCTGGCGTCACCAATGAGCTGCTGTTTATTGAGGACACGTCTTCTGGGAGGCTCCTCCTGGTGGATTCGCGCCCAGAGGAGCATCCTGCCTGCGTCTGCCGTGGACGCATTGGGGAACGGGCATGGACCACCGCTGGATGCGGCTAATGGTACTGCCATCCGTACGTTTGGTACCAGGTATGTGACAATGTGTTTCCATGGACATCCGTTTGGCTGGGATTTTATTATAGCTTCTGTGTCAGTGCCTATACTGGGTGCTGATTTTTTGTGTGCTAACCGACTGTTAGTGGACGTTGCAAACCGTCAGCTGATTGACTCTGTGTCTTTTGACACATACCCGTGCACACTGGGGGGGGCCCGGGCGGCCGCCTGCCTTTGCCAATATGCTCGCCACAGGGGATGTGTACCAGCGCCTCCTCGCCAAATTCCCTGCTCTAACGGTCCCCGCTTTTTCTGCCTCGGTTGCTAAGCATGGAGTGGAACATTATATAACAACTGTGGGGCCACCGGTTTATGCACGAGCACGCCGCCTGGATGCTGCTAAACTGGCAATAGCCAGGAGGAATTCGCCACGATGGAACGGCTCGGCATTGTGCGCCGATCCAACAGTCCTTGGGCCTCCCCTCTGCATATGGTCCCCAAGGCGGACGGGAAGTGGCGGCCGTGTGGTGATTTCCGTCGCCTGAACAATATTACCACCCATGATCGGTACCCAGTTCCACATATACAAGATTTCTCTGTCCACCTGGGGGGACCACCATCTTTCTAAGGTAGATTTGGTGCGTGGTTACCATCAGGTGCCGGTCCATCCACCAGACGTGCCCAAAACAGCAGTCATTACACCCTTTGGGCTGTTTGAGTTTCTGCGTATGCCATTCGGGCTTAAAGGGGCAGCTCAGACATTCCAGCGATTGATGGACACGGTGCTGCGAGGAATGTCATTTTTGTTCGTGTATTTGGATGACATCCTGGTAGCAAGTACATCGGCAGAGGAGCATTTGGGGCATCTCCAACAGCTTTTTAGGCGGCTCAATGAGCATGGACTGATAGTGAACCCAGCTAAGTGTCATTTTGGACTGCCCGGCATCGATTTCCTGGGTCATCATGTCTCCCCTGGGGCTATTCCACTACCCACCAAGGTGGAGGCCATCACTCTTTTCCCCCGCCCCCTCACCATCAAGCCCCTGCAGGAATATCTTGACATGATTAATTTCTATAATCGGTTTATAGCACACGCTGCTCACCTCATGCACCACTTGTACGAGGCGTTGAAGGGCAAAAAGGACAACGAGGAGGTAGACTGGTCCCCGGAGCGGGTCCAGGCATTTGAAGAGGCTAAGGCTGCTCTCGCCAAAGCTGCCATGCTGGCCCACCCGTCCCCTGCTGCTCCTATCGCCCTCACCACCGATGCCTCTGATTATGCAGTGGGGGCAGTGTGTGAACAGTGGGTGGCTGGCGCCTGGCAGCCTCTCTCATTTTTTAGTAGGAAGCTTCGGGACAATGAGAGGAAATACAGCACCTTTGATAGAGAGTTGTTGGCCCTTTTCCTCGCTGTACGCCATTTCAGGTTCCTACTGGAGGGACGAAAGTTCACCGCTTTTGTGGACCACAAACCTTTGACTTTTGCCATGGCCAAGACCACAGAGCCGTGGTCGGGTCGACAGCAGCGTCAACTTTCCGCCATATCGGAATTCACTACAGACATTCAACACGTGGCCGGCAAAGATAACCGGGTGGCGGACTGCCTCTCCCGGGTGCACATCAGTCCCGTGCACCTGGGTATAGACTATGCTGCCATGGCTGCCGACCAGCTCACCGACTCGGAGCTTCAGGCGTTCAGGACGGTTGCGACAGGATTGCGACTAGAGGATGTGGCGTTTCACGACAGCGGGGCCACGCTCCTTTGTGATGTTTCCATGGGTCAGCCCCGCCCCATGGTACCGACAGACTGGCGCCATCGGGTATTTGACGCCATTCATACCCTTTCACACCCGGGGGTAAGGGCGTCAGTGAAGCTGGTGGGGGCCAAGTTCGTCTGGCCGGGCCTTCGGAAGGACGTTAAAGGATGGGCGGCCTCCTGTGTGGCGTGCCAGCGGGCCAAGGTGCATCATCACACTAAGGCCCCCCTGGAACCGTTTCTCATTCCAGAAAGGCGGTTTGACCATGTTCACGTGGACCTGGTGGGCCCACTTCCCCCGTCCCAGGGATTCACTCACCTCCTCACTATGGTGGACAGAACCACCAGGTGGCCAGAGGTGGTTCCCCTGTCATCTACGGCGACTACAGAGGTGGCCAGGGGGTTAATCTCCGGTTGGGTGACCCGGTTTGGCACACCATTGGATCTCACTTCGGACAGGGGATCCCAGTTCACTTCTGAGCTGTGGAGCACTGTAGCTGAGAGACTTGGGGTGAAATTACATCGTACCACAGCGTATAACCCCAAGGCCAACGGAATGTGTGAACGTTTTCACCGCTCCATGAAGGCTGCTCTCCGGGCCACTCTAACGGACAGCAACTGGATCGACCGTCTGCCGTGGGTCATGCTGGGCCTGCGTTCCGCTCCGAAAGAAGATCTGCAGTCCTCTTCAGCGGAGCTGGTTTTTGGTCAACCGCTGAGGGTCCCTGGGGAGTTTCTTCCTGCTTCCTCGGCCCCTGGGTACACTACTACTCACCGGTTTGCCTTCCAGGACGCAGCAAGTGCATTTGCCCCGGTTCCCACACACCACTGCCTTCCCCAGTCCTACATTCCGAAGGACCTGATGGCTGCCGGCTATGTGTTCATCCGGCACGATGCCCACCGTTCTCCACTGCAGGCTCCTTATGACGGGCCCTTCCGGGTTCTCGAGGCGGGCCCCAAGAACTTTGTGGTGGATATAGGGGGGAAGAAAGAACGGATTGCGATTGATCGTCTTAAACCTGCTCATGTGGTCCCAGATGAGCCAGTTGAGCTGGCTCAACCCCCACGCCGGGGCCGGCCACCCAAATCTGCCCCTGTCCCATGCCCTCCATCCTTTGTTCCACCAGCAAAGTCTCATCGTCGGCGGGGACGTCCCCCTGCCCCTACCCCTGCTCCTTCCACGCTCCCTGTGACTGTTAAATACAGTAGCTATGGCCGCTTAGTCAGGCCTCCTAAGAAAGACTAAAGACACTGGGGGTACTGTGAGGGGGGTTTGTATGGGTTTAATGTGACTGAATGTCAATTCTGAGTGTTCGGGGGGGGCCTGTGTGGTGGACACTAGATGGAGGTATCTCACCTCAGAATGGACACTGAAGGGGTGGTGATTAGGTAAATGGTTGCACCTGTGGGGGGGGGTATTTAAGGGAGTGATGGTACCTGGGTAGGCCCTGTTGGTTTGAAGTTGGAAGTAAAACCAGAGACTCCATACTCCCGACTGTTCGTCTTTATTTTACGCACTTCCACAGTATATACATATATATACTGTATATATATATGTATATACTGTATATATATATACTGTATATATAAACTGTATATATATATGTATATACTGTATATATATATATATATATACTGTTTATATATGTTATCGCGGCCAACATGTCAGAAAAGAGTTGGCTGCTGACCCATCTGAGCAACAATAGCATTCAATTGTTCTCACGCTATACATAGTCATGTTACATTACATCACATGTCATTTAGCAGACGCTTTTATCCAAAGCGACTTACAATAAGTGCATCAATCTAGAGTACAAACTAAGAACAACAAGAATACAGAAAGTAACATTTCCTCAACATAGTCGAACTACAAAAGTACCATAAAAAGAGCTATTTAAGTGCCACTGAAGTGCTAATCTGTGTTTTAATCCAGATATAGTCGGAAAAGGTGTGTTTTTAGTTTCCGGCGGAAGATGTAGAGACTTTCTGCTGTCCTCATGTGATCCATGCCGGGGGAAAACACCCGAACCCTTGTCCTCTTATGATATAGTAGCTTGTGCAACTCCTGTGTTCGGCTATATGTGATCAGATGTGTGTCTGAAGAACTCGACCAGGTTCAAAGGTGAAGGGACACCAGTGATGACCAAACATGTTGTGGGGTTATTTTAGTGGGCATAAACCAGACTTAATTGATTCTTGTCCTTTTAACTGTCATTTAACCGACTTTCAAACATCTCAATGCTCGTTCGTATCGGCTAATGTTGCGTTAGCTCATTAGACACTGTTCGCTAATTGTTGCTAACGTTGGCTTATGAACCAACGAATTGTCAGCAGTGTCACTACTTCTGTATCCGAAAAAAAACGTACCTGATATATTAACATATTAAAGGCGTGACTTTCCTCAAAAGGCGTCGCTAACCACACTAGCTTCGTCTCACGGTAAGACCGTTTCGTAGTGTGCAATAAGCATGAGTCACATGGACACTTCTCACGGCTTACATGGTCTACTGAGCAGTTTAATCAAATATAACGGTCATTAGAGGAGCCACAGAATCACCCACAAGCTATGGTATGCCATTCTAATTTGAGAGGAAAATATCTGGCACTTTATCTCTCCGCTCCAGTAGTTTGAAGACAGCTATTCTTCTTTGGGCTTTTGTGGAGACATATAAAGGAGGGAGATCTTGGACTGAACTTCTGCAGTCATTTCTGAGTCTAGCTTGAAGGCTCAGAGATTCCTGTTCCATTCGGCTGAATGTTTCATGACTTGTCTGGACTTAAGCTCATGGTTTATTACTTGTAAACTCGTTATAATCTTTCTATATCTTATCCTGTAATAAAGTGTTCTAAGATAACCGTGCTTAACCCTTTATCGGGTGAGGAACCATATATGGTAACTTCGCTGATGTTGATTTTCTACCTAAAAACAATTTTTTAAATATCTCACAACAGTAAAAAAGTATTGTTATGTCCTCTAATAGCACTGTAGTGTTGACATTTTGAATTTCAAGGTATTTTGATGACTGCCCTATAAAGTTTAAAACACTTTTGATTTCTCACAAGGTAACGGAACATTACTTTCCACCACATAGATGATATAAAGAGTCAGTTCAGCTTTAAACATTTTGACAACACGGGCTGGTGAACTGCATGAGGAAGAAGAAGAAAAAATACTCCGAAGAGGATGTATCCACTGAAAGAAGAAGGCGGGATTAACGATGAAATGAATGACAAGCTTGGTGATGGCAGGAGGCAGTATGGAGACCGGCATTCAGCTTGACCCACACTGATCTTCGCTGTCTGTAGCACTCCGAGCCAAAGAAAGCCGATTCACTTTCAAAAAACACATCACTTGTCAAAAGGAGCTGTCAGACACTAAGGTAGCGAGGCACTTCAATTAGAGGATACAAAAGTAAGCCCCTCGTCCTGGATGTGACGTTTCTGTTGATCTGGCATTTTCCTCCAAAAAAAAACCTGAGGCGCAGAGGCGAGACACTTCAAGAGAAAAACAAAACTAACATGGAAACAGGAAGAGAGAAGACATATGGGGGAGAAGAATGTTTAAACTTCAAACTATTACCTGCATACTAGTCTTCACACCAGTACAGCAGCGCTCACCGCCATCCGAGTTACAAAAGCAGAACCCCGAGCTCTGGCTGGATATCCTACTTTTTTTGGCGGGCCGTTTGTTTGACTTCATGCCAGTGGAGAATATCAACTTTCACGGACTTAAAATCTACTTAAAGTAAGTAATCTATCACAGTGAGATGTATACATGATACTGGCATTTTCAAAAGTAACCAAAGTCAACTGTCCGTTGTGAAGGATTAGGCCGACTTATTTCACGTTTCAAGTGCACTGAACACAATGGCTGCACAGAAGAGAGTGGCTGAACGGAGAAATTAATGGTAGGTTTGAGGAATGGTCGTACATACATATGGTTTGACACATGAAACCCGACTAGTTTAGTCATTCCTACAACAGGACCTTTTTAGATTGAAGGACAGAGCAAACCGAGCTGTTAAATAAGCAAAATCTACATTTCATCACATGTCATTTAGCTGACACTTTATCCAAAGTGACTCACAATAAGTGAATTAAACCACGAGGACAAACTCAGAGCAACAAGAATCAAGAAAGTAACTTTTCTTCAAGAAAGACAAACTACAAAAATACCATAATTACATAAGTAATACTATAAGTAATACCATAAGTAATACTTTAAGTAATACTACAGGGCTCTCAAGTTTTGAAGACAGGCAAGCGTGACATTTCCAATTTCCATCAGCACCCGATGCTCGTCATTGTTGACGGGGGGGGGGGGGGGGGGGGTACTAGTGATTTTTACGACTTTTCGTGAGAAATACGATGTGTGGCGGGAGTGCGGGAGTTAAGACCGAAATGCGTGAGTCTCACTCTCAATGCGTGAGACTTGAGAGCCCTGATACTATGAGTAATACCATAAGCAATAATATAAGTAATACTATAAGTAATACCATAAGTAATACTTTAATACTGTAAGTAATACTATAAGTAATACCATAAGTAATACCATACGTAATACCATAGGTAATAATATAAGTAATACTATAAGTAATAATATAAGTAATACTATAAGACTTATAGTATTACTTATATTATGACTTATAGTATTACTTATATTATTAATTATAGTATTACTTATAGTATTACTTATATTATGATTTATAGTATTACTTATATTATTACTTATAGTATTATTTATATTATTACTTATATTATTACTTATAGTATTACTTATAGTATTACCTATGGTATTACATATGGTATCAGAATCAGAAACAGGTTTATTGCCAAAGAATGTTTTCACAAACAAACGAGGAATTTTTTTTGGTGGAAGGTGCAACATTTGGACATGACAAACAAACAACAATCAAAGACAACAAATAATGTGAGAGTGTTTGGGTGTGTGCTTCAAGTGGTGTGTTTTAGTTAAAGTGCATGTTAAAGGTGTGGAGGAGGGAAGAAGAAGGAGGAGGGAGGAGGAGGGAGGAAGAGGAGGAGGAGGAAGAGGAAGGAGAAGGAGGAGAGAGGAAGGTGGAAGAAGAGGTGGTAGTCCTGGGGTGACAGTCAGTCAGTCCAGCCCGACCACCGACGAAAAAGCTTTTGTTGTGGCGGGTGGACTTAGTCATGATGGACCGCAGCCTCCCTGACCTGGAAGTGAACAGGACCTGGAGGAAGGCAGATTGCAGCCGATAACCCTCTCGGCCGAGCGGATGATGCTCTGCAGCCTGCGCTTGTCTTTGGCTGTGGCTGCAGGGTGCCAGACGGTGATGGAGGAGCAGATGATGGACTGAACTGTACCATCATCTTCCCTGGCAGGTTGAATTTCCTCAGCTGCCTCAGGAAGAACATCCTCTGCTGGGCCTTCTTGGAGATGGAGCCGATGTTCAGCTCCCACTTGAGGTCCTGGGAGATGATGGGGGCTGCATTCCTCCTGAAATCCACAACCATCTCCACTGTCTTCAGCAGGTTGTTCTGGCTGCACCAGGTCACCAGGTGGTCAGTCTTCCACCTGTAGGCGGTCTCGCCCCACCAGAGATGAGTCCAATGAGGGTGGTGTCATCCAACTTTAGGAGCTTGACGGACTGGTGACTGGAGGTGCAGCTGTTGGTGTACAGGGAGAACAGCAGAGGGGAAAGAACACAGCCTTGGGGGGAACCTGTGCTGGTGGTCCGGGAGCCTGAGACGTGCTGCTTCCTGTCGGTCAGGAAGTCTGTGATCCACCTACAGGTGGAGTCGGGCACGTGCAGCTGGGAGAGCTTGTCCTGCAGCAGGGACGGGATGATGGTATTGAAAGCAGAGCTGAAGTCCACAAACAGGATCCGGGAGTCCAGATGCTGGAGGATGTAGTGAATGTTGACTGCATCGTCTGCAGACCTGTTGGCTCTGTAGGCGAACTGCAGGGGTCCAGGAGTGGGTCGGTGATGGTCTTGAGGTGTGACAGGACAAGGACTTCATGACCACAGAGGTCAGGCCTGTAGTCATTGAGTCCTGTGATCTTGGGGGATGATGGTGGAGGCCTTGAAGCAGGCTGGAAGGAGGTGTTGAAGATGTCGGTGAACACCGGAGACAGCTGGTCAGCACAGTGCTTCAGGGTGGAGGGAGACGGAGTCCGGGCCCGCTGCTTTGGGGGTTCTGCTTTTTAAACAGCCTGTTGACGGTCTCCAGGATAGTTGATGGAGGGTGCTCCAGAGGTGTGAGCCTGATGGGCTGGGGAGGGTGGGCTGATGGTCTGTGGCTTGTTGATGGGGCTGTGGGGATGGCCTCAGGACTGCTCCATTGTCTTTCAGAACTCATTTAGCAGCACATTGTTCATGGAGTGGGTGATTTGGGCGTTGGTGATCTGCCTGAGCTCCAGACAGAAGCAGAGTCGTTTGCTGAGAGCTGCTGTTGCAGTTTCTCAGAGTACAGTCGTTTAGCATCTCTCACCGCCTTGCTAAACCTGTATTTGGACTCTGTGTACAGGTCCCCCACTCCTGAATGCCTGGTCCTTCTGCAGTCTTAGCTTCCTGAGCTCCGCTGTGAACCAGGGTTTGTCGTTGTTATAACTCACCCTGGAGCTGGATGGAATACAGCTGTCCTCACAGAAGCTGATGTAGTTACAGCCTCTGTGTACTCATCCAGGCTGTTGGTAGCAGTCCTGAAGACATCCCAGTCAGTACAGTCCAAGCAAGATCCTCCAGAGCCTCACTGGTCCACTTCTTGAACTTCCTCACCACAGGTTTGCAGAGCTTTAGTCTCTGCCTGTATGAGGGAATCAGATGAACCATGACGTGGTCAGAGTTTCCCAGTGCAGCTCGAGTGATAGGCCCTGCTGATTGTTGTGTAGCAGTGGTCCAGAATGCTCTTCTCTGGTAGGGCATTTAATTAACTGTCTATATTTAGGAGTTCGTGGCTGAGGTTTCCTTTGTTAAAATCCCGAGTACAATAACTAAAGAGTCCGGGAAGGTCCGCCCACACACCGTATCTGTTGCCAGGATGAATGAAGCGAACACACGTGGGGAGTAGAGGGGTTTGCAGTGAATGATAAAGGATTCCAGGACCGGCGAACAGTGCTGTAGAATCACCGCGTTGCACCAGCCGTTGTTGAGGTAAAAGCAGATTCCTCCACCCTTTTTTTTCCGGAGAGCGAACAGCTGGAAGCCAGCGAGCTGGAGCGCAGAGTCTGGTATCGAGCCACTAAGCCATGATTCCGTGAAGCACAGACGGAGGATGAGGAGAAGTCTCTGTCTCTCCCACCAGCAGCTGGAGTTCGTCCAGTTTGTTGCACAGTGAGCGGACGTTGGAGAAATATGCCCTGAGCGTTTCCCTCTCCGCGGCGTCCTCACGCGCGTAAGGTGAGCACACCTTTACAATAATGTCCAGTAACTCCACTGAAGTTAATAACGTTGGAAGTAAATCCGCTGGAGTTGTTCCCCTGATGTTCAAGAGCTGTTCTCTGGAGAAGGAGCTCTGGGAATCCACAGAAAACAGTATTTAAAACGAAAACAACAACGTGTGTTGGTAATACTATAAGTAATATTTAAGTAATACCATAAGTAATACTATAAGTAATACCATGAGTAATAATATAAGTAATACTATAAGTAAGTGCAATTTTAGTGCTAATCTGTTTTTATTCAAGGTATAGTCGGAAAAGATGTGTTTTTAGTTTTTTAGTAAATCTTTAGCCGAATTGTTTTGTTTAAGTCCATTTTCTCTTGTTTTTTTCCTCCTTCTTCTTCATAATCTTTATCCCATATGTTATTGAAGCATGTTCCTTTCGCCTTCCTTCATTTCTTTCCTTTTGGGTCATTTTCACTGTATTTCCACTTCATCTTCTAGCTTCCTTTTGTCTTTTATATTCTTTTGTATGTATTTTTTTATGTATTTTTAATTTTTAAATGTCTTGTTTTAAATTAAAATGTTGTGTCTTTATGTTTTATACATATTTATACATGTTACTGCCGGACTGACTGATGACTCGCCAACTTAATTTCGTTGAATGTTTTTACAATGACAACAAACATCCTTACCGTACCTTTTTAATTATGTTCCGTTCTTCCTAACATGCCTCTCCTCTCCTCTCCTCTCCTCTCCTCTCCTCCCCTCTCCTCTGTTTATTCACTTGTTCTTTGATTCACTTGTTCTTTGTTTGTTGGACTATTATTTACTTGTGATTCAAATGATGTTTTGGAGTGTTTTTCTGTTCTCGCAAGAGTGAAATAAAGGACTCTTTAAACCTCAACCTCTCCTTCTCTTCTCCTCCCCTTCTCCTCTCCTCTCCTCTCCCTTGAGTTCAGTGTTGAGAGCGCATCAGTAGAATTTGTTTTGCTGCCTCTCATCAGATTAGTGTTGATTTTTCCTGCCGCAGTTCAGCAGAGTGGATGAACTTCTCTTAACTGTTTATCAGCGGCGCATTACGCCGCGGCGCTCGGCGGCCCCGCGGTTTGTTACCTGCCATTTACGATGAAATGAAAATCGATGGATCCTGAAATGTGATTTTATGGCTCCGCCGTTATTGAGACCAATGTTGGTTTCCTGCTTAACGGGATATGGAATGCCAGTCCCACTGGTGTGGGGTTTCACCAACGGTTTGAATCTTTAAAGAACCCTGGTTTGAAAGGTTCTTTGTGGAACCAGAAATGGTGCCTTAAAGAACCCTGTTTTGAAGGTTCTTTGTGGAACCAGATATGGTGCCTTAAAGAACAATTGTTAAGGTTCTTTGAGACACCTTTATAGGTTATTTAAAGAACTATTTAAGGAAATGGTTCTTTAAAGAACTCTGTTTTGAAAGGTTCTTTGTGGAACCAGATATGGTGCCTTAAAGAACCATGTTTTCAAGGTTCTTTGAGACACCTTTATAGGTTCTTTGAAGAACTCTTTAAGGAAATGGTTCTTTAAAGAACCCTGGTTTGAAAGGTTCTTTGTGGAACCAGATATGGTGCCTTAAAGAACAATTTGTAAGGTTCTTTGAGACACCTTTATAGGTTATTTGAAGAACTATTTAAGGAAATGCTTCTATAAAGAACTCTGTTTTCAAAGGTTCTTTGTGGAACCAGAAATGGTGCCTTAAAGAACCATTTTTAGAAGGTTCTTTGAGACACCTTTATAGGTTCTTTGAAGAACTATTAAAGGAAATGGCTCTTTAAAGAACCGTGGTTTGAAAGGTTCTTTGTGGAACCAGAAATTGTGCCTTAAAGAACCATGTTTTGAAGGTTCTTTGAGACACCTTTATAGGTTCTTTGAAGAACTCTTTCAGGAAATGGTTCTTTAAAGATTCCTAGTTTGAAAGGTTCTTTGTGGAACCAGTAGTGGTGCCTAAAATAACAATTTTGTAAGGTTCTTTGAGACACCTTTATAGGTTCTTTTAAGAACCCTGGTTTGAAATGTTCTCTTCGAACCAAAAATGGTTCTTCTATGGCATCACTCTGAAGAACCATTTCCGGTTCCAGATGGCACCTCCATTTATCTGTGTGTAGTACAAAAGTGTTTTTCCGGTCTCCTGGTATCTGTCCGGATCGATGGGCCGCGAATGAAAAGTTGTATCTAACATCATAATATCTGTTGTCGCAGCTTGAATCAAACATCCTGCGGCGACTGACTCCCCATCGCACTCTGTCATTGACCAAACTACAAGGGGTTCTGGCGAGGCCCACAATAAAAACAGTAGTTAACTGGAAGCCTCTCCACTCGAGAGGAGTTCTGCGCCAGAGAATGATGACACAGTGTCCTGTCAGAGCAGTAATGACTGAGATTTACCCTCTGTTATTAGAGCTGGGCCCCTTTGAGCTGCCCTCGGAGACCCCCTTCCTCTCTCATCCTGGATCCACGGCGAGCGAGGCAGAGCTCACAGATCACAGCTAACACACTGAACAGCTGACCACGGGATCGCCGATAAGAGGTGAAACAACAGCGTTTGCATGCGTGTGTGTGTGTGTGTGTGTGTCTTCGTCCCACCAGTACTTTCAAGAAGCACAAATAAAAAATGCCCGATTACAAGATGTAATTCTGTATTACTGCTCCTTTATAACAAACCGTGTTTGAGTGTGCAGGAATAGCAGCAGACAAGGTGACCCGATCTGCACGCCGACCCCATGAACCGCTGCTCGACATTCATGAGAACACTGTAATCGGAAGAGAAGAAGAGGAGCATGGGAAGCAGAGCCCAGTCGGCACGGTGCGTGTCATTTATTCTATTCCTTTCCGTGACTCATCTTTGTCTGTGCTCAACATAAATATACTCACCAGGCTGCTGTCTGGTCACCACTATTCTTAAAATAATACTGGCAGGCGGTAAGAGGCGAGATAAGGTCAGGGGCTTGAGGAACGTGCTAAATATATATTTTATAGACATATGTATGTGTTCTTTCTTTTCTTTCCGCACACTCTGCAGGCCTACTCATATTGATGTGTTGTTATTGTTATTACCTTCGCATTGAAAATGCGGAAGGTAATGTTTTGATCGCCGTGTATTTATTTATTTATTTGTATGCGTGTTATTCGCATAAGTAAAAAAGTATTAAACCGAATCGCATGAAATTTGGTGGGATGATTGGTTATTATCCAGGGACCATTTGATTCGATTTTGGGATCGATCGGGTCAAAGGTCAAGGTCATGAAAAGACCAACATCTTCTTTTTACCATAGTGCGGTCAATTTATATCCAATTGACATGCAAATAATGCCAACATTTTCATAATTCAATGCCCAATCTTGTGATATGCGAAGGTATGCGCTCTACCGAGTGCCCATTCTAGTTAACAATGTTATTATTATCCATCTGTCTCATGGATCATGGAGGTCTGGATCGAGGTCCATGTCTACTGAGAACTATTCATGCACTCCGTCGTATTCATTGAATGTCTTTATGTAACTCTGTAACGCTTCATTCTGGTCACATGACATCTATTGTTCTGTCCATCCTGGAGAGGGGTCTTCCTCTGTTGCTCTCCTGAAGGGTTCTTCACTTTTTTCCCCATGAAAGGTTTTTTTTTCTAATTTTTGGGAGTTTTTCCTGCTCCGTGTGAGGTCAAAGGTCAGGGATGTCATGTGTGTACAGATTGTAAAGCTCTCTGAAGCAAATTCGTAATTTGTGATATCGAGCTATACCAAATAAACTGAACTAAATATTATTGTCTTCCCCGTTAATTACAGATATCACCACCGAGGTGATGAGGCGCCAGGAGCTCCAGGACGGGGTCGTGCAGCTTTAAGGGGCCACTCGGTCCCACCGTCTCACTCGCATGAGCCATTTATCTTCGTACGTGATTCATCTTCACGTGATTTGCAGAATCTCTTTTTTCCAGAAGAGGTAAGCGTGAATCTGTGTGGTGGATGTATTCCCCGTCTCCAGACCCTCACTAATGAGGTCATATATACCACCGATAAACACAGATGCATGAACACGAAGAGGGAGAAAAAAAAGCACAGAGATGTAGATGTCCTCACCGGGTGTCCGTGGAGCATTTCTTGAGCCTCTAATCGCCCCTCGTCGCTGACAGTGAAACAACACACAGAATAGAATGTCCCCAAATGTGCATGTTTGCACACACACACACACACACACCCTCAAAGCGTTGTAAGGGGACGGGGCTGCTGCCAAAGGGATGGGCAGGGTGAAGAGGCGGAGAGGAAAAGGGTCCACGGTCTCAGCGGGCGGTTCAGAAAAGCTTGCCCGGCAATGTCACCATGTCATCGCCATGGGAACACGGAGCCCGCAGACTCTTTTTTTTGGGGGGGGGGGGGACTAATAGGCAGTTGTCAAGGCAATGATAAGATAAATGCTGCGTTTGATGGAAACATAGAGCGATGGGCCCGATACGGCCACCAGGAAGCCCAAACAATCAGCAGAGAGCTGCTGAGAGGGGAGAGCTGGAGGGGAGGGAGGGAGGCCTACAAGGCAGGGGGTAGAGAGTGAGGGAGGTGGAGTGGGTGGGGGGGGAGAAAACAGGATGGAATCCCACCGAACGGGCGACGTCAAACGTCTGTTTCTCTCCCTCCGTCTCTTTGTCTGCTGGGCTCGTTGGCTTTTTATTCCTCCTCTTGATTTCTGCCTCATTCCCCCTCTTGCTATGTGACCTGCACACTAACACTCGCCTGTAGAAACAATCTAAACCTGCTGCTATGTATGTGTGTGTGTGTGTGTGATATGTTCAAACACACACACACACACACACGTGTAGAGGGGAGGGGGTATGTGCTTATCTAATGTTGAGGATTGAATTCAGTTAGCCCCAGTGGGATTGGGTTAGGAGATGTCAGAAAGATAGATGGGCATCATGCTACGCCCCCCCCCCCCCCCGCTCTCACCCCCACCACCACCACCACACTACACCCCTCAAATTGTTTTGCATGTGTGTGTGTTAGTGTGTTTACTATACATGTGTGTGCATCCGCCTATACCATGTGGATCCGAAATCATTTTATCGGTCAAATTTGTTCGAAATGCTGCACGAAAGAAAAGGAAGTTCAGAAAAAAGAAAAAAAAAGGTGTAATATGATATCCTCTCGTCTTTTTATGCATATATATATATATATGTATATATATCCTTCATTCTGGTCACATGACATCTTTTGCTTCCGTCCATCCTGGAGAGGGATCCTCCTCTGTTGCTCTCATGAAGGTTTCTTCCTCGTGAAAGGTCAAAGGTCAGGGATGTCGTATGTTTACAGATAGTAAAGCCCTCTGAGGCACATTCATAATTTGTGATATTGGGCGATACAAAATAAACTGAAATGAATATGTATACATTTAGTACATTCCGTTTACTGGATGGTGATGTTTTTCTCTCAGGCGATGCCTGGACGCCTCATGCCCACCGGGGCTCTTGTGGCTGTCGAGCCCGTCTCACTGATTTCCGTCCTGGAGGAGAGTGTTTTCCCTTTGACCCACGGATCCTCTCGCCTGATCCAAAACTACGGGCACTTTGAGCCGCAATTGAATGTTTGGTCACGGTGGTAAGAAAAGAGGAAGGAGGAGAAGAAGAAGCAACGCGAAACACCGCCGTGTGAACGCGTCCGCCCTGTAAGCGTCGGAGTCGTACACCCCTCCGGCCTCTGGCCTCTGATTGGGTTCCCCTGCCAGTGATGTGGTCGCGTATTGATCGGCCGACAGTTGTACAACAACACTCTCTTTCTCGGGTTTTCTTTTCCCGCTTCTCTTTCATACGCCTCGACACACGCGCGCCGGGTCATCTGATCCAGATCAGAACCGTCACTTAAACTCTGAATAAGATCACAACCCGAGTTCAAAAAAACTCTCTCGCATAAAGCTTTACAATGTAGACGCAGACGGCGTGTTTCTTCTGTCACTCACACACACACACACACACAGAAAGACACACACTCGATGGGTGTGTGTGATCTTTTCTCCAGAGAGTCTGATAGTCTGATGCCCTGCAGGAATGGCTAGCCATACCTGGCCATAGCTGCCTGCTCACTGCCTCGGGCTACTGCTTAGCAATTCCACTCTGAATACAATGGGCTGCAGGCGTGCACACACACACACACACACACACACACACAGAAACCCATACACATCCAACAAACCTCTTTCAAAGCTGCTGTCCAGTAATGAATTTCCAGACCTTGGAAAGCTCCCTTCAAACAGGTACTAACAAAAAAAGACAGACTACTGCTTCATCTCGCCCCACCTCCACCGTCTGCATCTCATATCGCCTCATGAAACCGAGACAAAGTGAATTCATGGATCGAGATCACCGAAAACCAGCAGTGCGCGACGATAAATCCTTCGAATCAATTTTTAAGAACGCGGAAACCTCAAAATGTTCTTTGGCGGGACACAAACATTTAAACGCGAGCGTCTGCGTAAGCTGCGTCTTCGTCGTCGCTTCACTTCTTCCCGCCCCCCCCCCCCCCCCCGGTTTACGGGAGGGACATTTGTACTTATTTGTTGTTTGACACCGGCTGGTCGTACAGCGGAGCGAGTCACGGGAAGAACAGCATCCGCATATGAAGACATGCCAATCACAGCGCTCGGAGAAGAGAGCGAGGACGGGCGAGACGCTACGGCAACCTCTCCAAACCGCCGTTTGAAAAGAGAATACATTTCTGTCACACTCACTTCCCGTCTGCCTGTTTGAGTCTGAAAGAGGAGACACACACACACACACACGAGGTGTGTGTCGATGCCTGGTGTGTTACCCACACACCAGGCATCGACACACACCTCGTGAAGATGCTAGGCGTGAAACGGGCCCCACTCTCATACTGTGAATATGCAGCTGAGTATCCTGAAAAATTACCTCCATATTTGGCGAGTTTGGACGACTCCAAGATGATTTTTTGTTCCCGTGCCAAGGAAGTAGTAGAATATGCCGAATATTGAATGTAAAATAGATGGGGCTACTAACCTGAACCACACCTCAATAATAGTATATCTACCCTAATCACAGTCTATCCCCTTTATTGCAGAACGTTTTAAGGGAAGATCTATGCAACGGTAATGAAGCTACTTCAATTAGCTTAGCACAAAGACGAAAAGCGGGAGGAGACAGGAGACAGGTTCTGTAAACAACAACAAAATGTTTAGATACATAACACAGTAAACATGTACTTTAACTGATATTTACATTGTTTTCATCTTTTTGTTAACATACACAAACAGATAACAACCAAATTAATGTTTAAAGTAAAAATAAATTGAAAAGATCTGCCTACCAGCACATAAAGCATATAAATAATAAATAATAAACATATTATATCTCATCTGTTTCATCCAAAGTGTAAAAAAAACGAAAGTTTTAAACAGGTGTGTGCATATTTCCCTATATATATATATATAAATATATATATGTACATATAGTATATATATATATATATATATATATACGTACATATATATAAAAATATATATATATATATACGTACATATATATATATATGTACATATATATATACGTACATATATATATACTGTATGTACATACTGTATATATATATACGTATATATATATATATATACGTACATATATATAGGAGGCAGGGTGATGTAGAGTAGTGTAAATATAAAACCCTGACTTCCTGTTGTCTCCTCCATTACGGCAGCCGCGGAAACATAATCTGCCTGAGCACTACAGCCTCCTTCACTACCGTCTCTCTTTTCCTCCCTTTTCCTCCATTTTCCTCCCTTTTCCTCCCCCTCTCTCAGCATCTTCCTTCACTTTCACTCCCTCATTCATCACCAGTTTTTTTTCCCATCATATCATTAGTCTTTTCACATATGCGCAAAACTGCTTCTTTTTTTTGGGGACTATCTCCCGGTTCCTGTAAGTAGGAAATGACGGGACGGCAGGAAATGGCGAGACGGACACATTGAGGAAGAGAGGAGGGGACGTGGGGGGGGGGGGGGGGGGCAGGACAGAGAGATATACATTGGCGGCAGCCATATTTATCTTCTATTGTCGGTGTGGTGGCCCCGACGCGATTATCTAGGTCCCTCTCTTTTTTTCCCCTCTTTCTTTTTTCCCTCGACCTTGCCCATGGAGGGTATTTTCCAGTCAGCAGAACGCTTTATCTCTGAGAGCAACAATCAATAAGGATAATTAATGATGCCCGCCGCAATGATAGCCTCAGCAGTCATTACCCGGCATTAATCCATGCAGTCAGAGGAGGGTCAAGGCCGGCCGCATCGCTCACTTAGGGGCGGGGCCGCAAATTAAAATAATCTACACACCGGTCGCTCTGTCAGGCCTTTTCTGCGGCGTTCACCTCGGTTGGACCGTAATTAAAGATGGCCCCCGTTGCTAGGCGGAGGGGCGCCGGGGTGACAATCCACCGCCATGTCTCTTTAATATACAACACTTAGCTTGGAGGATGATACGAACAGCAATCTGCAAGAACTCATCTCACCTGCAAGCGTGGGAGGGTGGATGTGGTTTTTTTTTTCCTTCTTTCTTTTCTTCCTCTAGATATGCCGGGACATAAATCAAACGCACAACATGCAATTTTCTAATAATGCAGCGCCATCAGAAATGTGATTTAGCAGTAAATATCATTCGGTCCGGGTGCGAGACGTATCAAGTGGATGTATTATCTCTGCTGCGCTCGGAGAATTAAACATCGCAAAGACGTGGCGTCTCGGTGAGAGATTCGACGGTTCTCCCTCTGAGGATATACGTGGAATCATAAGTTAAAAGATTCTCACCACTGCAACAAAAAGAAAATAGATGTAAACACGTATACCGACACTGATAACTACATCTCACTTTCACATAATCTGTTTTCGTATAATCCGGTTTTTTTTCTTCTCCAATTTTCAAGCAAAAGAAACACAGCCTGAACCATGTTCTGCTTTGTCTCCATCTGATTGGCTACGGCGGCACATTAGGGGGAGGGGGGGAGGGGGGGGAGTGACGGTCCACCTTGTTATCAAGGACGTTTACGTTCACAGTTTAAAGTTTACAGGAGAGATTCAGCTTGATTCCATAATTCATGGGGGGAGGGGAGGGACATTTTCATTGTACTTAAACTGTATAGTGTTGTGTTTTTTTTTTTAATTGGGGAAATGTGAGATTTAATTTCCTGTAATGTTTAAATTACTTTTTCCGCTCGGCCGGCGTCCAAGAGCAAGGGAAGCGCCGACGGGCAGAAAAGAGATGTTTAAGCAGAGGTTGCTCTCGCTTGCCAGCGGAGAGAGAGAGAAGAGGAGAGAATCTAGAATAATGAAAAATGCATTTATCCTCAGCTGCCATTCCTCCTGTTCTCTCCCTTCTGAAAACATCGCTACGAAAATGCATGTGTGTGTGTGTGTGTGTGCGAGCCAGAATAATGTGTCACATTCAACATGCGAAAAGATAACTACATTAAAATCCCCAAAAAAAGGCTCGACTGGCGTGGAGTTGGAGCTTCTCCTAAACGAGGAGGGAAAAGTCCAACTGGAAGCGTCAAGAAGTGCGCTTGACGATGATTGACAAGCGCCGGTTGTATATTTCACTCCCACGCGGGATTACGCCGCCTTCATCCGTCCTCCAGTCGCTCTCTCACCTTCAGCGTGAAGAGGCGTTCAGGGCCGCAGCAGCAAGACGCGATAGTGATTCTCTTTCAGTTAACTTCTCTTTCCCCGGCTTTAAATGTTCACGTTATCCGTCGTGTTGCTGGTCAGAACACATGCAGAGGGGCTAGAGGCAGAAACACACACACACACACACACACACATGTGGAAGGGAAATGTCAACACATGCAATAAACATTCTAGAAATACCCTTTCAGTAAATGATGTTCTTTGCAATGTACCGGGTCTCATCTGCCGGGTTCCTCCTGATCCGTTTCAGTGGAATCACCTCATGGAGAAGAATGATGTGGCTTTGTGGAGTAAACAAAATAGCCGCCTTGTTGAACATTTCCCAGCAGGCACTGGTGCCATTGTGACTTTCACATCACATGGTGATTCAGAGCTGCAAATCAAACATATGAAGAGTCATTAGTTGCATGTTGAAATGTCCATGAGCAAGGCACTGAACCCCCAGTTGCTCCCCGGGCGCTTCACGGCAGCCCACTGCTCCTTAAGGACTAAGGATGGGTTAAATGCAAAGAATACATTTTATATACACGACCGTTCAAAAGGTCGAGGTCACTTAGAAATGTCCTTATTTTTCAAAGAAAAGCACTGTTTTTTTTAATGAAGATAACATTAAATGACTCATAAATACACTCTCTACATAGTTAATGTGGTAAATGGCTATTCTCTGGTGTTTAATGAAGTCTCTACAGAGGTGTGTAGAGGCCCATCTCCAGTGTTCTAATGGTACATTGTGTTATCGCCTTAGAAGACTAACGGAGGGGTAGAAAACCCTTGAAGACCCTTTTTATGTGAGCGCAGCTGAAAAGAGTTACGCTGGTGAGAGAAGCTATAAAACTGGCCTTCCTTTGAGCCACAAGTTTGAAGAACTACATTAATATTTACAATAAAAATCATTATTTCTAACCTTGTCAATGTCTTGACTATATTTTCTATTAATTTTTCAATTAATTTGATAAATAAGTGTGAGTTTTCATGGAAAACACCAAATTATCTGGGTTACCCCAACATTTTTAACGATAATGTACATGTATGTGACTTTATGTAATATGACAATAAAATAAGTTTTTTTGTCATAAACCTCCTGCTTGCTGCTCCGTCTCTAAGTCTCCATTATTGTAACAGTATCAATAAATGAATTGATCAGAGTGATTCGATATTGCAGAAGGTCCTTTTTTTTAAATGCTTAAGTTTTCATGTATGACTGATCATCACTAAATTATCCACATTTTCAATTTGTTTGTTTTCCTCTCAGTTGATCGTCCGCACGGCGAACAGCGTTTTCTTTTCCCTCCATTTCCGTCCAATAAGGTTATGGGAGAATTACAGAGATTAGTGATAAACTTATAACAAGCCTGTCAATCATTTGAAATTAATTCTGTAAAAGGGTCTGACGAGGCGAAGGGTAGATTGCGGATCTTCAGACACGAACGGTCATTAGGCGGCAGAGCGAGTTGTTTATTCTGAAAAGTGGAGTTAACGTTTTCTGATTATGATTTAAGAAAACATTTTTACTCGAGCTGAATGTGATGGACACACAATGCACAAAAATACCTGAATATATACATTTCAATGGGTTTGATTTGTCAAAATATAGTTTGAGATAATCATTTGTCTGTGTGTGTGTGTGTGTGTGTGTGTGTGTGTGTGCAGGTCTTGTCATCAGGTGAGCCTGTCTTATTCCTGATATCGCTGAAACCTGCCAGCCGGTTAATTAGAGCCGGCTTCATTTGACTATCAGCCACAAAGCCACTTACTCCATAATTTCCTGCCCGGATTGGAGGGCTTCACCATCGCTCAGCGGGCACATCGGAAGTTTCTCTTTTTATCTTTCCTGCATGAGGCGGCGAGCTGCACCGAAAACTAAGGAGGCCCACCATCAGAATACACAAATGCATCATGATGACAAGCTGAGGGGTGGGAGGCTGAGACGCGGCGAGCTTCAAACTCACGGCAAGATAGCCGTGTCTGGCTGTGTGTGTGTGTGTGTGTGTGTGTGTGTGTGTGTTTGTGTGTGTCACTGTAAAAGAGCCGGGAGAGCTTTCTTGTCTCAAGTTTGTTTCAAACTGCAACTCTGTGTGTGTGTCTGTGTGAGTGAGTGTGTGTGTGTGTGTGTGTCTGTGTGAGTGAGTGTGTATGTGTGTGTGTGTGTATGTGTGTGCATGTGTGTATATCTCATATCGGTGATTACAAATATAGTGTGTTTGTGTGGGGGTGTCTGCATGGTGTGCGTGTGTGTGTGTGTATATTTTTATATTGGTGATTACAAATCTAGTGGGTTTGTGTGTATGAACCAAATATATATATATATATAATGTGTGTGTGTGTGTGTGTGTGTGCCCTTGTCTGATGCTGTCGTCCACACCGTGTCCCGGCGCCGGTTAAACTTTTTATGGTTTTCTCTTCATTAATTGAAAACATGACGGGGTGCACTCGGGGTGTGTGTGTGTGTGTGTGTGTGGGGGGGGGGGGGGGGCTGATGGATGGAGCAGGAGAATTGAGAAAGCCATTAGCTTTACTGGAATCACAGCCTGTCAAGCAGTCAATACACACACTGCTTTATGTGTCTGCGAGCGAAGATGGAACAATTATCCCCTTTTATTAGGCATGCAGCACAAACACACACACACACACACACACACACGCACGGCGAGGAGGAGGGCAGCAATAACGATCAACTAAAATCAGTCATTCATTACTGTCAAGTCCACCTGACTATCAGCTTAGTCAAAACAAGACATAATAGGGAGAGAAAAGAGATGGAAAAACGTAATCAGTAAACAATCGTGATTTGGTAACCTTTGGAATAAATGGACATTTTCTGAGAACAATGTATCAAATTAATCTCCAAAATAACATTGAATTTGCATTTACATGCCCGAGTTTCGAGCGTCGAGACGTATGAGTCACCTTCACATCTCTTTCTCTTTGCTCGGAGCTTTATCTGGACGTCACAAAGATGTTCTCACTTTCTATTGTGTTGTTTTTTAATGAGCGTTAATGCACGATAAACACACACGACAACATGCTTGATTGGGGCGCTGTGAAGAACACGTTACGGATTTTCCGGCCTCCCAGCCCCCAGGAGAAGATGAACAGGAAGTACACTACCGTTCAAAAGTTTGGGGTCACTTAGAAATGTCTTTATTTTTCAAAGAAAAGCACTGTTTTTTCAATAAAGATAACATTAATCAAAAATACACTCTCTACATTGTTAATGTGGTAAATGACTATTCTAGGTGGAAACGTCTGGTTTCTAATGAAATATCTCCAGGTGTATAGAGGCCCATTTCCATCAACTATCACTCCAGTGTTCTAATGGTACATTGTGTTTGCTAATCGCCTTAGAAGACTAATGTCTGATTAGAAAACCCTTGTGCAATTATGTTAGCACAGCTGAAAACAGTTATGCTGGTGATATAAGCTATACAACTGGCCTTCCTTTGAGCTTGAAGTTTGAAGAACAAAATTAATACTTCAAATATTAATCATTATTTATAACCTTGTCAATGTCTTGACTATATTTTCTATTCAATTTTCAATTCATTTGATAAATAAAAGTGAGTTTTCATGGAAGACACGAAATTGTCTGGATGACCCCAAACTTTTGAACGGTAGTGTATATACAAACTTCTACAGAGACAGATTTGGTGAAATTTCTCCTCGCGATCAATATTATTGATCAATATCGCCGGTAATCGCTCCATTGTTAAGAGTTTAAACTCCCAGTGAGGATGGAATAAAATAAGAAATGAAGGGAAGTTTGAAAAAAAAAGTGTGCGAGTGTCTTTTTCCTTTTATTTTTCGTTGCCATTTGCTATGTAAGCGCTGGAGCACTTTACATAAGATTTATTACATCCAAGCAGAAATATTATCTTCTGCGGGTGCCATTCATCACTCGCGCCGTGAGACACTGTGAATGATACCCACCAAATTATGTAGATCAAGCGACGTCTGAGGGGGACGATTCAATTTGGTAACCTTGGTAACCCCCAGGTACTCCCCCGAACACCCCGGCTCCCCCGACACATCAGTCGGCGAGTTCAAAATACTTAAAACCCCACAAACAAAACAAAAAAACAAGATGTTACGCAATTAAAGCTGCAATAGTGAGAGTTGGAGTTGGTCGGCCAATAGAAATCCTTCCTGTTAGCGGCGTCCTCTGGAGCAGTTTGATGACACTAAATGATAGGAATTAATAGATTATAATGTAATAGAAATAACTCTTTAGTATGTAGCTGATGCAGTATTTCATTCTTTCCATATATTCCACAGTTCAAACCAATAGTTTTCATTTTTAAACCCGAATAACCTCTCAACAAAGTGATTAATTGCATACATTTTGTCTTAAGTGTTATTTATTTACGGATTTAAATGTGTTTTGCAGAAACCACGGGTAGAGATACGATTACTAAAAAGAATCACACTGGATTTATTACTTTATTGCATTTAGATTTGAACTTCTCCGCCTCCTGTTTACTGTTTACGGCCTTCTGATGTTCACAATGGTACTCCATGGGGTCCCTGAACACACCTCCGCACATTCTTGATCAAAAACCTCCCACATATCAAAACACCGGCAAACCATAAAGTCACAGCCCCCCTCTATGCATTTATATTCACTAATTATCCTCCACTACCGTTCAAAAGTTTGGGGTCATCCAGACAATTTCGTGTCTACCATGAAAACTCACTTTTATTTATCAAATGAATTGAAAATTGAATAGAAAATATAGTCAAGACATTGACAAGGTTAGAAATAATGATTAATATTTGAAGTATTAATTTTGTTCTTCAAACTTCAAGCTCAAAGGAAGGCCAGTTGTATAGCTTATATCACCAGCATAACTGTTTTCAGCTGTGCTAACATAATTGCACAAGGGTTTTCTAATCAGATATTAGTCTTCTAAGGCGATGATCAAACACAATGTACCATTAGAACACTGGAGTGATAGTTGATGGAAATGGGCCTCTATACACCTATGGAGATATTTCATTAGAAACCAGACGTTTCCACCTAGAATAGTCATTTACCACATTAACAATGTAGAGTGTGTATTTTTGATTAATGTTATCTTTATTGAAAAAACAGTGCTTTTCTTTGAAAAATAAAGACATTTCTAAGTGACCCCAAACTTTTGAACGGTAGTGTATATATTTCATTGTTTTGCACCGGATAACATAGGGCACTTTCCTCTGCTGTTGTTTGAAGCACACACAAATATTTAGCGAGGTAGCTGTAACATACTTACCAATAATCTCAGAAACGAGCATCTCCCCCCCCCCACACACACACTCACCGCCGTTGACTCAATTATGATGCAAAAGGGTGTTTTTTTTAAAAGCCTGGCTCATTTCTAATTAAGCCACACACTCGTACCTATTTGTAGCTCATGTCCTGACATAATGCAAATGCTATGTAAATTAACTGCACTGATCTCTCCCCCGCTAGCTCGGCACTCAGAGCCCCTCGGAGACCGGCGGGGGCATTTAGTGGTACTTTATAGTAGTTTGCTTTCTCATCGGCTGAAACGCATGACAGGGATGGATGTATCGACGGGCCCGGCTATGGGAAAACGAGACGGCGCAGTGGCCCGCAAATCGTTCCTTTAATTGTTTCCCGTCCCCAAACTCCCTCCTTTCCGATCTCAACGTTGACAACATATTGATCCGTAGTGATCGTGTCGCCGTCTCCTCGTCCGTGTGGTCCTCCAGACGCCTTCACAGGCTTGCAACCTGCCACACCCTCCGGCCTGTAGGGACGACAACCCCCCCCACCCACACCCCCCTCGTCTTCCCTCTTTACTCCGGCCCCCCAGCTGAGGCTGTTTAGGCAGGCCGTTAACGCGCTCGCTCTGCCGTCGCTAAGCGGCCGTACCACGGCCGGTTGGGCAGCTGACTGACCGGATCTGATTGGATGTTGGAGGGGTTACGGCCCTGATGGAGCCTCCATGCTGCCGGGCATCCAAACACTTGATGTACGTCCCGGAACAACTACAGACGCATTTCTCAGGCTGGATGGAAAAAATATATTTTGTTGCTTGATGTTTGACTGGTAGCGGAGTTATTGGTAATGCTAGCTTTAGATCAGAGGTTATGTAATCGTAACAAATGCATACAACTGAAACTGGAGGGGTGTACGATCGCAAATAATACCAATTCTCGCATGGCGTTGTTTTGTATGGAGGACTTAAAATGTCTTAAATATAAATAAATAAATGCATGAATAAATACAGGAATAAATAAATGAAGGCTTAAATAAATGTCTAAATGAATAAATACAGGAATAAATAAATAAATGCTGAAATAAATGTATAAATGAATATAAGAATAAATAAATGCTTAAATAAATAAATACAGGAATAAATAAATAAATGCTTAAATAAATGTATAAATAAATACAAGAATAAATAAATGCTTAAATAAATGTATAAATAAATAAATAAATACAGGAATAAATAAATAAATGCTTAAATACATGCTTAAATACATGTATAAATAAATACAAGAATAAATAAATGCCTAAATGTATAAATAAATAAATAACTTTATTTATATGTTACCAGTATGTCCTGTTTGTTTGTTTTGTTTGATTTGTCTTTCTATTTTTTGTTTTGTTCCGCTTGTCGCTGTCTCTTGTCCCCATGTGAAGCGTCTTTGTGTATTCAGGAAAGCGCAATAAAAGTTTGAATTATTATTATTAATATTATTATTATTATTATTATTAAAACAATCCCACCCAGTCCAATTGAGTCTAATATGAAAAATTATAAACAAAATTGAGAATTCTTCAAATAAAAAAGAATTAGGTCTTAATTTGTGTCATCAACGAATACTTTAATTGCCCCAAAAAAGGGAGATTACATAATCCTGTGACCACTCAAGCAAATCCATCTCCTTATGAGGATCATGTGGAGTCATGTTTAACATTCAAATACTATTAATGTAAGATCATTTATGGTAAATGGACATAAAACTAAGAATACAATTATGAATATCATGGGGGGAAAAGGGGCAAAAAGGTTGCATAAACATTTTTCAACCAACCTTATAAAGTTGATGCCATTGTCTCTGCAGTTTTATTGTAATATGAACTACTCCAGATTGAAGTATTCTGAAATAAAGCCACACACAGGATCATCCTGAGCCAGACTTTAGACACATCTACAGCATTTGAGATGATGTGTAATATCTGAGCAGCCAGCACCTGAATTTTCCTCTTCAAACTTAAAGAGAAAGAAATAGAGATGCAACAATAGAAATCATTACAGTCAATCTGTCCAGGTCTAGACTTTGCTCTCTCTCTCTCTCTCTCTTTGCTCATCTGTGCCACCAGTCATTTCTTTGTATCTCTGTCTCTCTCTCTTTTTTTTGTTCGCCCTCTCCGCATCTCTGTGTCTCGACGCTCAGCCCATTAATTGTGCCCGATCACTGCCACATGCCTCAATGAAAATAAATTGCTTTTAATTTGGGCTTTTCCTTCTTCCACCACGGCCGGCATCACTTAATTTCATTAACTCTGAACCTGTAGAGCGCTTCTTTTCTTTTTTTTCAAAAGCGTCATCTCACGGACGCACTTGAAAATGAAAAGAAGCCCCTCTCTCTCTCTCTCTCCCTCCTCTCCTCTCTCTCTCTCTCTGCGCTCCTCAATTAACAGAATCGTTTTCCTTTCAACTAAAATGAATGTTATTGAAACCAATTAGCATGGACTGGAAAATCTCTCGTTAATGAGGGGAGTGTGGGTGAGTAAACAGGAATGAAAAGATGAAATTAGAGAAGAGGCTCTTCTTGTTGGCCTGGAATAATGACATGCTTAGTCGCCTAATTGTCTGGTGAAAAGCACCGCTGCGATGGTAACAGATTGCGGTGTTCATTAGGCAGCAATGGGCCACCTGCTGCTGGGGCGGCGGGGCCCCGCAGTCCCTCGTACACGTGTTTATCCCAGGGGGCGCCTTTTCTTTTTTCTTCTTCTTCTTTTTTTTTGGACACAACGCTCACTATGAAAAGCAAATGAGCTTTGCCAATATGCTGCAATGTTGTGTCCTTATTGCCAAAGCACAGAAGCATGATGTGTCAAAAATCTAATGAAATGAACGAAACCCAAGAGTGTGAAGCCGGAGGGGGTTTTTGTTTTCTTTTTTTTCTTGATGATATTTAGCGAGAAACTACCTATAAAAATAAATTTAAAAAACCACTGTGTAATTTCATTATGAATTCTAAAAAGATAAGTATTCTGCTCGTCATTACCGCTATCATATCTCATCACAGGGCCTCTTTATTGCTGCTTCTGAGGCCCCAGTATGGACAGAGTGAGAGGGTTGAGAGAGGGATAATGGGCCTCTAATTGCAGTGTGGATCAGGTTGGGAGGGGGCGGCGGAGGCATTCTCCCAGTATTTATCCCCCCCCCCCCCCCCTCCATGAAATATTTAATGGCTGGCCCGGGAGAAACAAACTCTACACACATTCTCTAATTCATAACCCGGAGATAGTATTACAACATCCATCCATACCTCCATCCCTCCTCTCTGTCTTCTTATTATTATTCCGGACTGCACAAGAAAGAAGAGAGAGAGAAGAAAGATTTAAACGTAGACCGCTCCTAAGTGTAATGTTAATTAATTCAGAATTAATTCTCGCATTAGGACTAAAAATGGGGGAGCGCATACTCTTAAGCTCAGTGGGGTCCGCTGTTGCTTTGAGGCAGAGTATGGATTTTAAAGAGCTATGACCCCCCCCCCCCTCCCCCCTCCCGTCCTCCGTGTAACAAGATAACAAAAAGTCATCAGCCGCGGCTTCTTTTCAAATGTTTTTTCTCGCTCATTTCAGAGCAGCGTGAGACTTTTTCGTGCGTCAACAACACGCTTGTGTGTATGCATTTCCACCGTGTATTAAAAGTGTACGTGTGTGTGTGTGTGTGTGTGAGCGTGCACATCTACGTTGTTTCAGTGTCGCTGAAAACCTTAAATAAGTACAAATAAGTCCCGTTGTTGCACGTCGCACAGCTGTTGGTCGTCATCATCCTGCAGATAACTTAAAGGGGTGTCAATTAAAATGCTGCTCTCTATCTCACAGCCCCTCACACACACACACACACACCCCACACACACCCTCCTCCCTCCTCTGCCTTTCAGTGAGTTAAGGTTAAGGGTGAGAATGGAGGTGAGAGAGAGAGAGAGGTTAGGGGTGGACTGCTCCATTTTTTATATATTTTTTTTAAGTAAAGCTGAATTGTTGTGAGTAAATATGAAAAAGATCCATGTCAGCATCTCTTGCTTTAAACAGCTCACCTATGTATTGTCGATTATGCACACGCAGCAGCTCAATTCATTCATGAATTTCTATTAAAACAGGCCGAGTCGGTCCCTGTGGACCTCTTCCTGTTTAGAGGTGGGGGGGGGGGGGGGGGGGGGCTGGGGTCTTTCTCTTTCGGAAAGGCTAAGCGTCCCCTAGATGCTCGCCCCCCCCCCCCCCCCCACCATCACCCGCCGTGACCCTGGTCCCGCTCCCCTCTGGAGACAGTTCAACCTCTGAGTGCTCACGCCGGTGGTTCTGAAGTGTAAACCATCACTGAAATACTTGTCTTTGTTTACAGTAATTGGTTGATGTAAATAAATAACTCATGAATCCAAACCTGGAATAGTTTTTGGGATCTTCAGCTATCGGCCTAAGGCTTTAAAAAAAACGGGGGAAAAGCGTGTTCTCTGTCTATCTGAGTTAAACACCTGAGGTACCGGGAAACTGGATTAGACGTTATGGTTCATCATAACTTGATTAAAGACGGAGTTGATGAAACAACATTGGTTTGATGCTCGAGTTTAAGCAATGGAAATATAAAAAATGTGGTTTCTATCTGTTGGGGTGCATATTATGGGGGGGGGGGGGGGGGTTGCAATAGACGTGTGTGATGGAAACACAGATTACATTTTAAATTACGGGTGTATTTTAGGGGTCTTTGGGGAATCGGAGAGAGGAAGCGGCGCCTCTCTTTTCTCTCTCCCTTGAGATTCCCTCCGCTTAATTGATTTACTTTGTGTGCGACGACACGCCCACTCGCACGTGAGCGGCGAGCGGCGGCGTTGGCACGTGCCGGGACACCCCCCCCCCCCCCCCCTCGACATGCCGATTTTAAGCAATTAAGTGTTATATTTACTGCGTTTCGCCAGCTTTGAAAAGCCTGTTAGCGAAATAGTGTTTTTCTAATTAATACTAAACACATTGGCTGATGAGAATGGAGTTAATTTTGCATGGATTTGATCATAAATCAAAGTCTTGGTCGAGATAGGCAACACAATTTCAAAGTCATGATCACCCAAAGTCGTTAGAAAGTCGTCCTCTGAGAAAATTTAGACAAAATCCCATGACAATCCATCCGGTATTTCTTAATATCTTTTGTTCTTTATCTGGAAAAAAAGCAAATTCAAGCCAATATTGTGCAAGATGGCTTAAAATTGTAAACTAAAGGGGGGGGGGGGGGGACACTGGGGAAGCGGGGACGAGCGGGTGACAGGTGGGGACAAGGAGTAGTCTTTAAGTATTGACGAATGAATGAATAAGGAGTTATTGAAGAGCCCATTGATCGGAAGCCAATTCAGGATTAATGGATGCCGATAGGTTGTCTTGGTTCTTGAATAACCGATTAGGGTCAGAGGAGATGGGTACGCTGATGCAGTCCTCCACTGTCCTTCCCCACCTCCGGCTCCTAAATCAATCCTCCTTGTTCATGCTTTCCGTCTCTTTATTGAAGCTGCACGGACAGAAATAGTCCAAATGTTGACGAGCTCTATCGTCCCCACGCATTTGTTTCTGGACATGTCTGCTGGTTTATGTCGGAGTGAGAGGGTCCGATGGCGGGGTGGCGAGAGAGGGGCCGGGCGTTAATGGGCGGAGGGAACAGGGCCGGCATTGTTGTAAGAAAGCTAGAATCTGATATCTGAATATCTCATCGTCGTTAGACTGTTTCTTCCTCTGTGATTTGATCATCTAACTTTTACCTCCCGGGTTTTTATACTCTGACATTTCCTGTTTGGTTCTGCGTTTCCTTCTTCTGGAGGGCGAGAGGAGGAAACTGGATGCATGTTGTACTGGATTTTGATTAGAAGGAAGCGTGTCTCTGTGCACTCTCTCTTTGACCTCGGGGAAACAACGATCGTCTCCGTCCGGCCCCTCGTCCACATGTCACTCTCCTTAATGTCGTAATCGTTGTTATATCGTCACGGTTACGGTCTCGCCTCGTCTAGCCGCATGGCTCTCTTATACACACATTTAAATGTCGATTAAATGACTTAGAAAATGTAATTGTAAAAGCATTAACTTCTTGTGTTTGTATGTTTTTTTAACCACAAGTGACTTTTTAACTGCAGTGATTGTACCCGTGTCCTCAGATTGTATTTCATACATTGTTGTCGTATTTTTTGTTGCTTTATGGACTCATGAGTCTGGAATAAGATAAATATATATGGACGGCAACACCAGTCTTTCAGCCGGTTCCCCAAGTGAGTCCAGACTTAAGACGTCTGTGGGATGGATCACCATGGATATACCAGAAGAAGAATCCGACTGACTTTGGTGGCCCCCCACTTTTCGGAGATGTTTTCTTTGACTGAGGTATGCACACCTGTGTGAACTGGGTTGTGATGACTTGAGTCTTAGTTTTGGTTTTATTCATGCTGTGATCTAAAAATATTATAATTCTTTATTTAAATTTGTGTATATATTGTCTGAAACTGTGTGTAATGTGCTGCTGCTGCTGTCTTGGTCAGGACACTCTTGTAAAGGAGATTTTTAATTTATTTATTATTATTATTATTTATTTTTATTTATTATTTATTATTTATTTTAATCTCAATGAGTCTATTCCTGGTTAAATAAATGAAAAATAAATATATCCATACCTACTGTCACAACTGTTGTAGCGAGAGAGAGAGAGAGAAGACCCAAAATAAGGAAGTTGACAGCTAAGTTCTCGTTCTTCCCAATAACTTTAACACAGAAACTTTAATCTTCTTAACTCACTTAAGAGAATCATACAAAATAACAGGCCAAACACGCACCATCACCATGGATCTCACCGGTACAGACCCACACATGAGGGATGAGAGGAACAGGGTTTACATACACAGGGGGGGCGCAGGTGATTGGACACAGGTGCAGGTGATTGGACACAGGTGGAAACAATCAGGGACAGGGCAGACAATCACAGGGACAGGAAGTGCAGGGAAACAGAGGACACGATTTCAAAATAAGACACAAGACACAACAACTCCAGATCCTGAGACAGGTCAAACTTTCCCCTCGTCCTATGAAACGTCCTAAACAATCTACGAGACGCATCACCACGACGTCGTGTCCAGACGACCACGCTCCTGATCCCGATGCCTTATTTTTCCTTTTGCTACGCCATGAGGCTGACTAAATATTTTGTGTTTTGAGTGAATATTTAACTACATGCACACATGGTCAAAGTGGTTTATCTATATATCGCGCCGCCTCGGTCTCTCACTAATTATAACGGACTTTGCCTCGTCTTTGCTTTTATAAATCCGTATTTAAACTGTAACAATATTAATCTGAATGCCTGTTATTGAATTACGTTGCTCTGAAGAACGTGTTTTGTCTCGTCTGGTAATAGCAGCCCTAATGTATCCGTCCATTGAGGTTTATCTGAGGACTTTACGTCCAGCAGTTGAGCCGTAATCCACTCCAAAATACACTTTGACTCTGCTTTAACCACCAAATAGCATTTGGAAAAATAACATTGTGATTAATGCATGCTAACTACATAATAGAGCTTAGAAATGTAATTAACAGTAACTTCCTGCAGCTAATTGGTATAGCTCTGTTATTCATTCATTTCCACTGAGGACACAAATGTGGGATATTAGATGCATATTAGAGGCATTACTTTTTGATGCTAAGAACACAGCTTAAAGAGCACCATTTATTATTTATTGTCTCTTTTGTTTTCACTCGGGATCGCAGCAGTGTAGTGAATAGAGCGGTTAGCGTTCGCTCTGCCGAGAGCTTCAAGCGGCCGCGCTGTAAAGTGAGGGTCTTACACTCGCTGAGGAAGACAGATTCACTGATGTCCAGACGTTCAGCTCGTCAGTGGGGAAAAAGTCAAAAGGGCAAAAAAGAGAATGTTTCGCGGCCGTTAGGGATAGAAAGTCAAAAATATGAGATAGAAATTCATAATTATAAGATAGAAAGTCAAAATTATGAGATAGAAAGTCGAAATGAGATCAAAAGTCATAATTATGAGATAGAAAGTCGAAATTATGAGATGGAAAGTCGAAATTATGAGATAAAATATGCGCATGTGCTTCAGTCGCGCTTTTTATCAAAATAATCTTTTTTTAAATATTATTATAAAATAATAATTGCACAATAGCTGCTTGTAGGATATCTTTATGAACTGGGCTGGGTCATTTGCATAGAAAAAGACCTATTTTAAATGTATGCATGCTACCAAATGACATGTAAAAGACACAGGTGCATCAAGATCACAATGAGCCTATAGAGCCAAGGAAAGTGTGTGTGTGTGTGTGTGTGTGTGTGTGTGTGTGTGTGTGTGTGTGTGTGTGTGCGTGCGTGTGTGTGTGTGTGTGGATGTGGGTGTGGGTGTGTGTGTGTTGGGGTCATGAAGACCAATGGACCACACACTCGAGGAAGAAACAAGGAAAACAACATGAAAACCCCCCAGATATGCTCACAAAGCTCTCCTCCTATTGTCACCACCTACTAATATTACAATACAAGTTCTCCATCAGGTCGCCTCACACTGTGAGAAAGAAAATCTGAGCACCTGTTCCCCGGAGTGTCGGAATTCAAGCGATTAGCAGGTTGCCGTGCAGAAGGGCAGAATGTGAGAGAAAAAAAATCCTTTTGGAAATTTGCATGGAAAAACAACAAGTTGTCTAAAATACAATTTTTTTAAAAAGCACAAGAATTTGAATTTTAGGTGGGCAACAAAATGCCAGATGATGTTGCTCATCTACATTTTGAAAGAAGCGGTTCATCACGCACATGGCGCACACAAACACACACACACACACACACGCACACACACGCCGTCTCACTTCCTCCAATCTTTTGTCACCCGCTGCAACAAATGCCCCACGCAGGACGAGGGCACGGCAGGAGCCTGATGGGAAAATGGGAAATGGGCTATCATCAGGATAACAGGGCACCGCAGTCCACTAATCAGATCAGGAAGTTGGGTGTGTGAGTCTCGGAGAGGGAAATGGTGAGTGTGCGAGAGAGAGAGAGAGAGAGAGAGAGAGAGAGGTTGGTATCGCGGAGCAATAATGGCGTTTGTGTTTTAAGAGGCAGAGTCGTGGGCATCGCTTTATCCCGGCGAGCGGCGTTTCCGTCTGAGCGTGGTGGATCAGCTGGCCCGGAGAGGAGAGTAAATATTTAGTTCCAGGAAAGGAAACGTGTATTTCCCCTCCCTCTAGCTCCAGAACAATAATTCCCTCCTTCTCAGAATAGCAGTAATTATCACACTTCCCTGCATTCACCGAGCCGCTCATTGTCCGGCAGCAACTGCAGTGGCTCGAGACGTATTGTTGAGAGTTGGGGTCATTTCATTGTGTGAATACGTCTGTATGAGTGTAAACCCATCACTCAAATGAGGAAACCATCCCCAAAAAAACCTCTATCGATCTATCTATCTAACTATCTATCTGTTGGTCTCTCTGTCTGTCTATCTATCTAACTATCTATCCATCTATCTATCCATCTATCTATCTTACTATCTATATATCTATCCATGTATCTATCCATCTATCCATCTATCCATCCATCCATCTATCTATCCATCTATCTTTCCATATATCTTTCTAACTATCTATATATCTATCCATGTATCTATCTATCTGTCTGTCTATCTATCCATCCATCCATCTATCCATCTATCTATCTAACTATCTATATATCTATCCATGTATCTATCTCTCTGTATATCCATATATCCATCTGTCCATCTATCTATCTATCCATCTATCCATCTATCCATCTTTCTATCTATCGATCTATCTATCTGTAGTGTAGTCCATCGCACAACACAAAGAAAGTTATCTCTCCATCTCTTGTCCAACAATTGGGTCACATAATAATTGTAACTACAGAAAATGAAGCACGTACCATAAGAGCTGATAGAGTCATGGAATAGAAGCCTCACCAGAACCATAAGAGCTGATAAAGTCATGGAATAGAGGCCTCATCCGAACCATAAGAGCTCATAGAGTCATGGAATAGAGGCCTCACCAGAACCATAAGAGCTCATAGAGTCATGGAATAGAGGCCTCATCTCTGGTAGTTACGGCTCCATGAGTTTGACTGAAACAGCTAATTGTTTGTGATATATAAGAATCGTAAACGGCTGATTGTGAGCAATTCAAAACCAACGGCGTGCCTTCAAAGGAGGCCGTGAAGACAGACAGAGCAATCAGTGATGAATATATCTGAGAACGGGCACATTGATTGGAAAGCCGACGCCACGCAGCCGGCCCACTAACCGGGGAGGAGAAATTGTGAGACTTAAAGCTGGTGTGATGCGACCGAACCGGCCGTCAACGCGGTAGAGATTGCGGGAACTGTGACAGGATCAGAGCGAGTGCACAAGACGAGTGTATGAGGCGCTGTCACTCACACACACACACACACACACACACGGACGCATTAGTGTCTAAAAGATACTTGATGCTGACAAGCTGATAAATCAACATTATAAAGCTTTACTGTCTCCTTTTTGTGAACACACACACACACACACTCCCCAGGAGAATCTCATCTTATTTACAATAACCTGACACTCCACCGTGGTGGAAATGGTATTAGATTCTTGATGACAAATAAAGAGCGTGAGGAAGAGAGAGAGAGAGAGAGAGAGAGAGAGAGGGAGAGAGAGAGAGAGAGAGGGTTTTTCTCTGCATATTTCTTAGTATGCATGTTGATCCTGTTAGGCTGAAATGCAATAACAGAGTCGTAGGTCCGCTCTACAGGAGGAAAGACCCTCGCAACTCCCTCTGACTACCTTCTATTTATCATCTGCACCATAGACTGTCGCGGCAAAGAATATATTGCTTTAAAAAGTCGCCGCCGTAATAGCGTTGATCTAATTTCCATAAATTTTCATCTCGAATTTAATATTTCTTTCATCGGCGAACAACATAAACTATTTAAAGAGAGAGGGTGCTGGGGTGGCAAACTTTTTCCCCTCCCTCCCCCGTCCTTAAATTTGCTTTTCGGATATTCCCTCGTGATGGATACCGCGGGAGTCCGAGGAAGAGGGATTCACATATTGGGCCCCACACACGCACACACACATACACACACACACACACACACACACACACACACATTCATGCACATCCCAATTGGAGTAAGCATCATCACAACATCAATGAACCTGGATGTCACATTCATACATCATTTACTTTACACTGCCAGGTCTAACTCATTTCAAAGACTAACCTTTTTATTTATTAAATGGTACCAATAAAGCCCCTGTCTGGGTGCTGAGTCATCAGTTTGATTTAATCAGTTGTTGTCCATTACATGAAACACATTGCAGTAGTTGGCATACAGATGTTTACTGTATGTGCTTCTTAAGCCTCCCGGTGACACAATTCTACTTAAAAAAACGATGATAAAAAAATGTGGCTTTAGACATTTATTTACGTGTATCTACCATTTTATTCATATATTCCACTGCTTTTTGTGAACCCAAGACCTTCAGTTTATCAATTTCAAACACAAAAACAGTTCGTCCACATGAGTAAAGGGACGTTTTCACAAGAGATATGAGGATTTAAAAAAAATTTAACTTCAATGTTCAGCTTTAGGGCCAAATTATGTCTTTACACTTCCACCTTAGGACAATTGTGCTTAGGAATATAGAGAGTTGTGATTATTCTGCAATTTTTGATGCAAGAAACATGGGTATATGTCATATGCCTTTAAAAGGTGAATTTAAGAAATTGTGTAAAATCGAGAAAATGACCCCAGTCCCCACAGGGTTAAAGATACGGCTTTTCTCTTTTTAAATTCACGCTGTACTGTGGACTATGGCTCAGACATTGCTTTGTCTGAGCGTGATTTGAATCTTTCAGCAGAATATCAACAAACCAGCCCAAATGATGCTATTTTATCAGCCGTTGCTTAAGTCTAGGGAACTGCAACTTTGGTTAAAAAGATTGTAGTCATAGATAAAGCTGCATCAATCAATATCTTCAAATGAACAATGGGTGAAAAGCATATCCCTGTAATTGTGTAATGTTAGATTTTAGTTAGTTAGTTTTACGCCACAGTAGGCATAAAAAAAAGCCTGAGTACATAGCTAACGGTTCGCTAACATGCTAGAGGTAGCAACTTTATATTAAATGTGCGTATGATCTCCAGTCTGTTGTGGAGTTGGACTGCCAAGTAGCCAACAAATATAACTAGAAAATGCATTTCCTGCTGAAAATGCATTTGAATGCTAACATCTGAAAGTTTGAAGCTAAAATGTAAAAAAAATTGCTGAAAATGTCTGAAAATAGCCGACATTTTTTTTAAAGTTGAAGATTTTTCTCCATAGGATCTAATGAATTAAAAGAACATTAAATTGTTTAAAGATACAACAATTGGAGAAATTAGAAATATGAAAAGTCATACCCCTCTGGTCCTGAAGAAGCTAGATTTTTTAATATCTGAACGATTTCTGAAGCTGAAAATATGAAGGAAGAGAAAAAACGTACGGAAGAAATAGAAGAATAACTTTAAGTAAAGATCACAATATTTGAAGCATTCCAACTAATTCTATATCTATATATTAATACTTTTTGTAACTTTTTGGCTAAAGTTGGAGAGATCGCATATGCAGGGTCAACCATCCAGCCCCATCGCAGAGGTTGTGTCGCATCTCGTATGTCTTTGATTCCTCTGGTCATTATTTGAAACAAATATCGGTTCAAACATTCATCACTTTCATTGATGTTGAATCTGCTTTTCCATGTGTCTGCAATGCGGTGGACATCATTTATCTGCGTTGCATGGTATGGATGACGATCGGAGGTCCGTACTATAAGCACACATCCTGTGATTGTGAATTAGATCTGTGAGGTCGCACGTTACACATTGATGTTCCTGAACGAGATGTTGACGGAGGAAGACGACAGCCTTGTGGGAAGAAGGCGGACGATCGTATACACACCCCATCAAAGACCTCAGGCCCCAAGAATGTCATTATCCACTGCTACCACCACCAACAATAAGCTGTATGTGTGTGTGGAGAAGCTCACACTGTCCGAGGTGTGTATGCATTGTAGTCATAGAGGAAATCAAATGGTCTGTCAGTGATACAGAGAAGCCATTGCGTGTTTTCAGAAGACTTTGAGGTGAAGGGAAACACGTTACACTCAGTTTAGCATCTTTATGGATTTTAGAATTTTATTGCAAACTTTAAAGGGTTATCAAGGCCCGTGCTCCTGGCTTCCTCTCTGACATTTAACCCCACATGAGCCAAAGCTCAGCTCTAGATCCTCGGGCAGGGATCTCTTGGCTGCTCCCAAATTCTAGGCCGAGGACAAAAAGTGGGCGAGGGTTTGACTGTTTGACCTTCTGAACTCTGAAACCACAACATTTAGGCTTGTTTAGCATTTGCTGTTATATCACTTGCCTAAAAGTCCATTTTAAAAGTAGTGTTTGCTATCAAATATGTTCATGTTTTATTATTTATTATGATTAAATTCATCGAATTGATTGATTTATAAACCTGTCTCTTAAACTTGCTCAAGTATGACATTTTATTGGTAAATAAAACACTGCTTCGGTGTCAGAGATTGTCGCTTGGTCATTTGGCAATGGAAGCCAAAAATGCATTGAGTTGCAAAACCAATTCTCATAATATCAATGTGAGGAGAAATATGAGCGAGACTCGGGTGAGATGGTGGGTGAGATTTGAGAAAGGAGGAAGTAAGTATAGCAGATGCAGAGCTTTACTTGACACTAAAAGTTAATCGTACAGCAACCTTGATTATTCAATTGTTAAGTTTATACATTAAACGGCATCAGCCACGTAGAAACATAACTTTGAGAACGCGAATGGTTGCGATGGACGCACATTTTTCGCCGTGCAAATGACGCTAATAGAGCAAAGTGAAATTAGCCTCAAGTTAAAATATTTCAACTTTAGAGAAAAATTCGCCCGACGGCGAGTTGCGAAAGCCAATCAGCGTTGAGACGCTCCCGCCGTCATCACTAACATCGTGCCGTTGGTGAATTGGCTAATGCTACTCTAGCATATATATATCTATATATCTATATATAGATATATAGATATATATACTGTACTTCAAATACAAATCATTATTTCTAACCTTGTCAATGTCTTGACTATATTTTCTATACATTTTGCAACTCATTTGATAAATAAAAGTGTGAGGTGATCCCAAACTTTTGAACGGTAGTGTATGTATGATATTTATGTTATGAACCCGAACACGAGGGCGTTAGCTGTTCCGACGTCTGTGGGATGTCAACAACAAGTATAAAGCACAACTCGTGGTTATTTCTTCCGTGGTGGATGAAGGAAATGATAACTGTTTCCACGGAGTAAAACCATGGAGATAAGCCCCGCCCCCTATAAGTTGAAATATTTCAACTTTAGCGAAAAATTCGCCCGACAGCGAGTTGCGAAAGCCAATCAGAGTTGAGACGCTCCCCCCGTCATCACTAACATCATGCCATTGGTGAATTTAACTGGCTAATGCTACTCTAGCATATATATATATATATATAAATATATATATATACAGTATGTTTGATATTCATGTTATGAACCCAAACACGAGGGCGTTAGCTGTTCCGACGTGTGTGGGATGTCAACAAGTATAAAGCACAACTCGTGGTTATTTCTTCCGTGGTGGATGAAGGAAATGATAACTGTTTCCACGGAGTAAAACCATGGAGATAAGCCCCGCCCCCTATAAGGCGCGAATGAAGCGAATAAACCGCGACTTGTCGGGCGAGTAAACTCACGCGAGTAACTCAGTGTGGGCGCGGCATTAGACTCCCCCCCCCCCCAACCGACTTTAACGCAGCTGTGACAAGACAAACGGTGAGAGATGACGAGCGCGAGAGACGGTAGAGGATGAACCGTGTGACACGGCAACGCGAGTGGACTTCAGTGGGTGAGCTGCAGCAAGGGTGACGTGGCAGGCCTGCAGAAGACTGAAGGGGGTCTGACTGAGACAGGGGGGGGGGGGGAGTCAGGCAGCAGGTGAGCGTGTGCAACCGGAGGGGGGGGGGGGATTCATCTGTCCTGGGTTCAGACACGGCCTCATTAGTGAGCAGTGAATTACACTCCAGACACGTCTTTATGTAGACTAATCATATTACAGCCAGCGCGCTCAGCTTCACCCCCGCGGGGAAGAGAGAGAGAGAGCGAGAGAGAGAGAGAGAGAGCGAGAGCTGGTGGAGGGTTGGAGAACTTTACCATCGGATGTGTCCGTGATAACTCAATCTAATCCGGCGCCTCTGACTGAAACCATTTGTATCTCTGTGTCCGGCTGCGTGCGTCACACGACTCGAACCCCGGCTCCGTCGCCCCCCCTCTCTCTCTCAACTCTCCCTTCATCTCGCTTGTTTTCTCCACACCCCCCCCCCCCCTCTCCCCTCCTTCCCTCTCTATCCTCTCTCTATCTCTCTCTCTCTCTCTCTCTCACCCACCCACACTCCCTTCCCTTCAAGCGAGGGCCTCCCTGCCCCCACGTTTGTCAGTTCTGACAAGCTGCTTTAATGGGCGATGTGGCGCGTGCCTCTGACCACTGAGCACAGTCATTAACCTTCAGCGGCATAATTGAATTCAAGGTTGATTGCTCGTGACCCCCCTCCACCCCCCCCCACCACCCCCCCCCGCGCCGAGGTCCCTCTCAATGTACATATTCATTATGGGGCCCCGGCTCTAAATGGATTGCACAGGGAAAGCTGTAGCAATCATCCAGGCCTCGGCGGGGGCAGGGGGGGGGGGGGCAGGGGGGGCACGAGGACGGAGCGACGGGTGGATGGAGTAAAAAAAAAGAAAAGGGGAGGGGCACTAATTGCATGCTAGAGGAAGAGGATCAGATTATGAAAAGAGTGAGAGAATGAAGATGGATCCCCGTGACACTGTCAAATTAAGGGCAAGACTTGTAACGCGCCGAGACACTGAAATGTACAGCGGCACCCGCTCCTCCGGGCGGAGAGGGGGGAGATTGGGGGAGATTGGGGGAGGAAATGGTGTGGGATGGAGAGAGAGAGAGAGCGAGAGACGGAGGGGGGTAAAGAGCTGAGAGCGAGAGGACACCGAGGCTAAGAGAGAATTGAATGCGGAAGAATGAAGTAATATAGACGTGCGTGCACACACACACACACACGCGCGCGCGCACATACGTACGCACACACATTCTCGGGCTGGTTTCAGTGTGAAGGGGAGCATATATCACATCACCCCCTCCCCCCCCCGCCGCCCACGAAACACCACCACCGGCCTCCACCCCGAGCCAGCAGGTCTCTAACTCTTCCCTCTCTAATAGCTGTCAGATTACTATCAGCCAAACAAGACATCCAGCCTCGCCTCCCCCCCCCTTTCTCCCCCATCACCTCCTCCCCGCCCTTCACCCACCCCACTGCCCATCTTCCACATTACCCTCCAGTCCTCCTCGTTCTCTGCCGTTACGGCGCCTCCACCTCCCGCGCTCCTCCACCCTGCGGTGGCTCCTCCTGCTGAGCTCTACGAAGTGAATATCTGCGTCAGTAAAGATCTTTTGCGAGCTATTAATTAATTTAAAAACATGTTTGGGTTGCATGTATGTGAAACATTTATCTGGCTCAGTGGCGGCCGGCCAATAGAGAGCCACGGGGGCCTGGCCCCACCCACCTGGAGCCACATTTATTTAATATACAAAGATTTATCGATTAATATTAATGTAAATTATACAAATTGTCAATATTTGTGTTTTGGAGGTATGGAATATACTAAGAAATATTCGTAAAATAGGATATCTGCACATTATATGCTTTTCCTGCACGTCCGAATCGTTTTGGCCCAGAAGAGGCGGGGCTAAGAAGCAGTTGAGCCTATTCCTGATTAAAGATATAAATGAGTGATATACAATTCAGCCAATAAGCTTCCTAAAATTGATATGAAGCACACAGAAAACACGAGAACACCAGGACACACATGAGAAGTCCTCAAGGAGCCATATTGGGCAACGTGGACGTCACGACAGCGGGACGACGGACACAGGAGGAGGTGAAGAAACACCCTGAGGATAAAAACAGGCTCACTTTAACCCTAACAAGGTTCATAGGGGCATCTTAATATATGTTCTATTAGATTTTATAAAAATATATGATATTTATATTTTATTATAATATATTTACGATATTTATATTGTATATTTACATTAGCTGGTATTTTTATATCAAATTATACTGAATATTATTTTATATATGTATTAATATACTGAACTGTATGAATAAGATGTCCTTACCATGTAAATGTTAAAACAGGCTCACTTTAACCATAACAAGGTTCATAGGGGCATCTTAATATATCAAAATGTTCTATTAGATTTTATAAAGATATGAGATTTATATTTTTGTATAATATATTCATGAGATTTATATTGTATATTTACATTAGCTGGTATTTGTATATCATATTATACAGAATAGTATATATATATATATATAAATACTATTTTCTATATATATATATTTATATAATTGTATGAATAAGATGTCCTTACTATGTTCGTGTTGGAATAAATGTTAAATATTTAACTACAAAGTAGGAATGCGTGTTTGATACTTTTTGGTATGTTTGCTGAATTGATTGGATGGCTCAACCAAAAAATTAAAAATTATTCCACCAGCCGCCACTGATGTGTTTTTTATCCAACATTCATGGCTCCCCGATAACGGATCTTCAGAGCGTCATCATCAGGCCAAATGTTTGAATTTGTCCAATATCTTATTTTATCACTAAATACCAAAACGAATGACATTTAGCTTCCTGTTAATAATAATATTAATAATAATAATAATAGATAATATGAATGATACATCAGACTTATTTGTTGCTTTTTGACTCTTATATACTGTAGAATACAATGTAATAAACATGCTAAACGAAGTTGGATATGATCCTAGCAGTAGCATGCTAGCATCACGTAGCGTAGCATTTATACAGCCTCGATGGATTTGCTATTAAAAGTTAAAAGTCAAAGTTAGCATTGCTGTCTTGTTTTGTTCTCCAGTCCTTATCAATAAAGTAAGTGGTCAATAAAAACTAAAATCATAGTTATAGTGGAGAATAATTACCAGTCGAAGGGATGATCCACAACATAACGCAAAAGTCGGTCTCACTGTTGGCTAAAAATGTACGTGGAAAGCATTACTAAATTATTCATTCACCATTAATAAACAACTCTTTGTGAAGGGTCCCTTATCAGAGCGGTTCTTTGTGTCAACAAATTAGTTTAGTTAGTTTAGAGCAGGGGTCGGGAACCTATATGGCTCTTCTGGTGACGGCATATGGCTCCCACACAATTTTGAGTTGAAAATAGCATCATGCAGCACCAGAAGTCGCATTAAAAGCAAGGCATACTTAATTTATTATACGTTAAAAACACTATTTGGCTCTCAATGAAGTATATTTAGAAATATTTGGCTTTTATGGCAGTCAAAAAGGTTCCTGACCCCTGGTTTAGAGTTTACCCTTTTGCTTGGCCTGATGCTCCACTACTCGACTGTCGTCTGGCCGGAAACCTCTCCGCCCCTCCAGACAGCCAGCGGTCCGCAGAGAGTCATCCAACTGTCAGTGCTCTGTACAGTTGGCTGTGTGTGTGTGTGTGTGTGCACAGTTTGTGTGTGTGTGTGTGTGTGATCATCCTTTATCCCCCCTCATCATCACTAACAGGGTTTCCCAGGCTCTGGCCAGGAGAGTGTGGGTCACAGGGCAGGAATCAAACTGCAGAACAATGGAGAGCTTCCTCTACTTAACCTCCTAATGGGCTCTCAATGGCTCCCCTGGCTCCCTCAAAACTATCCGCCACTGGATTCACTTACCTCACTACGCCAACCAGGGTGTGTGTGTGTGTGTGTGTGTGGGGTCTGAGTGGTGTGGACATGGCACACTGTAATGAAAGTGTGTGTGTGTGTGTGTGTGAAAGAATGTAGGTGTCAGACAAAAAGAGCCAGACAACAGACAGGCGGGCCCAAACACAGAGGAGGTCCAACTGTTTCCGATGATTTTTTTTTCTTCTTCTGTGTGATCAGATGCAGGCGGTGGACGTGAGCGCTGGGAGTCGAATGAAGCGCACCCAAAACAAAACACGTGTTTCCAGGTGTGTGACGCGTTTCCTCTCCGCTGACCGATGTCGATGTCGGCGTACGCGAGTGCAGAGACTCGGCTGCGCTATGTTACACTTCAATAATTACTTTACAGTGTGTGTGTGTGTGTGTGTGTGTGTGTGTGTGTGTGAGAGTCCCTGAGCACCTCACAGACCCCCGCAAATCTGCAAAGACAAGTGGCCTCATTTATTTTCCCGTGGAGGGGAAATAATTTAGCGACGTCGGGCCGCTAACGAGCTCGAGCGGAGGGATTTACTAATTGGATTCACTTTGTTTGTGTCATTTTAATTACGCTCGCGGTCCCCGGCCCTGGGAGCCACAGCAGTGATCCTTCAAGTCTCTTATGCTATAGTCCCAGCAGAGCTTCTTTTTTTTCACACACACCAACAACAACAAAAAAACACTGAAGTCGACTTCCTGTCAAGCGACGCTGCGACAGGCCGCGGGGGGTTAATGTTAATTTGTTGATTCTGAGCATGTTTGGCTGCCGTGTCACTTTAATCTCTTGAAAGCACCTCAAAAGGTCACCCCCCCCCACCCCCCCACCCCCGTCTTCTGATACAAAACAAACACACCCTCTCTAAACTTTTTTGTTTTTTTTGTTTTTGTGTGGTGATGAATCATTATTTATTGCTGTAAATGAAAGACATGTGTGGGGGATTTGGGGGGGGTAGGAGCTTTTTTTCCTGCCTGTGTAGTCTTAAGCGGTGTGTTTATGTTCCGCTTTTGAAGAGGGGAAAGCTTCACCGAGCCGAACCACTTTGAGGTTCCTTTTGAAGTGTTCCCCGAAGACACGCTGGCTAATTATTCGCCGTTTCATGATGAATTCGGCTGAGTTCATTAGACTGTTTTAACTGATGCTGCTTTCTTAGATCCTGTCCGCCTCAACGCACACACACACACACACACACTGAACCGTTGTGATAATTGAGTGATTAATTGAAACCTAATGATCAGCGTCGACCGTATGTTTCACTTTCATTTCAAACTTGACGTTTTATTATCAAGTTATTACTCAAGTTGCAGGCGGAAAGTGACGTGAAGTATTCAAGGGAGCAGCAGTAAGATGTGAAGATGTGAAGTTGCCTTGTATAGATAGATAGATAGATATATACTTTATTAATCCCCAAGGGGAAATTTGTCGAAACAGTAGCAGCACCAATAAACCAAACACACAAGAATAAAAAACAAGAATAAAAAACAAAACACAAAATATAAAAAACAGGGATGAAAGATATAGAAGTATACAAAGTAAAATACAAAACAAAATATATTTGTACATATACAACACACATGCATACACAACACACAACACCAATGACAAATCAAATCAAATAAAAAAATATTAAATATAGACTGTGCAAAATGCAAAGTGTGTGTATGTGTGCAGTGCAAATGAGTACCTAAAGGCCTGAGAACATTATATTTAATGAGCAGGAGCTATTGTAAATAGTAATTAAACAAAGTAAGAGTTACCCGGAAAGAATTTAATAAAATCCAAAGAAAAGTGCTGAGAGGGTCGAAAAAAATGCATATAAGAGAGAGAGAGAGAGAGAGAGAGCAAGAGAGTGTGGCGGCTGCCCCTCCATGGTGTTGTTAGTGAGGGTTTCATCCCATCCGTCCCATGTTGTGTGATAGTGATCAGTCTTTAGGGACCCGCCTCCACAGATGAGGTCAGTCCGAGCTGTCAATCACACCGCTCCGGGGAGGGGGCGGGGTCACCTCGGGCAGTGAATCCCCAAACTCCTCCCCCTGGACCTTCAAATTGGAAACACTATTGGATGAAGAGGACCCTGCATTGTGTTCACCAACGACGCTACGAATGATTCAATGAAACTATGAATTAATTTAAGCTCGAGGACGTTCCCCGGGGGCCTCGTGGTGGAATGACGCTCGGGGGTTTGTTGACCGTCCAGTCGAAATAATATTATTATAACACATTGTTGTCAAGTTACGCCTTTTAGATTTTTTTGCAGTTTCCCACTTGAGAGGAAATAGATCCGTCTACACAGATTTAAAAACTGGGATTACACTCAGACCACACAACTTGCTTTTTTTTTTCCTCCTTTTTTATTTAGGTAGGTTCCCTCCAAGTCATGTGACAATCCATGTAACAAAGCCACAGCTTCATTCACTAGAATGAGGTGAAAAACCTTTAAACTGAAAAAAAACACATTTCAATTTAACTGTAAAAAGCAAAAAACACTCATTTTAATTTACAATTATTTGTATTTATATATTTTATTCTTAGTTTTTATGTCTTTTTCTGTTCATTTTTGACTTGACTTTTGTAGTCTTGTTTCTCTAAAATGGAAATAAATTATAGAATTTACTCTGCAGTGGATTTTTTTGTTTTTTATTCTTGGAAAATAATATATTTTACGTTGTGTTTCGCTAGTTCACATGTCACATGTTCACAAACTTTAGATCAGGGGCGTCAAACTCATTTTCACCGTGGGCCACATCAGCATCATGGCTGCTCTCTTAAAGGGCCGGAAACGCTTTATAAACCTCGAACATATTGTTAAACAACTCTCTTTGCATTTGATTATTGTGTATTCGAGTGTAGAACTATTGTACGTAAGAAATATTCTCTAATATTATAACATGAATCCATTTTATCTGAAACCTTCAAAATAAAAGCACAGGATATTTTTCTTACATTTCTTTGAGAAAGGTGATGAATATGTCTTTCAAGTTGTCAGGGGTCACATCAGATGATGTGGCGGACCTTGTGTTTGACATTTCCCACTGCTTCCAGTCGGGATGCTAAGCTCAGCTGAGCTAAGCAGCTGTCGGCCGTCTCGCCTCATTCCTCACAGACAGATGTGAGACGGGCACAGACAGCTTCTCGTGGAACGGCCCCCCCACAAAGCCAATAAGCGCATTTCTCCCATTTCTTTAAAACTATTCCTTTTGAAACTTCAGTCATTTGAACGCGACCCGCTGCTGCATGTGCATGTGCGTGTGTGTGTGTGTGTGTGTGTGTGTGTGTGTGTGTGTGTGCCTGGATGTCTGTCTCTGTCCACTAAAACTAACACAGCCGATGAGCTGTATCAACATCTGAGCTGATCCCAGATATCTTTTTTGTCCAGGAACAATATTTGAATGGGTAGAACAATGCCTGCACAGAGGCGACGCAGCTGTGTGAATACACACACACACACACTAACACACACGCACACGCACACACCGAGGTCCATCTCCAAAGGGTCATCGTACTTAAAACACAGCTTACAGGAAGACAGTAGCTTCACGCCGGGCAGATATTAATGTTCCCGCTTTTTTGGTTGTGTGTGTGTGTGTGTGTGTGTGTATGTGTGTGTGTGTGTGTGTGTGTGTGTGTGTGTGTGTGTGTGTGTGTGTGTGTGTGTGTGGTGCTAAAAGGACACAACCAAACTCACACATGTACAGCTGTGATGGGCTGGCGGTTTACAGTGTGGGCCTTTTGGATCTACCAGAGGGAAATGTATTCTCTCAGTTAGGCTCATGTTCTCTCTCTCTCTCTCTCTCACTCTCTACCTCTCTCTACCTCTGCCTCTCTCTCTCTCTACCTCTCTCTACCTCTGCCTCTCTCTCTCTCTCTCACTCTCTTCCTCTCTCTCTCCCTCTCACTCTCTTCCTCTCTCTCTCTCACTCTCTACCTCTCTCTACCTCTACCTCTCTTTCTCTCACCCTCTACCTCTCACTATATCTCTCTCTACCTCTCTCTCTCTACCTCTATCTCTCTGTATCTACCTCTCTCTACCTCTCTCTCTACCTCTCTCTCTACCTCTCTCTCTCTACCTCTCTCTCTACCTCTCTCTACCTCTCTCTCTCTCTCTCTCCCTCTCTCTACCTCTCTCTCTCTCCTCTCTCTCTCTCTCCCTCTCCCTCTCTCTCTCTCTCTCTACTTCTCTCTCTCCTCTCCCTCTCTCTACCTCTACCTCTCTCTCCCTCTCTCTCCCTCTCTCTAACTCTCTCTACCTCTACCTCTACCTCTCTCTCTACCTCTCTCTACCTCTCTCTCTCTACCTCTCTCTACCTCTCTCTCTCCTCTCCCTCTCTCTAACTCTCTCTACCTCCCTACCTCTCTCTCTCTCCCTCTCTCCCTGAACAGATACTCTATTCGAGCTAACCCTACCTCTCTCTCTACCTCTCTCTACCTCTCTCTACCTCTCTTTACCTCTCTCTCTCTCTCTACCTCTACCTCTCTCTCTACCTCCCTACCTCTCTCTCTCTCTCCCTCTCTCTCCCTGAACAGATACTCTATTAGAGCTAACCCAATGGAGATACCGGTTTCCTCTTTAAACTTCGTACTATTACCAAACTGTGAGGTGAACATCCTGGTCAGTGTCTCTCAGAGCAGCTTTTCTTCAGCTAGATTACGCATTCAAAATTATTTCTTTTTCTCCACGGTCCAAATGGTTTTAATACATCGTAACCTGTCAATTACGGAGTAGGAAAACTCCGATCTCGCATAATTAACAAGCATAATTATCCAAGCTGTGCCAGGAGTTTGAACCCAGAGATAAACCATCGTTCACAGACACAGTCCCAGCGTCTCCTCCAAAGACCAACAACAACGGCGGTTAATTGGTGGGAAAGTTAATTAGCAGCGATGATGTAATGTCCTCCACATCTGTTGGTGGGTTCAGGCTTCATAAAGAGCCTCTCTGCATTGGCCCGTCGTGATTCACATGACCTTTATGTTTGTCTGAATGTTTCTTATATACTTGAATCTTTGAAGATGCATGACTAATCCAGCGACATCGCGAGTCATTTCATTACCAGAATACAATCACTTCAAGTCAAAAAGATGCCGACTGGAGGGCGGTATTGATTCTATTTTGAGAGCCGGCGTATGCGAGGGCGGGCCGGAGGCTCAAACGCTCGTCAATCATTGGCTGGGATCTGATTCAGGACCGTTTTCTTTGTGAATAACTGTTGGATGTGTCGAATAAAACACACGGCGATACACACAAACACTGCTTTTTGAAAATGATCCCGTGAGCCGACGCCAACTCTATTTTAATCAACACTTCACCGAGGAGAAGAGAGGCGTCGAAGAATCTAAATGTCTAAAACCCCGTCATTTTGACGACTGTGATATTTGTATAATTAAAAAGGAGAGGCTACCGTCTGCACCTTATACGATATGACTCCTGCATTGATGAAATGATCTATCTTGAAATAAATTAATATGTTTATCAGGTACAGAGGACAATTTAATAACTCACCTGTCAAAAAAGTACCCGATTATGTCTGGGCAAACTGGCAGCTGATAATTACCCACAATTCCTGCCAGAGGTTTTGAAAATCTTTGGCGGAAAAAAAGAAAATTGATGAAACACAATCTAAATTAGGTTACGGTAATCCATGCCGGGTTCTGATGGGAAAAGGCCTATGTGAGGTGGATAAATGAAAAAGATTCCGGGGTTAGATTTACACAAACCATAAGAGCTCTTACAATCTCAGTTTCATTTATTTTGCCGTCACTCTTAAGTTACAGTGACTCTCTTGATGTGATCCATTAGGAGCTGTTTTCTCAACACGGGGAGGAGGACTCTGGCTCATGTTCAGACCACCTGAGCGTAGACGTCCTCCCAGGCCGCCGGCTGAGTGCCGCCGCAGGTCTGTGTACGTCTTCACTATCAGGTTAGAGCTCACTTAATGCAGCCTGTGGTCATTTCTGGAGGGATGAATAGCGATACCAAACCCACTCGGGCTCACATGTTCAAAACATGAGCGTGCAGAGACACCAGGTATGACTCAATGTGACATCACTCATGCTCTGGGGGGGAGAAAATCATTTTTTATTTCAATTTTGGAGCATTGGATGGTTGCCCTCACAGCAAATAAATTGTAAATATCGTCAAAGACCAACTTAAAAGAGTTCAGGAATAGTTTGACGTGTTGGGAAATATCCGGTATACTGTGGTAGTGTCTTATCCTGTACTTTTTGTTATTGTTTTATATTTATTATGGTCTGGCAAGGGACGACAACTCCATTTTAGCTGTATAGCAACAATCTAATGGTGACAGTTATGTTTTAACTGTACATGGTCCCTTTGAAATAAAGTTAATAATAAGAATATTTGAAGCAGTTGAAGAATATTTTGACATACTGGGAAATGTCCTTATTGGCATTATCGCGTTAAATGATTCAATAATTTTTTACGAAAGAGTTTAAAGAAATCTTATTTGCCGGGTTGATGACGCCGAAAATGAAATCATCATAGTTTTATGATTATTAACATAAAGTTTATTTATGCACTGTGTCATTGCGGTATCTCTGCTGTGTCATCATCCTATGCCCCAACCTTTTTTATTAAATCTTATTAAATTAAATTTGTTCTGTTTGGGTGGGGGGAATTATCTATGTACTTTTAATTTTGTACTTGTGTATTTAAATTGTTCTCTTTTTCTAACTTGCTGTGTAGTTTTCTGTTTAATGTTTAATGTAGTATGTTGTTCTCTTGCATTGTGAAAATATTTGGAAAATAAAATATTACAAAAAAAGAAAAAACATAAAGTTGTATTCTACATGCTACCAGTCCCAGCTCTGGAGATATTGGTACAGCTTTTTTATTTATAAAGTATTTGTAGTTCTATTCATTTTACTTTATTTTTGTATTTTTTTCTATTTTAATGTTTTGTACTATCTGGACCTTGAGTGAAATAAAAGTTTGATTGGTTGATTGATTGAATACATGGTAAACAGCTCGCTGTCCGCAGGTAATAAAAAAACACCTGCCAACTGACGACAAAAAACTATATATCCAACATAAGCAGAGCACTTTATTAACTAGCATTACTGAAGATGTACTGGAAGCTTATTTTGCTGTAATGATGGTACCAGTGAGAAGGGGGATATGGCCTATAGATTAAAACTACAGAAGACAAAGAAATTATTAACTTTCAACCAGATTTCACTTCTTCAAAAATGAATAAAAGATGCCTCTTAAAAAAATATATATATATATTCCTTTCCCCGGGAAGGTCTTCCAGCATCTTCTCATGTGGCGATATGATGAGAAAACGGATTCCACGGATTGTTAGATGCTGTTTAGCAGGTCGTGTGAGGTCACGGTTACCGCTGTATCAACACATCATCGATTTGTATATACAGTCAATTTTTTTTTAAAGTAGAAGAATTCTGGGCAATAAAAAAAAATGTAATGTGCAAATTAATTGAACTCATTTAATTCTAAAGTGGGCTTCAGCGAAAGCCAGCAGTCCCAAAAAAATGGCAGAAAACTTCATTATTTGGATCAACTGACCACATATTGGTTCTAGTTTCTTGCGTGAAAACATCTTGACCTCCAGGACGCAATGCATTGTGGGGCAGTTGTGAATGTATGAAACAGCGGGAACTCGCTCCACGCTAAATTGAACGCGTG